>NC_068939.1:12968531-13335332 GCF_016801865.2 Culex pipiens pallens
GTTGCAGTGAAAGGTAAATTCTTGATTCCTGAAATTTCCGCCCGTCGAACCGTCTAATTTCCGCACGATTCGTGGGTGCTAATTAAATCGCATCGATGTTCTAGCGGTGAAACCGCGTGCAAATGCAGGAAACCCACGTCGACAGGTGGGAAATTGTTTTCCGAAGCGAGCATTTCTGTTTCACTTTGTGTACCCAAAAAACCCAATCAAAATCCCAGTTTGGCCGTTCATCAGGAGAGGTGGTTATACTTACCATTTTTTAATTTGCAGTTGGAAATTATGTCGTTCATTAATTCCTTGTTTTTCTGAAATTGAAAAAAAGGGGAAACGTAAACGGGCGAGAATGAGTTAATAATTACGGAATTGAGTGCACGTCGGATTATTTTTAAACGGAGCTCAGGTTGCGAAACAGGATCAATAATATTTTCAATTCATAATGTGATTCAGTGGATATTGCTCCCCCGGGGGGAAGATGATCGGGGGTTTGCCATCAATATGTGTACTTTGATTACCTTATCAATTCAATTTTCGTTGCGATTGGCTCTTCTGGCTGTTTTCGGGGACATTAAATAAAAATATTGAACCGGGCATTGATTTATCTGCATTGAAGCGAGTCAATTCATGTGGAAAATCATCTGTTTACTTACTCTTGAACAAGCAGAGTAATTGCGATTGGGATTGATGATTTTGAATAATTCATTCAGGTTTGGATTAATTTTAAAGTTTTTAAAGTCCAATGTTGTTCCTTGAAACCTCTTCACAAAAGGACTCCGTCTGAGCAAATAAGCTAGATTTTGCCCGGGCTGCACCCATCATATTGACACTGCTCTTGAAGAGACTGGCTGTGGAGTTCCAGAGTCAGACATTGGCACACCCCTCCAGCTGGAAGTGGCACAAATCCTTGCACACACTTGAGAACATGAGGATGACAATGGTGCTCTTACGTTTTACTCTTTATTCTACAGGACGACTGGAAGTTTGTTGGGAAAAGGAGAGAGTAATATTTCAAAATGTCAGATTTTTATTTTTAATCAATTAAATTGTAACTTTTTAAACTACAATTGCATTTTTACCCTCCCACACGGAGAAAAATCAGTTCCTAAATTCGTAAACAAGCTTTCATGAAATTGAGAACCACGAAAAAAGTGTTCAAATTTCATGGCACACTTGTTCACGAACTTAGGAACTGATTTTTCTCCGTGCAAAAAGTTTCTCCTAACTTAAATGACACTCTGATGATGATGTATCCCCATGAAGACGACAAAAGTTGCAGGAAATCGATGTGCCCATGTCTGTCCGGGAGCAGTACGAGAAAGTAAATGTTTTTCCTTGTTTTTGCACATTCGGGATGAGGTTGGGGGTGGGAGAGCTTTTCCAAATCGAAGAACATTGTTCGACACCCGCTCCCAGAGGGCAAGACGACACGACAAATCTGTTTTTTCAATGGTTCATTGAAGACACTGTGGGAAATGTGTTGGGTGGGAAATTTGTCGTGTTTATCTGTTTAAAATTTGCAAATTCTTTCAGTGCTATCAGATGAAACGGTTGACACGTTCCAAGTGAGAAACAAGCGAAAGACACATTGCTCCACCCTTCAAACCGGTTTAAGGGTAAGCTGTCAAATGCTGGTTTTAAACTGATTTTATTCTTAGAACTCGAAGCAACTATCAGACCCTCTACGTACGTGTACGTTTCAGTTTCGCCCCCTTCAGCTATACAAATCACGTACCTCGGCAATCGATTTCGCGCTCTTCAGCATAGTAATTTCGCTTGTTTCGCTGCAACAAAGTGAGGGGGGGATTCTCGGGGGAAAGGAATGATAGTGTTTTCTACAAGTTAAATTGGCAAACCAAACTACGAGAGGTGGGAAATTCGCTCGCTCCAGGATGTAATTATGGTGTTTCTAGCACGCGGTAATGTTTGGTGATGCTGTCGAAAGTTGCACTTGTCGATTGACTTTGGGATGACGAGCTATTTGCTCAAAGAGGTGATCGTTGGAATAATGATAGTGCGCTTTCTGGAGTTTTGGAAATGGATGATAGTTTTGGTGTTGGGAAAGTTTGCGAACTGAGCGTTACGACAGTGACATAAGTTTAAAATTATATTGCTTGGAAATTCAGATGTTAAACTGTGAAGCATCAGGTTTTTAGCGAGTTATTTTCGCTGTAATGAGTAGATTTTTTTTTATTGTCACCCTAATCTGTATCATTTCTGAATTGCATCTTAAGAAAAAATGAAAACTCTTGCACAATAACTTTAAGGAGTTTCTTGTTAAAAAAAATTCAAAAATATGAAGTGAAAGGGTGTTATGTTACACACATGACCTGAATGACAAAGCACTTTACATTGCGCACCTTTTCTCCACTTGGGTTGTACGATTAAAAAACGAAGTTGCCTTTATAGCTGTTGGCCACCATTGCTAGTACCAACCACTAGTGTCTTTCTTTTTATCTACAAGGACTTCGCCGCCCTGGGCTCCTAAGTGTATGAAAGTATGGCACGGATCGACGGTGCTTAATACCCAAGTTACGGATGCCCGCCACCACCCTAGCCACCATGCCCGTAGTGACACACACACCTGCGCTGCCCACACGACCGATGCCACGACCGATGCCACGACCGCTGCCACAGCCGACACCAACACCTCTCTGGAGAGAGGCAACGATAGCCGGAAGAAGCTTAAACTTGCGCTCAATAAAGCAGTATTGAACTAGCAACCGAGTAGTTCACTTGACTCTAGAGAACGCTCCCCCCATAACTGGCGCAGTCGCAGTCGTCTCGGCGGATTACCGGGACATAGGGTAAGTACTATAGCTTAAGCTTAGTATTTTATGTTGTGTGAAGTTTAGTGATTTATGTTGTGTGGAGTTTAGTGATTTATGTTAAATGGAGCAAAATAATATCGCACAAGAAATGGATGAGGCCGCAGAAGCGTTAGCGCAGCAACAAGCCAGAATTCTAGAGCTTGAAGCACAGTTGGCCGCCGTGGGCCGAGTGGAAACAGCGTATAAAACGCTGAGAATTCCGCAAGGAATTAGGGAGTTGGTACCCTTCGACGGCACGAACCCCAATAAGTTAAATAGATTTATCGAAGCAGTGGATGAAGTAATCCCCTGCGTAGACGCCGTGGCAGGTACGAATAGCTACCGCATCTGGCTGCAGGCCATCCGCAGCAAAATAACTGGACCGGCCGACGATGTGTTGGAGTCCTCCTCAACACGCCTCGACTGGGATGAGATTAAAGAGAAGCTAATAGTGGAGTACTCCGATAAGAGGGACGAAGCATGCCTCATTAAAGACATGTTCGCCCTGAAACAGGAAGAAAAAACTGTGAAAGATTTTTACGGGGAGGTGCAAAGTACCATCGCCCTTCTCGTAAATGCAGCGAAATTGAATGAGGGCAACCCTTCGGTGCGGATTTCCAAAACCACACTATACCAGGGGTTAGGGCTCAAAGTGTTCCTCGGAGGCTTGCATGAGGAATTGGGGAAGCATGTCAGGTCACTTAAACCTACATGTCTCCCAGATGCGCTTGCACTATGCATCGAAGAAACTAATTATCAAAGCCACTTTGGCTCGAAACAACCAACCCTTTCAAATAACCGGCAAAACTGGCCGGTGCAACAATTTCCAATATTTCCAAATAATCAGCACAACTGGCCGATTCAAGCTCCGTATTCAAATTACCGGCAAAACTGGCCGATTCAAACTTCAGCATTTGCAAACAATCCACAGAATATGCCGACTTCACAACCTCGGACATCGTCCCATAACCGCCAAAACTGGTCGAATCAGCAACCTTCGAACGTCGCGAACCCTTTCCAACCAAATGCTCCGATTCAACAACTTCGGACATCGTCCAATAGCCGGCAAAACTGGTCAAATCAGCAGACGTCGAATTTCGCGAACCCTTCCTCGCAGAGTCAGAATCCGCAACGCCGAAACCCAAGCCATCGCGCAAATCAGCACTTTGGAGGGCAACAAAATTATTTGCTTTGCCAAGAGCAGAGCCCTGCAGAGGAGAGTAACTCCTGTGAAGCTAACCCTCAGCCGAACATGGCTGAGGAATTGCAGGGATTTGAAACTAATTACGATGAAGCCGCGGATTTTCCCTATCCCCCAGAAAATTACCAGATGGGATGATTGGAGATTCCGACAACAATTTTCTTCCGTACATTACCGTCGTTACGGAACTAGGAAAATTAAAGTTTTTGGTTGACACTGGGTCCAATAAAAACTATATTGACCCCAGTGTTCTAAATAGCAACTCGGTGTTACAACCAAAGCCAATTACAGTGAGGAATATTGACAAAACGCACAATATCGAGTCCTTTACGGAGCTCCAGATTTTGTCAAAAATACCTCCCATTAAATTTTTTGTCTTTAAATTTCATAATTATTTTGATGGGCTCATCGGATATGAAACACTTAAAAGCCTTAAAGCGAATATTATCACTGAAAGAAATATTCTAGAACTGCAAGGGCTGACCATCCCACTAAACCGAAAATACCCTGACTCGTTCGCAGTCAAGCTCAAACCGTATGAAGAAACTGTGTTGAGAATGCCCACAGTAGCGGACGAAGGGGAATTTCTGGTGGAGGAAGCCATACCGGTAACAAAAGATGCAATCGTGTTGCCTGGGTTATACCGAGCCTTCAATAACTTTTGTTATGTTCTACTTAAGAACATCCGCGATTTCCCAGTCCAAATTTGCCCTTCTCACCCGATTCCCAATTCAATCCACAACTTCGAAATATCAAATATCCCACCAGACATTTGCGAAACCAAAACCGGGCCAAAGGCCAAAACAATAAAACAATTAAAATTCGATCATTTAAATGACGAAGAAAAGGCTGCACTGATAGCTATTATCTCAAAATTCCATAAAATTTTCCATACCGAGGGTGACGACCTCACGTTTACAAACGTCATTAAACACAAAATCAATACAACGGATGAGATACCGACACATGCTAAAAATTATCGTTACCCCCATTGCCACAAAGAAGAGGTGCAGCGTCAAATTTCGCAAATGCTTACACAGGGCATTATTCGACCCAGCTCTTCACCTTGGTGCTCTCCGATTTGGATTGTTCCCAAGAAAATTGACTCCGAAGGCAAACAGAAATGGCGCTTAGTAGTCGATTATAGAAAGTTGAATGAAAAGACTATAGATGACAAATATCCGATGCCAAATATAAATGAAATTTTGGACAAGCTGGGCAAATGTCAATACTTTACCACTTTAGACTTGGCATCTGGGTTTCACCAAATTGAGGTCCACCCAGATGATGTGCAAAAAACGGCTTTTTCTGTTGAGTATGGACTTTATGAATATGTTAGAATGCCATTTGGGTTGAAAAATGCTCCGGCTACTCTACAACGCGTAATGAATAACATTCTTCGCAATTTAATTGGAAAGTGTTGCTTGGTGTATATGGACGATATAATTGTCTATTCAACATCTTTGCAAGAACACTTGGAGAATCTCACTAAAATATTCAGTATTTTGGAAAATGTCAATTTGAAGATCCAATTAGGAAAAAGTCAATTTATGAAAAAACAAGTTAACTTTTTAGGTCACCTTGTTACTGACGAAGGGGTTAAGCCAGACCCAGAGAAAATTAAGGTCATTCAAAACTGGCCCACTCCAAGAAATCCAAAAGAATTGAAAGGATTTCTAGGCCTTTTGGGCTATTATCGAAAATTTATAAGGGATTTCGCCAAAATTACAAAACCGCTAACAGCCCAACTTAGGAAGGGCGAAAAAATTAAACACACACCCATTTTCCTCAAAACAATAGACACCTGCAAACAACTAATTACTAGCTCAGACGTCCTGCAATACCCCGACTTTTCGAAAAATTTCATTCTCACAACAGATGCCAGTAATTTTGCTTTAGGCGCTGTCCTATCACAGGGTGCCATAGGCAAGGACAGACCTGTTGCATTCGCATCCAGAACGCTAACGAAATCAGAGGAAAAGTATTCGGCTATCGAGAAGGAACTCTTAGCTATCGACTGGGCCACGAAATACTTTCGCCCATATCTATTTGGTAGGAAGTTCACCTTGTATACCGATCACCAACCACTGACGTATGCACTGAATCTAAAGACACCCAACTCTAAGCTAGTCCAATGGATGCTAAGGTTACGCGAATATGACTTTGTACCTGTTTATAGACCAGGTCAACAAAATGTTGTAGCTGATGCGCTATCCAGAGTTTTGACGGAGGTTAACATAAACGAAGAGGAACCAGAAGAGAGAGATTCACAACCGGAAATTCAAAACAATGACTTGATTGAGATAACCGAGTCGCCTGTCAATACCTTCAATAACCAAATCATTTTGAAGATGCATGACACTAGTTCGGAAGCCTTCGAAGAAGTATTTCCTAGGGTATATAGGAAAACAATTTCAAAGTCTGGCTTCGATTCCAGATCATTGAAAAAGATCTTCTATGATAACATGGTACATACAAAAGTTAATTGCATCTACTGTCCGGAAGAGCTAATCCCGGCTATTCAAGAGGTTTATAGGCAGTACTTCAGCCAACTCAACCCGTTTAGAATAAAAATATCCCTGAAATTTTTGATCGATTTAAAAACAGACGAAGAACAGAACGCTATCGTAGAAGAAACTCACGAAACCGCACATAGGGGAATTTTGGAAAACAAAGCAGAAATTTTCAGAAGATTTTATTTCCCAAATCTGAAACAAAAGATAAAGAAATATGTTAACCTTTGCGAAACCTGTAATAAACAAAAGTACGAAAGAAAACCATATAAAATCCGTTTAGGTGAAACACCTATACCTAAGAAACCGTTAGAAATCATACACGTTGACATTTTCATAATTCAACCTAATCTATTTTTATCAGTTGTTGATAAATTTTCTAGATTTGGTACTTTGATTCCAATAAAATCTAGGTCAATTCCTCATGTAAGAAAGGCGTTTATCAAATATTTTTCACTATATGGAAATCCTGCGTTAATCGTGTCGGACAACGAACCAGCAATAAAATCGATTGAAGTAAGAGGACTACTAGCAGACCTAGGAATTCAGCAATATTTTACACCTTCCAATCATAGTCAGGTTAATGGAATCGTAGAAAGATTTCATTCCACTTTGTTGGAAATCTTTCGTACAAATAAGCATAAATTTGAAGATTTATCGCTTAAAGAAAAAATATTGATATCTTGCACACTATACAACAACACTATTCATACAAGCACCTCTTTAAAACCACGGGAAATATTTTACGGAATAATAGACGGTTCTGAAAGACCCCTCAATATGGATGAAATTATTGAGTATAGAAACAAACTATACGACGGGGTCACGGAAAAAATTTCAAAAATACAAAAACAACAACATGACTACCACAATGCAAAAAGAGAAAATGAACCTTCTCTCGACATTGGAGGGGTTGTGTTTAATACAACTCAAGGAATAAAATCCAAGTCCAGAAATAGATTTGAACCCGTCGTCGTAATAGATAACAATAATCAGACTTACGTGGACGAAAAAAATCGGACGCTCCACAAACAGAAGCTCCGGCGATTGAAAAAATAACCCAGTCCTTAACGTTTCTAACCTATTCTTTATTTTTTAGGGCGTGAATAACAACCGTTACCATTAGAGGGAAGACTCTGGATCCTGTTAAACTCCTTCCTTAAGGGCATACCGAATGATTAGGTTGCATGAAAATTTACTTTTCTTTTTGTATTCGCGATTTCAAATGCCTCCCGAAAATAACAGTAATTCAGCAGTAAATCCTATGTAAATTTACGGCGTAACTTTCAATTACACACTTTTTGTAATTCCAAATTACATCTCATAGGAAAAAGGATTGTAATTCGTAATTACTGCCATGTAAAGTTACACTAGAAAACATGTAATATTATTTTCATGAAGGAAAATTCCGCTTATCCGTAATTTTACATGCAATCTCATTCACACTTTTTCCCGTAGCCGGGAGAAGAAAAAAATAACATTTCCCAGCACTAAAACTTATTCCTTTTTAGATGAAGATTCCACTCATTCTATTCTGGGCCTGGGTCATCCAAGCGGACATGCAGCTTTACGACTTGAACACCAACCCCGGCGTTGTAATGTTGCGATCAGGAAGAAGATATATCAAAGAAGGTAACATTCGAATTTACCATAAAATTGACCTCCAGGCATACGGACCACTGATTGTTCGGTGTAGAACCGCTATCAACAGCCTAAAAACAGCTAGGAATTATAAAGAGGTTATAGATTTACTAAGCCATAGGGTCGAAAAAATCATGAACATGTACCGAGATCTTTACCCTAAAGAGGTAGTAAGAAGAAAAAGAGCTCTAGATTTTCTAGGAACTGGGATTAAGTTCATAACGGTGAACGGCCCGAGCGGTTTAGGCTTTCAGGATTTTTGTGATATTTGCTTGTAGAGTCAAAACAAATCAGTAAACATCACTTATTTGTCTATTACACTTTTTAAAGATTACATTTTTGCGATAATACTTTCAACTTTTACGCGCACGATCACATCACTTTGCATTAAGATCTTCGTCGAGCCAGTTCTCTACGTTGAAGCCAGACTTGTCCTCCAGACCTCTGCGCCGAGCCATGCCAGACCCGAACTCTGCTACGTCCCTGGTTGACTCCACGGCGGCTAAGTCCCGGCGGACTCTTCACAGCGGCTAAGTCCCGGCGGACTCTTCACAGCGGCTAAGTCCCGGCGGACTCTTCACAGCGGCTAAGTCCCGGCGGACTGCGGCCTCCACCGCTAAGTCCGGCTGGACTGGGGCCTCTGCTACTGGTGGCTGCTGGCGGGTCCGGCTGGTCTGGGGCTTCTTCAGGATCTGGAACTGGACTGGGCTTGAACTGGCTGGAACTGACTGGAACTAACTGGAACTAATTGCCCTCCTCAAGAATTTTGGGGTTTTTATAGTCAGTCCCCGAAAACTCTACTAAATTTTGTTCTACTAAAAGTGGTCCGTTTCGATGAGAAGCATCGATGAACCTCATGAATTAAATTATGCAGACCTCTGCAATTCTTCATGACTTTCCGTATGGTGTAGTGAGTACACCTCAAAATCGGAAGTCATGGGTTCGAACCATTGTCGTGAAACTTTAAATTATGTTATTGGAATATCAAAATTATGTTCCTAAAACATTCTCAAAAATGTTGGTCAATAATGAGAAGGTCGAATTCTCCATTGAACAAACATGCCAATGAATTTGGTTAAGCCACACCCTCAATTTCCCCTGTGTAATAACATCGCACATTCATAATTGAAAGCTTAACCATTTTTTTTTGATTGCCTAACAATTGGCGAAATTTAATAAAGGGCTTTTCAGGTGAGGATGACTCATGATCCACACCTGTACATAAGCTTAATTATTTGTCGCGCAACGCGAGTCGACGGGTAAAATTATTTATGCTTGCGTAAGCGCGCATGGTCAGAACTGTGGTGAGGATCGAAAAATGGACAAATTTAATGATTTAAATTTGAGGTCGCTGCATTCCCCCACACTTACCAGCTAGATGTTTGTATTCTTGAAAAGCATTAAGAACATCTATCGAAAGTTATTTGTAGGTTGGAAGAATATTCCCAAAATTAATAATTTGATTTGTGAAAAAATACTTTGCAAAAAATCATAAAAAATATAAATGGCTGGCTATAAAAACTGATTTAAAAAAATTGGTTCGGTTAATCTCCCCCACACTTATCAGCTAGATGATCGTCTGAAAGAAATGATCATCTATGGAAAGAATATTGTCGGGTGTAGTGATCGTGCGGTTTACAATTTGTTCTTCTTGTGCTTTCTTCTAAATTGCTTTATAATTATAATTGCTCTTTTGATTTTTCTACTGTAAAATTATTTTCATTACTCTTTTGATCTTCTGTCCTGTTAAATTACTTGAATTACTGTTTTGAACTTCTCTTGTAAAAATATTTTCGTTGAAACTGATTTAAATAAACTTGCATTTGAAATTAATTTTCATTATCTCTCCTAAAAAAATAATTGCATTTTTCCCACTGTAAGCAAAATTTGTTGTTGTTGTAGAACTGTGTTGATCGGCTGGTTGTTATCGTCGTCGTCTTCCATCAAAAATCGTCTTTATCGTGAGGCTATTCATTCCACAGTGACTTGATCAATTGGTCAGTTTTCGAGGCTAAGGTGTTGAATTTCGTCGATTAGTGCAATTGTCGTTTCCATCATGAATTATGCTTCATAACCCAGCTGTGAGTTGACTGTGGTCAATTTTGAGAGTGCATTGACTTCTCACTTGCTGAGTATTGTGAATTGTTTGTAAATCCAGTATTTTTTTTTTTTCAATTGACTTTTCCAGTTGCTTTGTATCTTTGACAATCTCAAAATATTGACATCGGTTGATGTAATTCGTTTTTCAAATGTTTAGGAAATGTTGTTTGTCCAAAATTGTCTTTTCGTGTAATTTGCAACTTTGGTTTTTGTGAATTAATGACATCGGATGATGTTATCATTTGTTTATCTTGAACTTCTCCTTTTCAATAGTTTCAGACGTGCAGTATGATCTCAACTTGCATTTTTGTTCCATAATTGATGTTTCGCATTTCAATCATCTTTACTTCGCATAATTCCTCATTTCGATTGGTAATTTGTTTTACGTGAATGTCTCGTTACTAGAATTGTGTCTTTATTCGACTTGATCCTCATTGATATGACCTTTTACAACTACATCAACACCGTTACCTGTCCAACATCTCGCTTGACTTTGCCACTCACCATCTTGCCATCACAAACTTCTGCATACGAACGCGTAGAACTTCTCAGCATACGAACGCGTCGATCATCTCAAGTCGTCTCGTCTCTGCCATATATTACTTCAGTTTCTAGTTTTGTTTCTCCCACAAAAATGTCTTACTTGTTTTCTTCGCATGAACAATATTTTATAATTTTCAGGAATCTATCATTTAATTTCTGTGCAAAATTGAAAATCAAATTTACTTACAATCTTCTAAATCTTGTTGATATTTTTATATGAAATCAGTTCTATTATTTTCAATACTAAAAAAAAATCAGTTCTAATTGACTATTATTTTTATACTTGAATAAAAAAATTACTCTATAAAGTTTTTCACTGATCTATACATCCTATCATCTTGTCATTGCAATACTGCGCATATTAGAATATCCTTTCTGTTATATCAACTTTTTATGAAACTTGTCTGTCACTTTGTGTTTTCAAATTTGTCAAACCCATTTAATAAATTTGTTTATTTGAGCAATTCGCAATAAAATGCTGAATTTGCAAGATAATTAGTTGGTTCAATTATCATTTTAATGATATCGTTCTGATTTTTTTTTTCTCTGAATTTTATCAGTTTAAAGGTGTTTTTCCCTTGAAGCATTATTTTATCCCTTGATTTTCCCTTGAAGCGTTATTTATCCCTTGATTTTCCCTTGAAGCATTATTTATCCATTCCCTTTAATTATCATTTGACTATCCCCGTAAAGTGCAAATGTTTTGAAATGTTTTTAACAAATTGAATCCCCCCATGGATTACAACTGTTTTGAAGCTTTATTCGACAAAAAAAACTCTCCCCATAGAGTACAATTGTCTACTTTTTAATCCCTTTGGCGTTGCTTTATCAGTTTCTGTATCCCTAGATCGGAACTTTTACCATCCTTTCCGACCTTTTTAGATTCCTCACGATGTACTCACAAATTTTACCCTTTCTTGAGCTGTAGTCCATATTCGTCTTTGCAAGCGTCCTTGCTGATATTGTTGTCTTCTTGATCGTCTTCCAATGGTTTCCTGTAAATCCTTCGTATAAGCATATAACATTCTGAAATATAAATTCTTAATACTTTGTTAAGTAAATTATAAAACACATGTTTACATTCAACAATCATTCTGGGTGGCCTTCCCTTGTCCAATTATTCTCACACACATTCTTACTTGCATACATGTTGTTTTGAAACATTTAATAATCACACCATCTTCATTTGCTTGTCGTTGAAATTTCGTTATTGTTCAGTCCGTTTGATTTGTTTTTATTTGTAGTTAAAATTTGCATCATTGTTTTTCTAATACCCTGTTAACCCATTTTAGCTCAATTAAGTATGTTCCCAAAATTGCAACCCATCAGCTTCTTAATTGTTTTAACGTGTTTCATCACTGCTTCATTATTATGTTTATATTTGATCATAATCGCTTCACGTGTTTTTCAAAAAAAAATGTATAAACTCAGTACTGGTATTTTTCTTAATCTGTTTCTTGTTTAAACCCCATCAATTCAATCATTTATAAAAATTATCTTTCATCCCCAATTCATAACATTCTTGTTTGCGCATTTTTTTTTTTTGATAATAATCATTCATATTTTGTTTAACTCAACATTAATTCATTTATCATATCAAATCAATCATATATTCTTTTTTCATGTTTATTTTTCTATATAAAAAAATCGGTATTTGTAACACATTTGTTTGATTCATTTAGTTCTCTTGATAACAATCGTTTTTTTTTCTAATTCATCAATCATATCAATTCAATAAGTTTTTTATTATTATAATTTTTTTTCAATATACATAAATAATCCCGTGTGTTAAAAATAAATATTTTCATTCATTGTAGTATTTTGATATTAATCGTTTATGATACTATGTCATTCATTGCATAAATCGCTTATTTTTATTTATTTTTTTAATTGTACTGTAATTGTCATTTCAAAATATTTTTCTTGTATTGGAGCATTTAATTTTAAATTATGTTAAATGTATTTTAATACGGGTACATTGTGAACTATCATTAAGTGTTATGTTAATCATTATATTTTCTTAGTCTATTATTATGTACATCTTCAAATTTGTTTCCATTTTTAATAGTGGTCGTTTGATCGCTGTTAAATTTAACGATATCGTAAGGGCCTCGCCACTTATTTTGTAACTTTTGACCAATTCCTGTCTGTACCATTTGTACCAAAACTCTATCTCCCCACATTGGTACCCAATCATTTGTCTTTTTGTCATAAATTTCCTTTCTTTTTTCTTTTGACAATATTAAGTTGTTTCTAGCAGTTTCATGAGCATCCTTGAATATATCTTTCATTGAACAAATATAGTCGTCATAATTTAAATCTGAATCATTGATTTTATAAATTGTGCTTGGTATAGTAGCTTTTCTTCCATACAAAAGTTCATAGGGAGAATATCCAGTTGACTGTAGTGTTGTATTCAAACATAAAATATGGTATTAATTCATCCCAACATTGTGGATCTTTGCCAATAAAATTTCGTAAATAAACTTTCAACTCTCTATTTGATCTCTCTACTAAATTAGCTTGAGGATGATATGCACTTGTAACGATCTTTTTAATGTGTAATATTTTGCATGTATGTTGCAATAATTTGCTTACAAAGTTTGTACCTCGATCGGTTACAACTTCTTTAGGAGCACCAAATTTACAAACAAAGTTTTCAACAAAAGTTCTAGCAACTGTTGCACTTTCTTGGTTTTCCATGGGAGCTACAATCAAAAATCTTGTCAAATCATCTTGTATCACAAGTCCACAATTGTTTCCATTATTAGAAATTGGTAACATAACCACATCCATATAAATTTTATCAAAAGGTTCATACGATGTCGTTGTAATTTTCATTGGCATCTTATTTGCTGGCCATATTTTATTCTTTTGACAAGAATCACATTGCTTTACATAATTCAAAACATCTCTTCGCATATTTTCCCATGTAAATAGAGGACTCATTCTTTTAATCATTCGTTTACCTCCGACATGACCACCCAACGGTGCGTCGTGAAAATCTTTAAGCACTTGATCTCTATCTTCTGGCTTTACATAAATTCGTTCATTTTCTGTTGCATATAGTGTAAATGACTTTGAAAGTTTCATTGCAAAAAATCGTAATAAGTTTAGTTCCAACTCTGTTTTAAATATTCTATGAGAAATAATTTGTATAACTGATGCATCTTTAGCAAAATCAGGATAATCTTTAAAATTTTTAAATAAACCATCGAAAAATTCTTCATTTTTAACTGCTGAACGATATGTTCCATTCAAAATTAAACCCCAAATTTTCTTTTGCGGGAATACAAATATATTTTCATTGGTGTAATCCTTAATACCATGTGGAAGGTCAATGTATTTACTCAATTCTTTGTGTACCGTAACACTGTTTAATATCATGAAAGTAGCTTCGGCTTGTTCAAATGGTATAATATTTTTAGAAAATTTTAAAACGTTAAAATCGATATCTGTATCTTGGAAATCCTTGTAAGTAAATGTTTTATCGTTGTTTTTGTCGTCATTATCTAAATTTATGTCAATGTTTTGAAGTCCATTCATATTATTATTCCAATTAGTATTGTTTCTAGATGAATTCTGTCTGTTTGATTATCTGAAATATTTTGTCTATTTTGTTTTGCTTGTTGACGAGTTGTAATTGCTACTAATTTTGATGCTTGTTTATTATCTGCATGATCTTCATCATTATTTAAACGTGAGAGAAAATCTGCCACTACATTTTCCTTTCCTTGCTTGTAACGTATTTCACATCCAATGCCTTGGATTTTCAAACGAAGTTTTGTCAAAGTTGGTGAAGTTTCCTTCAAATGCCATAAAGCTACCAACGGTCTATGATCTGTGTAAACGATAAAATCTTGGTTATAGATAAAATGTTTGAAGTGGTCTACTGCCCAAACAATAGCTAGTAGTTCCTTCTCAATGGTGAAATAATTTCTTTCAGCCCCGATAAGCGCACGACTTGCGTAAGCGTTGGGGTGATCATTTGACTTCTCATTAGTAAGAACTGCTCCGATAGCATAATCGCTAGCATCAGTTGTCAAAACAAATTTGTCATTGTAGTTCGGTCTAACTAAAACTGGTTCTGAAATTAAATAGTTTTTTAATTCTTCAAAAGCATTTTCGCATTCTTCTGTCCAAATAAATTTCACATTTTTCTTTAATAATGCATTAAGTGGCTTACGTTTATCTGCAATGTTTGGAATAAATTTTCCATAAAAATTAACAGTTCCCAAAAATGATCTCACATTTTTAAATTTTGGTATAACTTTTGTTTACTCACCCTAAACTGCCAGATTTCCATGGTCGTCTTCTTGGGTGTCCGATGCGGCCGAATTTCGTCTCCAGTTGATCCAGATGATCTCGTCATTGTTGAATCCCTAGTGTTGTCCATCGTTGGCCGGTTTTGAAATTTTCGATGCTTCTGCCATTGGTCGAGCCCGTTTTGGTTCCATCTCGTACTGCTGCATATTTGCTTCCATCTTAGAACTCCTCACATAACATTTTCTTCAATTTAACGTTTTTTTTTTTTTTTTACACTATTTTAACTGTTTGTTACTTCGCGAAATCATTTTGTTCATTAATTTTCACACATAGTCACATTTTCAACTCTCGGTTTTGTCCAATCAAAATGGCGTGTCCAAACACACACAGCGTTGCTTTCCGCTAGTCACCACCTGAACGGCCCGAGCGGTTTAGGCTTTCAGGATTTTTGTGATATTTGCTTGTAGAGTCAAAACAAATCAGTAAACATCACTTATTTGTCTATTACACTTTTTAAAGATTACATTTTTGCGATAATACTTTCAACTTTTACGCGCACGATCACATCACTTTGCATTAAGATCTTCGTCGAGCCAGTTCTCTACGTTGAAGCCAGACTTGTCCTCCAGACCTCTGCGCCGAGCCATGCCAGACCCGAACTCTGCTACGTCCCTGGTTGACTCCACGGCGGCTAAGTCCCGGCGGACTCTTCACAGCGGCTAAGTCCCGGCGGACTCTTCACAGCGGCTAAGTCCCGGCGGACTCTTCACAGCGGCTAAGTCCCGGCGGACTGCGGCCTCCACCGCTAAGTCCGGCTGGACTGGGGCCTCTGCTACTGGTGGCTGCTGGCGGGTCCGGCTGGTCTGGGGCTTCTTCAGGATCTGGAACTGGACTGGGCTTGAACTGGCTGGAACTGACTGGAACTAACTGGAACTAATTGCCCTCCTCAAGAATTTTGGGGTTTTTATAGTCAGTCCCCGAAAACTCTACTAAATTTTGTTCTACTAAAAGTGGTCCGTTTCGATGAGAAGCATCGATGAACCTCATGAATTAAATTATGCAGACCTCTGCAATTCTTCATGACTTTCCGTATGGTGTAGTGAGTACACCTCAAAATCGGAAGTCATGGGTTCGAACCATTGTCGTGAAACTTTAAATTATGTTATTGGAATATCAAAATTATGTTCCTAAAACATTCTCAAAAATGTTGGTCAATAATGAGAAGGTCGAATTCTCCATTGAACAAACATGCCAATGAATTTGGTTAAGCCACACCCTCAATTTCCCCTGTGTAATAACATCGCACATTCATAATTGAAAGCTTAACCATTTTTTTTTGATTGCCTAACAATTGGCGAAATTTAATAAAGGGCTTTTCAGGTGAGGATGACTCATGATCCACACCTGTACATAAGCTTAATTATTTGTCGCGCAACGCGAGTCGACGGGTAAAATTATTTATGCTTGCGTAAGCGCGCATGGTCAGAACTGTGGTGAGGATCGAAAAATGGACAAATTTAATGATTTAAATTTGAGGTCGCTGCAACGGGTAACATGGACTCCGATGATAGGGCCCAGATCAAGAGCGACATAGATACAATATTGAATAAGGAAGAAGACCTCGTTAAACAAAATAATAAACAGATAGTTATAAATAAACAGTTAGAAACAAGAGTAAACAAAATGATTAGGATTATTAATGATCAGCAGAACAATGCCATACTACAACTGAACGATTTCAACATCTTAAAACAGACAATTATTGCAACCGATCACCTTAACCAAATCGAGGGCCATCTAGATAGTATAGCTGAAACAATCCATCTGGCAAAATTCAACATCATCTCGAAATCGTTTTTAGAACCAGAAGAAATAGGACTAGTTCAAAAAACCCTGATTGAGCAAGATGTTGCTCTTCATAATGTTAATCAAATCTACGATTTTTTAGAGATCAAGGTAGCATACTTGCAATCGAATCTATTTTTTGTTATATTGGTCCCGCGGTTAAAACAAGGAACGTTCAAAAGTTATTTGTTAGCAGCCATCCCAAAGAATGGGAAGATCATTCAACTCCCGGCACCCGACGCTTTGGTCGGCGGAAACCAAACGTATTTCATCAGGCAGCACTGTGCGGGTGGTGACTCTATTGTGGTATGCAATGAAGAGGATCTTATTGACGTTAGTGGCGACAACTGCTTCGACCCAATATTTCGAGGCTCAACAGGTGACTGCGTGTTCACCAACTATTCAAGCACAAGTAGAGTAAGGAGGCTAACGGACAATCACATCCTTCTAAACAGCGGAAACAAGACAAAGCTGTCATCAACGTGCGGCCTCCCAGATCGTAATCTGAGCGGTAACGTTCTGATTTTTTTCGAAAACTGCACTGTCCAGATTAACGACGAAATTTTCAAAGACGTCTTGTTTAACACGAGGGAGAAAATCGACATAATCCCCCTAAACGGACAAATTATTAACGAAGGTCGCTTCAATGCAAGCCTATCTCTGCAAAACGTACACGAGCTGCACCTAGCTCATAGAGAATGGCTAGAGAGCATTGAGAAGAAGGCCACCGCGACGGATTCCAGAAACATAGGAATATTTTTCGTCTTTTCCTGCCTTTTCTCGGCGATGTTTGTAGCCAAGGTTTGTGCGAGACGCACAAAACTGAAGGACGGAGGAGTTACGGATGCCCGCCACCACCCTAGCCACCATGCCCGTAGTGACACACACACCTGCGCTGCCCACACGACCGATGCCACGACCGATGCCACGACCGCTGCCACAGCCGACACCAACACCTCTCTGGAGAGAGGCAACGATAGCCGGAAGAAGCTTAAACTTGCGCTCAATAAAGCAGTATTGAACTAGCAACCGAGTAGTTCACTTGACTCTAGAGAACGCTCCCCCCATAACTCCCATATTTACACAAAGAATTTTAGAGCGCCCGCCGCGGGATTCAAACCAGCGACCTCTGGATTGTGAGTCCAGTGCGCAGTCCGATTGATCAACACGGGCGGGACCACGGGTTGTACGATTAATGGATTTAAATTGGGACAAATAGTGTGGAATTCAATTTATTACACTGACCTACAAAAAATTCCAAAATGACAGCGCAGGCTCAACTCGAGGGGAAGCATGAAGTATGGGATCCCCAGAAACATGTGCATTTTGAATCTTTCAAAAATATTTAGACTGGGCCGAATGATTTATCTCCAAAGTTTGTATGGAAAATTAGAGCGGTTTGTCGCTTTTGCATACAATACAAAAATTGCATGCAATATGTGGAAGTAACGAACAGCACTAATTCCTCATACAAACTTTAGAGAAAAACCATTCGGCCCAGTCTAAATATTTTTGAAAAATTCCAAATGCACGTGTTTCTGGGGATCCCATACTTCATGCTTCCCCTCAAGCCTGCGCAGAAGTTGTGTTGGTCGGTGTTATTTTTAAACTTATTTAGTCTTATTGACAAACGTCTAAATGTCAAAAACATCGTCATGTTGTATCCGACATTGATATTCTAAAACAATATTTTGGTTTCAAACTGAAAATTCGCAGTTCATTATAATGGACTTTGAAACAAAATCTTAAATTTAATCCTCTTGTTCGATAAATTATATTTTTAATTTTTTTGTCAGAAAATCCGTCTGCATGTCATTTTATGCTCTAGAATCGATTAAATATTGTTTTAGATTGGGGACAAACAATTCAGGTTTCAGGTTGCGGTGTTGAAACATCAATTTTGGTGCGATGTGAATCAATTTCAAGAAATTTGGAAATTTAAACATTTTTCTTCATTAAAACTTTAATATCACAGCTCTAAATTGACACAACTTTATAGTTCTTAAGACGAAAATTTTCTAAGGAGGGTTTCCTACACGATTCATTCTCTAAGCTAAGTGACGAATGACCATTTTTGGTTAAAGTCACGTTAATAAAATGAACAACAATATTCTCAAAGCCTGTGAAAAATAACCGTTCCGATTGAACTCACCTTAATTAATCAAACAACAACCAACATTTTTATTGCATAAGAAATTGTTTTTAATTCAATCAGTGTTTTATTAGAATTTAACTGTTCTGCTGCAGGATCCCGAGCAGACGGAAATAACTTGGAAATAACATTTTTTGATATTTGAAAATACTAGTCCAATAACTTTTTATGTTATTTATAACAAGATTTGTTATTCGTCGTTATGATTTTTTTGTTATTGGATTGTTATTGTAATAACAGACTAATAACATTTTTAGTTATTCTTCGAACAAATCCTTGTTATTATTTTTTGTTATTTTAACAACTAATCCGATCATCCCAATAACAGTTGGAGTTATTCTTCCATAACAAAAAATGTTATTCCAAAGCAGTTTTGGCTTTAAACCAATATCAGACTAATAACAAATTTTGTTATGATAACCTAATCTGTTATTAAACCAGTATGCAAAAATGGATTTTTCAAGAAGATTCCATAACACTTTCTGTTATTTTAACAGTAGGGAGTGTGGGGTAATTTGGACACCCTAAGGAAATTGCTCTGTCACGGGCTGTATGGATATTTTAAAGGAATGTGGATGACACCAGAGGATAATAGAGACCATATTTGAAGGAAAAATGTCATTTATTTCGATAAATTTTGATGAAAAACCCATTTTTATCGCAAAAATTAAAAGGTGTCCAAATTACCCTCACATTTTTGTGTGGGGGTAATATGAACACCCCTATGGGGTAATTTGGACATGCCTTGTGGGGTAATATGGACATACCTTGTGGGGTAATATAAACACCTTTTGAGGGGTAATTTGGACACATGTTGAAGAATAAGTTTAACATTTGATTTTTTGAGCATGTTTTTTATCTTTCAACCTGGTTTTGTAATTGCTTTAGATTTTGAAGTGTTGTTTTGCTCACAATATTTCATCAAAGGTTTAAATAATGATTTTGTGATAGAACTATAATTCAATAGGAAGATAACAAATAGTTCAGTGTAGCATACATAATTTAATCATTAATACTGAAATGATTTAAACATTGATTCTGGATCAGGCACAAGTATAGTTTTTAGTGATTAAGGTATCGTTTATGTTTATATATATCAATCTTTATATAGAATTTATTAGCCTGAAAATATCGTTTTTTTTAATTTTACATTCTGTAGCCCTTCAAATTTAAATATTATTGTAAACCAGCATAGAAATTAGAAATGTCAAAGAAATTAATTAAAAGCAATCAACATTAGAGTCTTGTTGAACGCCAAATGTACAGTAATCAGATTTTCATCAATTCGAATATTGGAATAAATTTATCTAAATTAAAAAATAGGGGTTTTGTGAAAGTTCTCATTGCTCACATTCCTTTTTGATTGTTTTGACATATTAAATCCCTCTAAATTTATCTAAATCGCTTTAAAAACTCATCCAACCATGAAAGTTACTTTTTTGTTGCCTGACAGGTAGACTCTCAGGTATGTCCTAATTACCCCACAAGCCATGTCCAAATTACCCCCATAGCATATTCTATCATAAATTGCAATTTTTGATGATAAAAATGGATATAATGCACAATTTTTATACGTACATATCTCAGGCATCGTCCAAGCAACCCCCTTAAACATTAAATGTTTTTGCCATAAAACCCCTGCAAAACCTTATTTCCTAACCTTCAAATATTAGAATTTAAGGCAGTGCCAACCGGCCTTTGGAAACTTTTACATATTACACCAAAACTACTTAACCTATTCCAACTTTTTTGGTTTGTCCATACTCCTAGGCCATTACTAGTACTAGCCTTATCACTTAAATTGCCGTTTTCACTTTATATCCGAAGAAAACGTGATTTTTAAAGGGGTGTCCAAATTACCCCCCCTGTCCATATTACCCCAAACTCCCTATTTGTTTTTGAAAAGGCATGAATTTTGTTATTACCGTCTGCCCGGGATGTGAAATTGATTTTTTTTTAATTTCAATGTAAATGTTTTCAAAATCGACAACATTGTTTTTTGAAATCGGAAAAAAATGAGTTACCGAATTTGATTACAAAATTTCTATCCGTGTATACCGAAAGCAATGTTTCAAAAAAGTTAATAAAAATCTTCGTATTTTCGACATGAAAGGGCTGTCAAGTCGGAGTAGTGAAATTCTGTTTTCTTTTCGTGTTTTTTTTTTTCACGAAATTGGCTTTTAGTTTCACAGGTCAGTAGCATGTTATTCAAATCACCTATGGTGTTTAGAACAATTTATTATGCGTGTAATTTCAGTTCATGATAAAGCTAATTTATTTTTTTAATAACATATTGGCTTGTTTTGTTCTCCTTGGTCATTATTAATACGTCTGAGCTCAAGATAGTTATTCCTATGATAAAAGCACAATTCCACATGACACTTAGTCCACCGCTGCTAATTTTTTTTGCCTTGTAGAAACATGCTTTATAAACTACAAAGGAAAATGACTTTTTGATTGCTCGTAGTTTCAAAGTTGTGTACGTATCGTATTATTATTGTGTCACCGGGTTTTGGTCGAGGAGCAAAAACTATTGACTTGTCTTTTTTTCTTAAGATTTACGAAATTTCGCAGTACCTCATGTTTCAGCACATTCGGTCACAAAACCTTCCTTCCTCATAAACCGATTTGGATTTGCATGATTTGGTTATTCAGTATAAATATCTACATCTTTTGGTGCATTTTAAACAAATCACCTATCTGGGACCAATTAAAAAAACTTTGAAGGCTTAGCTCCAGCATGCTCAAAACTTCAAAACTTCAACTGACAGGTCAATTTTTCGATATCTCTTGACGGAGAAACAGTACGCCTCCTTCTATTTTTGAACATGCGAAAAAATGCATGTTTTTCGATTATTTACAGCCTGATTTGGTGATGATATGGAAATTTGTTGTTTTAAGGACTTTGATGGCGTATCCAGACATCCGAAAAAACGTAATTTTCATCGAAAAAACTCAAAAATAGTTCAGGACTTGAAAGACTCATAGTTAAAAGTTTCTTAATAATTACAAAAAAAAACAAAACAAGTTTTAAAAACTGTGCCATTTTGCGTTGCAAGTCATTTTATGGGAAATTTATTGTTTTTTTTTCGAATCTGCAATAATCCAGAACATTCCTACTGTTTGTCACTCACGCACCAATCGCTACTGAACGCTCTCTCTATGCTCTTTCTCTCATTCCAATCGGGTAGTACACCGAATAGTTCAGAGAGGTCGATTTCGTAAAGTCGCTCAAAGCTGACAGAAAATAGTTTGCCTTCGGCTTTGCTTTGATCATTTAAGAAATTGCTTAAAATCAATGATATCTACAATATTTAGCAACTTTGTTGTTTACACAACATGAAAGACACATTTGGCAGCAATTTCCACCATGCCAAATTATAATTGACGGCAAACTGTTATAGTGCATGCCCAGTGAGCGTCGCGCTAGTATTTTTTTTAATACTCTCTCCTCTCTGAGCATGTTTGTGTTTGTGTTTCGATGAGTGAAGCGATCGAGCCAGCCCGCTGGCAGCTAGCGCGTCGTGTTCGCTCGCGAATGGTTGCGCGCTCCAGTCGGCAATGATTCGTTCGGTGATGAGTGAGTGATTTCGGATCTTTGAACTGAAAAATCAGGACCCTTGCCCAGAAGGGTTATTTTCTTGTTTAGAACATTATTTTTATTTAAAAATTTTGTGATCTATGCAACACATCTCAAACGTTATAGAATGTTTTTTATACAGTCCAAAATTGAAAATTTTCCACACTTTTACCAAGAAATATGTTCCTTACGTCGATGATGCTTCATTTCAGTTGATTCCATCTTCAATGGTCACCCCAAGTTGATCGGAAGAGGCGTAAAGTACCCTCGCAGGGCACTTCAGTTGTGGAATGTTTTCATTAAATTGATTAAATATCTCTCCATCACAATCTTCGCCCTTCCACCTTCCATGACCCTCTCAAGGGAAGACAGAAAGGGGAGATGACGGTTAAACGTAGTAATTTTTAGAGTTGGTGGGGAGGAAAAAGCGCGAAATTTGTACGCCGCAACGGGGAATGGTGCTCGATTAATTTTCCCGGCAGTTGATTTATGAGTTAATGTTTGGTTGCTCGGAGGAAGGCACTAATTTTTGCGCAATCCATCAATTTAGAATGCAAATTGGGAATTTTATTTGGTTTCAAATTTAAAAAGTGTGCCTTCATTACATTTGTAAAAGTTTGTTCGACTAGAGTTCTTACAAAAACCTAGAGTCGAGATTTTGATTTGAATATTAAAAGTAATTTAATCAAAACTCTTGAGAATCATTCCATAAACATTGTTTGAAACTGGTTAAATCCAAATACGGTCACTTAAAATAGTATAATTAACGTCATCTTCAACCTTTCTTCAACTCTCGGATCCATTCATAATCCGAGAATAACAATGCTCGAAATAGTATCAAAAACTCCTCAAAAATAGAACCATCTATCAAAAAACCCTAAAAATAACTACGATGTCTCAAGGTGCTTCGGATTTCAAGAAATCCATGTTGAATGACATTCCACACTCACAGAGTGATGACGACATTCGACGACATTCTTAATTTGTCCCTGGGATATGCTATCCGGGAGGTCTGTTGTGGACGACACACGTGCGCCGCCGGGATTCTGCAGGACATGTCTGGTATAGCTTTAGCGAAAGAGAAGGGGAGTCGGCTACGTGAGCCATCAAGATATTGATTCCAGCATCTTGAGGGGATGGGTGGGCAAAGCTCTGTCAAAAGCTGTTTGTTTGGATCGTGTTAAAGTATGATTTTGGGAGGATTTATATAAGAAGTAATTTAAGGTTAAATTATAAAGAAAAAAAAGATATAAACTAAAACTATGAATAAATTTTATTGTATCTGTTGAAACGATTGTTTTATTTTTTTTTTGCACGGCAGACTCTATCGAAGTAGGGAGATATATCGAGAAATCTGCATTAAACGATAAGAATTTAAATTTTTCAGAAATTTTCATTATCAAAAGTTATTAATCCTCACTTTATTAATTGTTAAAATTGATTAAGCAATTTTATTGTTCAGCAAATAAAAACCTGTTATTACTATATTACTGTATTGCTTCACCAACAAAACAGAGGAAAATCGTAACAAAATTCACTTTTTCACACTCAATTTAATGCACCAACATTCAGTGCTCAAATTTAATTCAATCGAAACATACCATCCACCCCACGCGAAAAAAAATTCGTGCGAATTCCACCAAGTGACGTGCGAAAGTGATGCGTGAAAATGAAATAACTCACCTTTTTCGGTGGCATTTCATACTTTTCTCCCCTCCACCACCTTTCACTTGTGGGTGGTAGCAGCGAGAAAGGATCACAGCAAAACCAAAGGAATTTTCAAGTGGGTCACCACCCTCGGCAGGATATTTTTTCCAACCCCTCCCTCTTTTGCATATTTTTATTTAACTTTGTGAACCTTTTTCCGCGGGGGATACAAGTCTGTGGATATTTGGACTGAAAAATGATGAGGATTCTGCGTTTTTTTGGTGTCAGTTGGGGGAATGATGGAGAATTTTCAATTTATCAGGGTGTTTTAATAATGCTTAACCAGAGTTTATTACCTGGTGGTCACGAGAAGGTCAAATCCAATCGAAGCTTCATACCAATTTCTGAAATAAAAAATCAAGGTATGTAACACGCTAAGATACATTTGTTCCCAGCTAAAAAAGCATAATTGTCCCGTCCAATGAAAACAAAAAAAAAGTACAAGGAAAAGATAAATGCCGTGCCGCGACCCGCGCACGCAACCAGAACCGCGTGTCACGGCCACAAATCATCGTTTATATCAACGGAGTTACGATCAAGATTTACGCACGACCACCAAAGTTCAAAACCCGGGAAAACCCGGAGCAAAAGTTGGGGCGCCCCTTTTCCACCTCTCACACCTGACAACAAAAGGTGTTTTCCCTCAATTTTTTTTCCAGCGAAAAACACGCTTTCAATGATGATAATGACGGCAGTGTCAGTTCCATCATCACAATCATCTTCATCATCTTCTTCTTTTTTTGGCAGCAATGCATCGTGGTCCCAGCCAGTAATGATAACGAAAATTTATTTTTATCCTCCCCCAACTCCCCTTTGACGCTGGAAAAACTTTGTTTGTGTGAAAGAAAACACTCGTACCTGGACGTGGCATTCACCTCTGTAAGGTTAGGCTGGTTCGAACTTTTTTTTTGCACACCCGAGCAGACGGTTATAACCTTGGAATAACATTTTTTGATATTTGAAAATACTAGGCCAATAACATTTTATGTTATTTATAACAAGTTTTGTTATTCGCCGTTATGATTTTTTTGTTTTTGAGTTGTTATTGTAATAACAAACTAATAACATTTTAAGTTATTCTTCAAACAAATCTTTGTTATTATTTTTTGTTACTTTAACAACTAATCCGATCATCCCAATAACAGTTGGAGGTATTCTTCAATAACAAAAAATGTTATTCCAAAGTTGTTTTGGCTTTCAACCAATATCAGACCAATAACAAATTTTGTTATGATAACATAAACTGTTATTAGACCCTTATGCAAAAGTTGATTTTTCAAGAAGAATCCATAACACTTTCTGTTATTTTAACAATATTTGTTATTGAAATGGCATGAATTTTGTTATAACCGTCTGCCCGGCCAGGACTACGATTCGAAAAGTGAGCAATTCTCTACGAAATCGGCCGGTTTCGACCAATTTTATTTTTTTAGGATTTTTGGATTTTGATGAAACTTTGTGGGAGCCTTCCCTATGACCGAAGAAGCTATTTTGTGTCATTGGTTCACCCATACAAGTCTCCGTACAATTTTGGCAGCTGTCCATACAAAAATGGTACGTAAATATTCGATAATCTGTAACTTTTGAATGAATTTTCTGATCGATTTGGTGTTGTCGGCAAAGGCAAAGCTACATTATTGAGGAATATTCATAAAAAATAGATACGCAGAAACAAAATTGCCAATTTTTTTATTGTTTTTTTTTCACAAAAACTCAATTTCCCAAAACACGTATTTTTTTTCGAGATTTTTTATATGTTTTAGGGGATAAAAACCCGCAACTTTTGAGCCATAGAGAAGTATGGTCAAACGTTCTGCCGCCGAGAACTTAAATTTTTTTTCCACCTCATATTTGATTTAAAATTGAATTTGCATTCAAAAAGTACTAAAATTTCAAATGGGCCAAATATTCAATATAACGCCCATTTGGAATGTTAGTCTTGACTCCAAAATTTCCAAAATATTGTTTTCGAAAAGATCGGAAAATTTCACGAATGTTTTTAATTTTAATATTAAAAAAAGTTGCTGAGATATCGACATTTGAAAATGGAGGGTTGTTTGGATGAGACTTGAAAAAAAACAATTTGCCTGTTTCATTTTCTTTTATCCGCTGTATCTCAGTAACCAGAGGTCCAATCTTCAATGATTCTCAGACGAAATTGTAGGAAAACATATTTTCAGAAATATCATGAACCCTTTTTTGAAAAGGAAAAAAAACTAGAATTTGAGTGGCTATATTTTGAAAATTACGCACTTAACTGAAAAAAATAAATTACTTTTCGATTGCAAATTTGATTTTAAATAAAAAATGGGGTCAAGTAATTTTAATTACAAGATTTATTTTTTTTACAAAAATCACTTTAAAAAAAATCATAACTCGTCAGCCAAATTATGTCCAAACTTCTGAATGGCATAAAAGATGCGGGTGTTTGTCCCCTAAAACATATGGAAAAATTCAAAAATGTTAAATTACGGATTTTGAGACATTGAATTTTTGTGAAAGAAAGTTAATTTAAAAAATCATACATTTTTTTCCGTGTACCTATTTTTTCTGAACATTCCTCATACTTCCTCATGCCGAAGACACCAAATCGATCAAAAAATTTATTTGATTTTTGTATGGAGCCTTTTATGGGAGAACCAATGGCACACAATTACTTGTTTGGTCATAGAGAAGGCCCCCACAAAGTTTGAGTCAAATAAAAAAATATAAGTAAAATCCATTTCCGGGTTTGGTGGAGAATTGCTCTTTTGTATTTTTTTTATGAGAAATACGTTTTTTTCGGGATTTTGAGTACGCCAACAAATTGGGTGCCCAATTCTACATAAAATTTCCTCTGACGCCAAATTTCCAAACCATCACCATTTCAGACTGACGAAATTGTTGAAAAAACACGTCTTTTCCGAATGTACAAAAAAGAAAGGGGTAGTACCGCAGCTCTGTCAAGAGATGTCGAAAAATGGAACAACTGTGAGTTGGCGGAGAATGATCAATTTTAATGTGTTTTTTAAATTGTTTTTAGTTAGTTTTTCATGTGTTTCAAGTTTCAAGTGTTTTTCAAACATTATTGGCTATAAAATATTAAAATTAGCTTTGGAAATGTTTTTTTAATTACTGCATTTTATATTGGCTTAAAATACAGTGGATGATACAACCCAACCCTGCCTCTAGACGGGCTTCGATTTAAAAAATCGCCAAAAATCAATTTTTCAACCAATTTTTGATCTTCAAAAAGCATTGGAAAGAAGAACTTTTAAAATTTTGGAAAATTTTAGGGTTGGAAGTTTGACTTGTTTTATGTGACTTTGCCAATGTTTTTAAAAATGTATTTTTTTTAGGGGTCATATTTGGCTGTGTTTTTTACTAACATTTCCCATATTTTAAGTAAAAAGAAGTATGCAGTAATTTTTCTAGTGCCCCAGACTACGCCTCTACGCATTTATTTACAATTTAAATAATAATGGTTCCATTTTATAACAGAAAATGTGAAAAACATGCAAAAAATTGAAAAAGTTACTGTAAAAACATGAAAAAATTAGAAAGGCAAAATGTAATGATAGGAGGAGGTAGAGTAGGCCAAATACTACCAAAAACAAACATAAACTAAACAAGATAAATGCAAATTCAAATACTAAAAATGAAACAAGAAAAACATAAAACAAGAGAAGTAAAGTTTTTCGTAGAACAAAAGTTGCTCAAAATGACCTCCTGAACACGGGAAAAATAAAAAATTTCGAAAAAAAATGTGGCAGTAGAGGTTTAAAAACATAGCCAAAGTTGAGCCCAGAAAATGGATTTTCTGAAAAATTGTGAATTTAAGAAGTTTTTCTCTTCTAGAAAATTGTTGAGCAACTTTGTAGAAAACATCAAAATTGTATCTCGCACTTTGAAGCACTTTAAACGTTAAGATGATGCAACTAATATAGGCCAGGCTTTTTTATGTCCTTTTACAACATTTTCATACTTTCAGTATACGCTGCAGTTCAATGAGGGGCTATCCATAAACCACTCGTACACTTTTTTTTTGTTGAAAATTTTGGCATTTCTTTCCAGATTTAAATTTGTTGTTATATTTAATTTGTTATCCATTCTTATAAAAGTATAGAAAGATTTGTATCTATCAGGTAGGGTATTTTTTTATAATACCTACAATTCTTTATTAATGTACATACGCATAAAATGTTACAAGACTGTCAGTCACGCAGGTGTTTTTGGTAATAATTGAGAAGAATAATTACTCAAGTGGTCATTTTGCTGGTTGACACGCTCCACCATATTTATAATGCTATTAGGAAACGATCACTATGTTAACTTCATGCCACTTGGTCAATTTTATTCATTTTGTGAAGCTGCACTTATTCTGTTTGATCTATTATTTTTATGACGTAAAACTAAAATTACTGCAATGCCAAAAATGATCAAGACAGCCAGGCCAATGAAAATGCCCCAATTAGGTCTACTATTGTTCTCATTCGGTTGTTTGGTTTTAGGACTAAGCTTGAGCCATGTTTTTCGATAGTTGAAACTAGATCCGTTCAAGCATTGACATTTCGCATCCGAGTGTATTCTAGGCGACAAGTTCAATTCAGGATACATGGATCGTACTTCCTGAATACTCATCGATTGTTTGTGGAGTAAGAGATCGACAGTAGTTGAACCAAAATATAAATTTCTTGTGTTTAGAATAACTGTTTGGTTGATCCCTTGCCAGAGCAATTCAAAGCCATCAGCCCTATAATCTAAATTATAATTTGCTGATAATTTCACAGCAGCTTTCCATGATCCATTAGCACGGTTGATCTTTAGCTGCAACATTTCGTGGTAGTTGCATGTTCCATATAAGGTCATCTCATGTCGCACATTTGCGTAGGAAGGTTCCATCATCATACAGGGGTTGCGGCGCAACAGTTCTTTAGTGTCAATCATGATTCCATCACCTCCGTTATAATCAACGTAGAAAAATGACACCGGTTTGTGGAAATCTTCGACAGTTTCTCCAGCTAGAAGTTCGTTGTTCAGATTTGGTTTACGAAATCTGATCCATGTGTCTTGAGCACTCGGGTTAAGGAAAATCAATCCGACGAGAGTTGCACTAAACCACTTGGTACTCATATCACTGCTGGTCGAAAACTGTCTGCTAATCTATATCGTTGTTAATCAGACAAATCTATCATAATGTGATGGTTAAATTACCACTGAAAATGATGACATTAGCCACTTACTGTGTTAATGAATTGGTCAATTTAATCAAATTACAGCAGTGTTTCTTAACCGGTAGAGCAATTTTACCATTTATGAGAAAAACCCTAATTATAACTAAAAATCAATATTTTTTTAACTTAGCTCAATTATGTAACATTTAACTCCATTGTCTGGTTTGTAATAGTTTTGCAGTCTGCGACAAAGACAAAAGTTAAGTCTTGAACCAGCCTACCAGGTTCGTCCATCCTGGAGGACCAGCCCGAGAGGGGTCACAAGTTGAGCGATGAGTCTATTTCCAGCAAAGTGGAAATGATAAAACGTGCGTGGGTGGTGAAGCCTTCGGCAACAGGAAGAGGGTTATTAATGGACCACAATGGGACGGTTTTGGGGTAGTAAAGAAATGGTCTTTTTTTTACTTCCGATGTTGAGTCAAATGTCGTGGAAAAATGATGATTGTTTTTGTTTTTGTTATTTCAATTTTGTCTTCACCCAAAACACACTCCATTCATCCTTCATAGAAACAGGATACACCTTAAGCTTAATTAATTGGCGCTCCATTTGCCAAATGAACTGACACTTTGTACCGTCTGTACAACGTTTTCGGCCTTTGTGACCATGGCACCGCTTTCCGATGGGACGGTCCGATTGCCCAAACTTTTCCCATTCGCAGCAATATCCCCTTCCCGGGAGCTTTGTTTGCGTTTCAAAGCCAGCAAAATCACTGGCCCTAATTAGCGCGATGAACCTAATTAAAGCCCCGACGACCTTTCCCGATAACACCTGAGCTCGTCGTTCGGTTTGTACGCCACCCCCCTCCAAACCAGACACAGAGACGGAAAGGCTTACCTCGAAGATCAGTCTAAAGTCGGCCTGCTCGACGCGCAGCAGCTCGCAGGTCGTTTTGGTCACCACCGTGCTGTCCCGGGGCAGGTCGTGCAGGATGGACTCTCCGAAGGTAGCGCCCACGCCCAGATTACATAGCGTCACCGAGAGCTGGGGAAAAAGAGAGAGAAGAAATGGGTTGCGTTAGTGCTTTTGTAAGTGATGTTATACTAAAAAAAATAACAATTTCGTAGGATTGGGAGTAAAACAAAATTGAATAAAAAAAAAAAAAAAAGAATGGACATAACAAAAATATTAAAAGTAGAGGTGGGACAGAAAGACAGATTAGATATAAATAAAAACGACACAAAATGTTTAAATGTAAAAATTAAAAATGATAAAAATGTACAATAAAAAACTAACTTAATCCACCTATGTGGTTGATGCCTTCCTCACTCTTTACCAACAATCGGTAATAAGATGGGTTTGGACACAAATTTCATCAATTTTTTAAGATCCGGTATAACAATGGAAAGGTCTTTGGCCTTTAAAAATAAAATAATGTCACTTTAGTGGTCAAAACTCGAGACAGGGTTGCCAATATTTTGGACTCGGTGGGAAAGTCTTTCGATTACCTAACCAACGATGGGTCGGATAATGGATTCGGACATTGTTTACATACATTTAAGTGAGATCCGGCTTCAAAAAAGTACATAAATGTCACTTAAGCGGTCATACCTCGATGCAGGAATGCCAGATTTTCAATGTTTTGGACTCGTTAGAAAGGTCTTTTGATTACCTAACCAACTATGGGTTGGATAATGGATCTGGACATTGTGTACATAAATTTAAGTGAGATCAGGCTACAAAAAAGTACATAAATATCACTTAAGCGGTCATAACTCGAGGCAGGGTTGCCAGATCTTCAATGTTTTGGACTCGTTGGAAAGGTATTTTGATAACCTAATCAACGATGGGTCGGATGATGGATCCGAACATAGTTTACATACATTTAAGTGAGATCCGGCTTCCAAAAAGTACATGAATATCACTTAAGTGGCCAAAACTCGAGGCAGGGTTGCCAGATCTTCAACGTTTTGGACTCGTTGGAAGGTCTCTCGATTACCTATCAAACGATATATAACATGATGATATTTGGTGCAATTTCCTGCCATTTATTCAACTTCCGAAAATATGCGAAAACACATTTTTATACATAACTTTTGAACTACTTATCGAAACTTCAAACAAATGAATAGCACCGTATGGGACCCTAAACCAAGTAGAATAAGACTGGTTTGGTCAAAATCGGTTCAGCCAGTGCTGAGAAAACTGAGTGACATTATTGGTCACATACACACACATACACACAGACATTTGTTCAGTTTTCGATTCTGAGTCGATATGTATACATCAAGGTGGGGTTTCGAGCTTTAAATAAAAAGTTCATTTTTAGAGCAGGATTATAGCCTTACCTCAGTGAGGAAGGCAAAAACTATAATATTATGATGCAGAAAATTAGAAAAAAAAACTAAAACTTAAGATAGATAGGTAGATGAGACAGTTGAGACAGAGGGATAGATGAGACAGAAAGTAAGATGAGACTGAACGCAATTTGGGGCAGAATGACACATGAGACTCAGGCCCGTATCCAGGATTCTTCAATGGGGGGTGTTTCCCCCCATAAGGCGTTAGGGGTGTGTGTGTGTTATAGGAAGGGCGTATACAGTCAACAAATGCGTACCAAACAAAAACGTGAAATTTGCTTTATATATTGTAGCAGTAATGCTAAAAAAATATCTAAACATCAATAAGTTCATGAAAATATTGTTATTCTTGCATATATTATTGATGTGATATATGTGATAGAAAATATTGAAATAACGTTATTGAATCCTTGATAGTTTAGATTGTTTTGTTTTCAATTAATTTTTTTCTCTTCAGTAATTTGTTTTGCCCCTAAATTTTTGGAGAAAATTTTACAGGACGGCATTTTTTATCTTTACACAGCTTAAGCCAGATTGGTAACGAACTCGAGCATCTCAAGCCAAATCAATTCAAAATGGAAATCAACTCGTTTTATCTATGCATTTTGGTTTTCGCCGTTTTTTTTTTATTCTTCAAACATATCATGAGCTTATAGTTTGTGTTTTAAGGAACAAGTTTGCCAAAGACATCAGCGAGATTTGCTTTGGCACAAACAATAATCCCTTAGTTTGATTTTAGTTTGAAATAAAAATTAAGGCGATGTAGACGTATCTCTTCGATGTTTACAGCAAAGTTGTTCTTTAAAACCCAAACTATAAGCTCATAAAGTTTTTGGAAAATCAAAATCAACAAAAAGTTTTCGTACCAAACTTACCAGATTTCTAGATTTCTTTGATAGAACACAAACCTCAAAGCTGACGGATTTTTTTTCTTGTCAAATGTAACATACCTACCAACCAACAACTTTTATTTTCAATCCTCGGTCTTATCACACAATAACATTTTTAAACATTTTCGAATCAATCACATTTCAGAGATCAGTTTGTAGATAAAAAAGATAATATCGTCAAAAAAACATTGATTTGTCCGTACAAGTTTCCATAGAAGTTTGACAGCTGCCCATACAATTGCTTACGAGGCCATTTCACGCCACTCGAAATTGACTTTTTCTGAACATGCCTAAAATTTAGCGGAGCTGTTTATCCTATGCCGGGAACCGTGGTGTAGGGGTAAGCGTGATTGCCTCTCACTCAGTCGGCCTGGGTTCGATCCCAGACGGTCCCGGTGGCATTTTTCGAGACGAGATTTGTCTGATCACGCCTTCCGTCGGACGGGAAGTAAATGTTGGCCCCGGACTAACCTAGAGGTTAGGTCGTTAGCTCAGTCCAGGTGTAGGAGTCGTCTCCCTGGGTCCTGCCTCGGTGGAGTCGCTGGTAGGCAGTTGGACTAACAATCCAAAGGTCGTCAGTTCGAATCCCGGGGTGGATGGTGCTGTATTGTGATACGAGGGAATAAAAGACACTTTGTATGAAATACTTTACCAGACTTGTATTTCCGACGACTTCTTGGTTAATCCGACTCGTCCAGAGTCCGTTGACGAAAGAGGACGAACTACTAGCGCAGGGCGCTTTTATAAGGTAGTTTTACAATTGTTAACGTTGGTATAACTACTACTTCCTGACAGCTTAAGGCGTTGACTTACAATGCACTGTCAACGTTACAGCAACGACTCAAATAGGGTTTGATACACATCAACTCTCCCGGCTTTAATATTTGTTTGAACTGCTACTTAAGAACTCTGACTGACCTGACCTTTTGTTCGACTTGACGACGTTTTTTTGTTTCACCGGCTTTTCGACTTATTTCATGGAATGCGAAGGACTAGCCTGACTTTATTGTTGACTCGACACTGTCAACAATGATTAGCTTCAAGCACTAACCGAATTCATGTTCTGGAAACATTTTTCTACGAATGTTGATCAACACGTGACCAACGACTGACTGACTAAAAGTTCAAAGACTGGCTTGATGAACTTTTCACTGACTGACTGCAAAATGGCTGACTGCCGACTTCTAAACACTGAATTTCAAACACCGTGACTTACCACGTGGAAACTCTTAAAGACTGTACTCAGCTGACATGGCTGAGGCTCTTACGACAAGGATGACCTTGACACCAGATTCGATGGCGGCGGATCGAAGCGACTGCCGACGACCACAAAAAACTAACCGACAGCATGCATGTTAGAATTTACCTGAATCCGCTCTGGACCACTGGCCACCATTCTCCTCCACTAACCTTGATCTTTCCAGGACCATCCTTGACCACGTGTTCACTGGCTGACAATCGAGACATTTCACTGACCGCTTAGTTTGATCTGAGCTAGATCTCCGAACTTTCTCCACCAACAAACAATGACCCACCGAGCACATGTTCGTTTGAGGTTATGTTCTTCCACTACGATGGTAACAACTCACTTTCTTCTCGATTATCAAATTAGCACTCATTATTCCACTCGCATCGATATCTACGCGTTTTCCTTTTCACCTCGTCGCCATTGCTGTATTGTGATACGAGGGAATAAAAGACACTTTGTATGAAATACTTTACCAGACTTGTATTTCCGACGACTTCTTGGTTAATCCGACTCGTCCAGAGTCCGTTGACGAAAGAGGACGAACTACTAGCGCAGGGCGCTTTTATAAGGTAGTTTTACAATTGTTAACGTTGGTATAACTACTACTTCCTGACAGCTTAAGGCGTTGACTTACAATGCACTGTCAACGTTACAGCAACGACTCAAATAGGGTTTGATACACATCAGATGGAAGCTAAGGTGTAAAAAGAGGTTTGCAATTGCCTCAACAATCAAGCCTTCGAACACCTAGTTTCGAGTAGGAATCTCGCAATCGAGAACGCCAAGGCAATGCTGTAGAGCGAATAATTTGATTTGATTTTTTTTGTTTATCCTATCGAAACATGCAAAATCCCTTCTTTTTGGCACCGCCCCAAAGTTTTTTCGATTTTCATCTATTTTTTTAAATTATAGTTTTCAAATGGCCATGTCGTGGATACAAAAAAGCAAAAATCGACTGCTTTTTTTAAAAAACGCTGAATTATATGGCGTCATCAAATTGTTTATTCGAATCGAACTTTACTTGTTAGGGCAAGTTGAAATCTCTTGAGAATTTCAAATTTATAAGCTTAAAGTAGCAGAATTTACCTACATCCATCCCTGCATCATTTATTCTAATTGCTCAAAATGCTGCCATGTTTGATATTAATCAAAATGATGACGCTGAATTGAAGCAGCGTCAAGTTTCTTTTAAAAATTGCAGTCGAATATTCGTTGTCGAATATATCATTTTTTTCCAAAATATTTGACAATGTTTTTTTTAACTGGCGAAAATCGTAAAACTTTGGGGCTGTGCCAAAAAAATAGAAGATTTTTTCATGTTTCGATATGATAAATAGTTTCGCCAAATTTCAGCAGGATCAGAAAATATAGATTTCGAATTTGTACTTTTTTGTTTCCAGTTCCAGTTCCATAATGTAAATTTGGAAGCTGTAATTTTGGAAGGTTGAATATTTCCTCTTTTATGATGTTATTTTACCTCAATTTAGACTGAAAAAGTTACATTACACCAGAATAGTGGTAAAAATACACATTTCCAGTGGTAAAATTACACCTTTTTTCTGACATAAAAGATGTACCCCTTCCCAGATGTAATATTACCATGATTTTTTTTCTGTGTATATAAAAAAAACTTTGGCGTACATAGTCAAAGTTGGATTTGGATCTGGCTGATAACGATCTAAGTATTTTACAAACAAAATCAAGGAGGGCCTATCCAGTTCGTCAAAGGCTTTATAATAAAAATAGCTGGCCGATTTTAGTGCGATTTCGATTTTTCGAGATTATAATGAGGCCTTATTAAGCTAAACTTCAGTTTTTTTCAAGGCGTCAACGATCAAAGTTTTTATTTTTTAAATAATTCTTATGAAGGCGTATTAAGCGAGAGTTTAGTTTTTTTCAAGGGGTCAGCGATCAAAGCTTTTTGCCTTTCTTACAAAAGAAAGGTTGAAGGTTTGCTTTTGGAAAAACGCTTTTCTCAGAAATCTTTAAAAAATCGTGCACGGCGAGGGATCGTCCCAGAAAAAATCCCAGAATGTCTAGTTTGAAGGTTTAGATGCGTTCTTTCGATTGAATTTTGGCCCGAAACCCGGAACTCAAAGTCTGATTTTTTAGAGCTCTTTTTCTGAAATACTTGAGCGATGTCTGTATCCGCTCTTAAAAATTTGTGTCTTCCATCATTGGAAAACCGCTCGTAAAACCCACAATTTTTATATTTCAGATTTGTAGCCGTGGGGTCGGAGACGAACATTTTATTTTTCGATTTACAATTTTCGACCAGTAAATGTGGTCAAAGCCATTTTTAGAGGTATTTTTTGGACTATTTTACAGATAACACTATCAAATTTAAAGAATTCAGTTTCAAATAAAAATCCATTCGAAAACATGCGCCATAAACTGCTTGGGCCTAAAATTTGAAGCTTTTCCAAAATGTATTTCCAGAGATATAGCCATATTCGGGAGCGAATGACCCATAGGCAAGCTTCCCATGCGCCAGTGCCAACGCACACCGCGGGTTTGGTTTTCTAGCTTCGGTACGTGCCTGAACCCATTTGTGTATTGGTATCTTGGTACATCGTACCAGCGCACCACGACACTCTCGGCTCGCCCCATCGGTTTTGTGTCTGGCACTCACCCATGGCATGAACACAGCGTGCCGTGGTACGTGTCGTGGTATTGAACCCGTTTTGTACCGCCAGCGCGTACCACGGCACGTACCTCGGCTCGTAACGAGTGAAGCACCTTGGCTCATATACCGGATTCATGCCATGGGTGAGTGCCAGACACAAAACCGACGCGGCGAACCGAGAGTGTCGTGGTGCGCTGGTACGATGAACCAAAATACCCTCGGTTCGTGTGAGTCGGGTACGGGTGTAAACCGAACAAAGCAGGCGCAAAGCAAACCCGAGGTGCGAGTGAACCGCGTGTACCGCACGGTGCAGGGAAGCTTGCCCATAGGGTTAAAGTTCCCCTAATAAAATCAACAACAACAACATAGCCATATTAGTGTTTTACGTCTTATGTTTATTCTATTTTTTCCTATTACATTTTTGGTTTTATACGGAATCATAAACTGAACATAAAATTTGAAGTCCCGGCTCGTTCTCGCTCAAAAGATCGACAAGTCGTCAAGTCGAAGCATAAACGCCAGCACATTTACGCTTGCGCGTTTTACGCTGCGCGTGAAGGTGTTCTTTCTGGCTTCTCATAATAGATTGACAAAGTGCAATAACGATACATATTTTTTAAGTTAATCATAGACTAACATTAAAGACTGAGTACCCTTTATTTTTTTTTCTAATAATGTCAGTCAAATAAGTTTTTCTTAATTAAATATAATTAGGACCCATAATGTACCTCTGAAAAAAAAATCATTCGAGGTTTAGTCTAAAAAGATTCGAAGCTTTAGGTCAAATTCTCACTGGGTGGTATCATTATGTTTCTGAAAACTTAATTGCACCAATATATTTTAAGGAAATTCATCATTTTGCAAGAAAGGGCGTATTTAGTGACAGTTGAATTTTTTTCAAGCCGTCAACGATCAGAGTTTTTGCCTTCCTCACCTTACTGAGGAAAGGCTATAAAATCACTCGAAAAATGAACTTCTTAATTCGACCTCGTAGACCCACCTTCACGTATACCTATCGACTCAGAATAATGTTCTGAGCAAATGTCTGTGTGGATGTGTGTAGGTGGGTGGACAAAAAAATTGTCACTCGATTATCTCCGGACTGGATGAACGGATTTTGACCGTATTAGTCTCATTCGATCCGTCTTGGGGTCCCATAGGTCTCTATTTAAAATCAGCAAGTTTAGTTAAGTACTTCAAAAGTTATGCTAAAAAAACGATTTTGGCGTATGTCCGGAAGATTGTAAAAAGGGTGGTTTTTGCAAGAAACCCTATCATGTTATACATTTTCAGAAAGGTATTAAAAAGACCTTTCCAATGAGCCCAAAACATTGAAGATCTGACAACCCTATCAAAAGTTATTAGCACTTAAGTGTTATTTATACACTTTTTGGAGGCCGGATCTCAGATATTTCAATGAAAATGATGTCCGGGTCCATCATGCGACCCATCGTTAGTTAGATAATCGAAAGACCTTTCAAATGAGCCTAAAACATCAAGGATCTGACAACCCTATCAAAAGATATTGACACTTAAGTGTTATTTATACACTTTTTGGAGGCCGGATCTCAGATATTTCAGTAAAATGATGTCCGGGTCCATCATGCGACCCATCGTTAGTTAGATAATCGAAAGACCTTTCAAATGAGCTTAAAACATGAAGGATCTGACAACCCTATCAAAAGTTATTGGCACTTAAGTGTTATTTATATACTTTTTGGAGGCCGGATCTCAGATATTGTGATAAAAATATTGTCTGAATCTTTCATGTGAACTATCGTTGGATAGGTTTTTTTTATCAGACCTTGCCGATGAGCCAGAAAAATTGAAGGTCTGCGATTCTATCAAAAGAAATGAGTAATAAAGTTGATTTGTTAAACATGTTAAGGGAATGTTGCTATTTTTACTGACTTTATGAATGTGAGGAAGGCACCAACCACCTAAAGGTGGATTAAGTAACGTTTTTTTGAAATAATTTCTTGTGGGCGTATTTAGTGAAAAAAAAATGTCAAGGCGTCAACGATCAAAGTTTTTTTTTTAATAATTTTTATGAAGGCGTTTTAAGCGAGAGTTTAGTTTTTTTTTTTCAAGGCGTCAGCGATCAAAGCTTTTTATACAGTTGAATTTTTTTTTCAAGCCGTCAGCGATCAAAGTTTTTTTTTTGAATATTTTCTTGAGGGCGTATTTAGTGCAAGTTTTTGTGCAAGGCGTCAACGATCAAAGTTTTTTTTAAATTATTTTAATGAAGGCGTATTAAGCGAGAGTTTAGTTTTTTTCAAGGCGTCAGCGATCAAAGCTTTTTTTATATTTTCTTGAGGGCGTATTTAGTGACAGTTGAATTTTTTTCAAGGCGTCAACGATCAAAGTTTGTTTTAAATATTTTCTTGATGGCGTATTTAGTGGAAGTTTTTTTGCAAGGCGTCAACGATCAAAGTTTTTTTTTAATAATTTCTTGAGGGCGTACTTAGTGAAAGTTTTTTTTAAGGCGTCAACGATCAAAGTTTTTTTTATTATATTTATGAAGGCGTATTAAGCGAGAGTTTAGTTTTTTTTTCAAGGCGTCAGCGATCAAAGCTTTTTTTATATTTTCTTGTTGGCGTATTAAGTGAAAGTTTTTTTTTGCAAGGTGTCAACGATCAAAGTTTTTTTAAATTATTTTAATGAAGGCGTATTAAGCCAGAGTTTGGTTTTTTTCAAGGCGTCAACGATGAAAGCTTTTTTTATATATTTTCTTGGGGGCGTATTTAGTGACAGTTGAATTTTTTTCAAGCCGTCAACGATCAAAGTTATATTTTTTTAATATTTTCTTGAGGGCCCTATTTAGTGAAAGTTTTTTTTTCAATGCGTCAACAATCAAAGTTTTTTTGAAATTATTTCTTGGGGGCGTATTTAGTGAAAAAAAAATTGCAAGGCGTCAACGATCAAAGTTTTTTTTAAATAATTTTTATGAAGGCTTATTAAGCGAGAGTTTAGTTTTTTTTTTCAAGGCGTCAGCGATCAAAGCTTTTTTTATATTTTCTTGAGGGCGTATTTAGTGACAGTTGAATTTTTTTTCAAGCCGTCAACGATCAAAGTTTTTTTTTTTGAATATTTTCTTGAGGGCGTATTTAGTGCAATTTTTTTTAGCAAGGCGTCAACGATCAAAGTTTTTTTTTAAATTATTTTAATGAAGGCGTATTAAGCGAGAGTTTAGTTTTTTTCAAGGCGTCAGCGATCAAAGCTTTTTTTTATATTTTCTTGAGGGCGTATTTAGTGACAGTTGATTTTTTTTCAAGGCGTCAACGATCAAAGTTTGTTTTAAATATTTTCTTGAGGGCGTATTTAGTGGAAGTTTTTTTCAAGGCGTCAACGATCAAAGTTTTTTTTTATTATTTTTATGAAGGCGTATTAAGCGAGAGTTTAGTTTTTTTTCAAGGCGTTAGCGATCAAAGCATTTTTTATATTTTCTTGTTGGCGTATTTAGTGAAAGTTTTTTTTTGCAAGGTGTCAACGATCAAAGTTTTTTTTAAATTATTTTAATGAAGGCGTATTAAGCCAGAGTTTAGTTTTTTTCAAGGCGTCAACGATCAAAGCTTTTTTTTATATATTTTCTTGAGGGCGTATTTAGTGACAGTTGAATTTTTTTCAAGCCGTCAACGATCAAAGTTTTTTTTTAATATTTTCTTGAGGGCCTATTTAGTGAAAGTTTTTTTTTCAAGGCGTCAACAATCAAAGTTTTTTTTAATTATTTTATGTAGGTAAATACGCCTTTATAAAATAATTAAGAGTATAGTTTTGTTTCAAGGCGTCAATGATACAAGTTTTTTCAAAATATATTCTTGAGGGCGTATTTAGTGCAAGTTGAGTTTTTTTCCAAGGCGTCAATGATAAAAGATTTTTTTAAATATTTTATTGAGGGCGTATTGAGTGAAAGTTGAGTTTTTTCAAGGGGTCAGCGATCAAAGTTGTTTTTTTAAATTATTTTTATGAAGGCGTATTAAGCGAGACTTTAGATTTTCTCAAGGCGTCAACGATCAAAGCTTTTTTAAATTATTTTAATGAAGGCGTATTAAGCGAGAGTTTAGTTTTTTTGAAGGCGTCAGCGATCAAAGCTTTTTTCATATATTTTCTTGAGGGCGTATTTAGTGACAGTTGTCTTTTTTTCAAGCCGTCAACGATCAAAGTTTTTTTTTTAAATATTTTCTTGAGGGCGTATTTAGTGAAAGTTGGGTTTTTTTGCAAATATTTTCATGAGGGCGTATTTAGTAAGAGTTTAGTTTTTCTCTTGGCGTCAACGAACATAGTTATTTTAAATATTTTTAGAAGGGCGTGTTTTGTGAAAGTGGAGTTTTTTCTTAACGTCAAATGTTTTTATGAGGGCGTATATACTGAGAGTTGAGTTTTCACTTGATGGCGTATCTAGTGAGAGTGAAGTTTTTCCCTGGTTTTCAAACTTTGATAGTCATAAAAAATGGCGGCCCTTCGGGCCGTGTCTTAGTCGGGGCGTTAGGGGTGTAAGCCATTTTTTTCCATGGGGGGTGTTGAACACCCATAACACCCCCCTTAGATACGGCTCTGATGAGACTAGATTACAGATGAGGAAAAAAGGACTTATGAGACAGGAACTCAACTCGACAGAAAACCATTTCACACTAAATGGTAGATAAGGCGAAAATCCAAACGAGACAGAAAGACAGTTGGGACAAAAAGATAGTCTCCAGGTGAGATAATGAAGTGGAATAGAAAGAATTATTAGACAGAACGACAGTACAATTCAAAATATATATGAAACAGCATGCTAAATGAGACAGAAAAAGTGAGATTAGATATCAGATGAGACGGAAAGGCAGATGAGACAAAAATAAGGTCAAGATAGAAGATGAATGAGACAGAAAACCATTTCAGGTAGGGAGATACATTAGACAAAATTTTAGATGGAATTATGAGACAGCCAGATTCAACAGAAAAATTTTTAACACTGAATCACAGATAAGGCAAAAATTCAAATGGGACAGAAAGACAGCTGGGACAGAATAATGAATGTGACTGGAAGCCGGATGACAAGTAAGCTATGTTAGAGAGATAAAATTGGCAAATATCCAAATGAGACAGAAAGACAGTTGGGACAGAAAAATAAATGAGACTTATAAAAAGATGTGGATATAAGGTCAAATAGAACAGAATTTCAGTTAAAATAAACAGATATATGAGACAGTAGGCCAAATAAGACAGAAAGCAGAATGAGACTAGATATCAGATGAGACAGAAAGGGAGATGAGACAAAAAAGGACAAGATAGAAAGATAGATGAGACAGAAAGCTAGATTAGACAGAAAGTTAGATGAGACAGAAATCCAAATGAGACAGAAAGACAGATGAGACAGAATTCCAAATGAGACAGAAAGACAGATAAGACAGAAATCCAAGTGAGATAGAAAGACAGATAAGAAAAAAGAAGAAAAAGAAAATGATTAGGTGAAATAGAAAAAAAGATCAGAGAGAGATAGAGAGAGACAGATAAACAGTTAATACAGATTAACACTTACAAAGAATGATATTAGATTCCAGATTAGAAAGCAAGGCAAATGAGACAAAAAAAAATTAGACTGATAAACAGATGTGAAAATATGGTGAAATTGAAAGGAAAAAACATATGAGACAGCAAGCCAAATGAGACAGAAAGCAGAATAAGACTAGAAATTAGATGAGACAGAAAGTCAGATGAGATAAAAACAAGGACCAGGGATGCCACTTGGTTATTCAAAATGTCTGTAAAAAAGTCTGTGTATGTCTGTGCATTTATCTAAAATTCAAATATATCAATTTACAGTCATGGAAATCCATCAGAAATTGCGTTTTTAAGCATTTGAAGTAAGTAAATCTTTCCCAGTTCCTGAGGGGAACACCCGTGAAGAGTATCGGGGCCGGCATTTACAAAGCGGATTCAGTGGCAGTTTTTCACTCAACTAATGTTAACATGTTTAGGTTAATGTTAACATTCCATAGGTCGCCTCCCTAAGGTGTCGTGATAAGGTCCAGTTTGTGACGATACACTACCTTCCCTTTACTAAGCAATCGAATCCTGAAGGGAAAAGATCACCAGTTGTGTTGGTCCGAGCCGGGATTTGAACCCCGATCTACCGCTTACGAGGCGGAAGCGTTACCACTAGGCTACGTGGTTCGGTAAGCATTTGAAGACTAACGAAATAAGTTTCGGCTAATATTTTTACTAAATATTAATTAAATGAACTTTTTTTAAAGTCTGTGCACCTCAAAAAATGTCTGGCGCAAGCTCAAATGTCTGTGAAACACAGACAAATCTGTGTATCTGGCATGCTTGTCAAGGACTGAAAGTTAAATGAGACAGAAATCCAAATGGGACAGAAACACAGATGAGACAGAACAACTTTTGGGATAGAAAGAAAGATGAGAAATAGTAAGAAATAAAGAAAGAAAAGATAGAGAAAAATATAAGACAAAATGACACTTGAAAGGAAATGTACATGAGACAGCAAGTCAAATGAGACAAAAAGTTGGTTGGGGAACAGATGCCAGATGAGACAGAAAGTCAAATGAGACAAAAAGAAAGTCAATACAGAGAAAATGATGAGACTGAACACTAGAAGAGGCAGATAAACAGATGAGACAGAATGCATAAAGAAAACTAAGACAGAAAGGACAGACAGAGAGTTTAGGAAGGAAGCCAGGTGAGACAGAGCCCAAGTGAGACTCAAATCCAACAGAAAAAGAATAATTATTGAGACTGGAAGAAAAAAGGAAAAACCTTGATGAGACAGTAATACAGTTCGGATTCGAAGACAGGTGGGACAAGAAGACAGATGGGACAGAAAGAGAAATGCCACAGAAGGACAAACGATAAAAAAGACCGAATAGAATTATGTCTCCAAAACCACAATTAGACATGAATTTAGCAAACAAGCAAATAATAAAAATACAAATTCCAAATGTTAAACTGTCCAAACAAACACTAGAACTTCAATCAAAGAAAAGGACAAACAACAAAGACTTTCCTCATTAGAGCCACCATCAAAATCTCGATCAATCAAATCATCAAGTGCCACTTAACGAGTCAATTATTGCCGTCCAAAAATCAAACACTCCCATTGAGGAAAAGCCCCCCCCCAAAATGGGACCCCCTCCCTTCATAATTTCCCCTCGACAGCGAACGCAAAGTGCGAGCCGGGCCGATAAAGCATCCCCGGTCTTTACGGTATGCAAATTTAGGAAATTTGGAACCCCACCCCCTCCCAAAAGTTCACAGCTTGGAGAGCTTTTCCATTGTGTAAGAGGTGTTTTTTTCTTTTCCTCTCAAGCCCTATGAAAAACGATTCACAGCTGTTCCTCTCCATCAGAGCAAAAGTATACGTTCCAACCACCAGCCGAAACCCACATAATGAAGTTATCAGATGGAACGGCTCGCTCGACGTGAGATGCCCCTATTTTCGCCCCAGTGGGACCCTATTTTGGGCGTACCCGATTTCTTTCGAGAATTTAAAATTGCTCGAAAGTTCAAACAGGTTGATTTTTTCATACTTTACCAACAAACTCAACATAGCAGTATTCTTCAAGTTGTGCTTTCACAAAAAGCAGAAAAAGCAAAAGCAAAAAAAAAATATCGCAACAAAGACTAAGGGGATGGTACGTGCGCCATCTGATATAAATAGGGAAGCGGAAATAATTATTAAGCGGAAAAGCTTCTTCTGGCTGAGGAGAAGCCGAACGAAGCGCAGAAGCGCCTTTCCGCATGGTCTCTGTTGTTCTTCTCTGCACAGAGGAAAGCTTCTTGAAAGCTCCAGAACGAGACGCTACTGTGCTTAATTTATGCTTCCGCTCTTGGGTTTGATTATTATTTTTGTGACTTTTGTGGTTGGCGAAAATTATTTCCTGTTTAATTTTGCAATTTCAAAATATTAATTTGGGAAAGCAATTATCGAAAAATGAACCAACCGCGGCAAACCGGATTCGTCGAGAGAAACATTCGGGGTTTGTGGTTAAAATAATTTTCAAATTAGCTGCGAAACGCAACAGCAGTAAAACAACAACGCAAAATACTTGGTAGCGTAATTCGGTGGTCACCGTTTTGCACTGTTTTCGTGGTTTTCATAATTAATGTTTGTCTGGGTGACTTCGTTGTGTTTGGTTTGGGAAACCAGAATTTGCTGGAATTGGAAATGAAACTGTTTATGGCTTAGAGCAGTGAATTCAATTTTGAAATTGTTGTTTTAAATTCCTCATAAATAACATAAAATATATAAAGTTTCAGAACACATCAAGCTTATTGGAAAATCAGCAGAATAACAAAAATTGAATAGTTATTTAGTATCTTTTAGAGTAAAAGTGTTACTATTTGATAAATAATTATCACTTTTTGTTTTATTTTTCAAGCATTTATGATTTCATAGAAGTCATATTTGTTCGTATGTTTCTTTGCAGTTTATCTTGATATGGAAATATGAAACAAAATTCAAATAATTTTTGGTTGATGGCCCATTACATTGCAAAATGCGTTTTCCTAAAATTTCATAACCGTCATTTGGATGCCATTTTGTATTTAAAATTTCCAACATAACTTTTAAGGTTATTTTTAGGCTTAATGACTTAATTTTTTCGGTGTAATTATCCAAAGGTAAAAAACAAGTAATGTCGAGTCTGGACTGTATTACAAATCCCGTTAACCCTTTACTACCCATTTTTATTCTATTTTTTTCTCGTTTTTAACAGATCATTTTGAGTAACTTTTGATGCAGAAAGTTCACTACTGTTTTTGTGTTATGTTATTGATGATCCGAACTTAAAAAAAATATAGAGATATTCAATTCAAAGCTTTTTAGTGATTCAAAATGGGTAAAAATGGATTTTTGCCAAATTTTTATATCGACGTCAGTTTAGAGGTGGAGTTGAGTTTTAGAGGGTGATGGGCATTCTCCAGTTTTGGATATGTTGAGTGAGACATCTCGAAAATTCGATGCATAGCAATTCTCTACGAAATCGGTCTTTTTTCTTTAATTTTAATTTTTGTATTTTTTAATTCGGTTGAAACATTTTTGGTGCCTTCAGTATGCCCAAAGAAGCCATTTTGCATCATTAGGTTGTCCATATAATTTTCCATACAAATTTGCCAGCTGTCCATACAAAAATGATTTATGAAAGTTCTAAAATCTGTATCTTTGGAAGGAATTTTTCGATCGATTTGGTGTCTTCGGCAAAGTTGTAGGTATGCATAAGGACTACACTGAAAAAGTATGATACACTGTAAAAAATGTTTTGCTGATTTTTAATTTAATTTTTTGTCACTTAAACTTGATTTGTAAAAAACCCTTTTTTTAATATTTTTTATTTTCTAATATGTTTTAGGGGACATCAAATGCAAACTTTTCAGAAATTTCCAGAACGGGCAAAAAATGTATGGAATTTTTGAATCAAAACTGATATAAAAAAAATAGAAATATTAGTCGCAAAAATTTTTCAACTTCATTTTCCGATTCAAATTTGCAAGCAAAAAGCACTTTAGTGAAATTTTAATAAGCTGCACCGTTTTCAAGTTAAAGCCATTTTTTAGGTAACTTTTTTGAAAATAGTCGCAGTTATTGCCCACTTAAAAAAATATATTTTTGAAAAGCTGTGAAAATTCTCTATATAATGCATTTTTGAACTTTGTTGATATGACCCTTAGATGCTGAGATATTGCCATGCAAAAGTTTAAAAACAGGAAAATTGATGTTTTCTAAGTCTCACCCAAACAACCCACCAATTCTAATGTCGATTTCTCAGCTACTAATGGTCCGATTTTCAATGTTAAAAAATGAAACATTCGTGAAATCTTCCGATCTGTTCGAAACAATATTTTCATGTTTTTTAAATCAAGCCTTACATTTTAAAAGGGCGTAATATTGAATGTTTGGGCCTTTTGAAATGTTAGTCTTGATTTATTTATTTTTTGAAAATATTGCATTTCAAAAATATGTTTTTCACGAGTGGGCAAACATGGGCACTAGTTGGAGAAAATGAACAACTGCGACTATTTTCAAAAAAGTCACTTAAAAATGTCTATAACTTGAAAACGATGCACTTTATCAAAATTTTACTAAAGTACATTTTGATTGCAAATTCGATTCTACATCGATAAATACGACCAATATTTCCAATTTTTGAAAAAAACAAAACTAGTATTTATTCATTTCCCGTTCTGGAAATTTCTGAAAAGTTTGCAATTGAAGTCCCCTAACATATAAGAAAATAAAAAAAAATAAAAATAGTGTTTTTTTCGCAAATCAAGTTTTAGTGACAAAAAGTGAAATAAAAAATAACCAAAACAATTTTTACCGTGCATCTTTTATTTTCAGTGTAGTCCTACAACTTTGCCGAAGACACCAAATCGATCAAAAATTTCCTTCAAAAGATACAGATTTTTGAATTTTCACATATCATTTTTGTATGGACAGCTGCCAAATTTGTATGGAAAATTATATGGACAAACTAATGATGCAAAATGGCTTCTTTGGGCATACCGAAGGCACCAACAATGTTTCAGACGGATTAAATAATACAAAAAAAAAACGAATGACCGACATCTCAGAGAATTGCTCATGCCCTTATGGGTTCGACTACTTTTGTTTGCATCTTGGTTGCGACAGCTCAATCATTTTAAGTTAAATCATCATCAACTCAAACAGAATTAATCAGTTACACATAATGAGAAACCAGTTCGGATTGCGCAGTTCAAATGCTATATATTGCCCAAAAGTATCAAAAAAGCACCAAAATTACAAGATGTCGGTGAACCTCGCTTGTCTGTGCTTCTTGGTTTGGAGTTCGTTTGGAGTGTCTGCTGTTACAAATAACTACACCGTCTGCCAAATCAGTGATTGCAACCAACCGGGCAATGCTAGTTTAGCATGTAACTTTTCTAGTATGACACTCACGTATGATTATCACTATCAACTGATCAAACAAACCAAGCCGTTGAATGCTGGCTCTGGCCCAATGTTTAACGTAATGTTTTATCCAGAATGTAAGAGCTGTACATTTTGCCAATTTATATACATTTATGAATCCAAAGCATTGAGATTGGTGTGTTCGTGGGATGAACTGGTCTACATTCATATGAATTTTGAGCTGAAAATATTAGACGGCGAGATTCCTTGTCTAAAGTTGTCAGAAGGAGAAATCGAAATATGGAAAAATTGTGGACTGTATGACAACGAGCAAATTCAGCTGACTTTTCAGAATGATCGTATCAATATTGAGGATTTTTCTGCCCAAGAAAGTTCGTTAGTGATGCGCGCAGTTAACCATTCTGATTCAAGTGATTGCAATTGCTCAAATGTGGATAATAGAAGGATGAAATTGCACAATTGCGAACTAAGAGAGCTACCCTATCCACAATTGAGTAAACAAAGATTCTTTCATAAAGATAAGAAAATTGAAATGCCACACAAAAACAATGCTGGAAAAGCTTCTTTCGGATGGTTATTTGTGACAATAGTTATTTTTGGGGCTATACTGTTGATTATTCCCATGATTTTTTACAAACGTTTTATGAAACGTGACGAAATAGTGTAACTGATCAATTTTTGATAGCATTGCTGTAAAATTTCTGATATTGTACAAAACATAGTTTTAACTTTTAAATTTGTGAGTTTTTATAAAATAAGAAATCAATCACAAGATATGTACGTTTAGAAGACGCAATTTTTTATTAAATTGATATTTTTTAGACAAAATTCCTTTTGACCGTCCTTTTCGACCCATTTCAAGCCACCTCACCGAACGATCCCTTAATAGGCACAGCGACAAATTGACATACACAGCAAGAGCAACACGGCATAAAACATAAAACCCACCTCGCGCCAGAGGGCGTCTTGCTTGACTGACACGAGTGCCACACCTTGACGTCTTTCCCCTCCCCCTCCCCCTCCCCCACCACATATCAAAGAAAAAAGAAGAGAAGACAGAGCCAACAAACAACAACAACACCACCCACCACCCCACCTCATTCGTCAGTCGTCGGCGATCCACACAAAATTCACCTTATCCCGGAGCCTCCTGCTGATGTTGGTTCCTTCCGGTGGCACTTTGCCGTCGTCTTCTTCTTCGTCATTCCGCCGGGACACGTCGTACGACCCCCTTTGGTGCCACATTAGGGAATAGCCGCCCCGGAAAAGTTCAATTTTCTTCTGGCAGGCGGCGCTTTTGACGATTATTATTTCGCCGAAAAATTCACCTCACCGACAATAATATCGCATTTCGCCGGTTTCACCCGTCGCTGAATTCGTCAAATTTTCTCCCCGGGAAACAGCACACAAAAGTCACCTCTGCGCCTGGTTTCAATCTGAAAATTTTAATTTAATTTTCCTGCCGGAAGTCGACTTTCAGTAGGGTGATGTTTTCGAACACTTTTCGTCTGTTGTTGTTTTCACAATGAGCGTTCTTAGCAATTGCTTGCGTTTCTAAGAATAATCATACAAATTGTCGTAACTCCCAAAAAGCTTGATTTTTTTGCCTTCATAGTTTTTTGGTCAAAGTCATGAAGAAAGAAGGGGGAAAGGTCAAGCATAATATTCAAGATTTTGAGGCAAAAACAATCGCAAATTACATTTTTCATCAACTTCAGATCAGCTTCTGTCAAAACTATTGAAACTTTCATAAAAATGTATGAAACAAAATCCTTGATTTGTAAGGACTTTTTCAGATCTGATTCCTTTAAATCAAAATATTTGTGATAATCTTCTAAGTGCCCGATTTCATTATATATTTTCTAATGAAAAGCAGTGATTTTTTCTCCTCTCCATCCACAATTTTTGTGAAAATTTTGAAAAGGTGGAGAGTAAGTGGAAGAAAAAGACAAGATTTTGAATTAAAATTTAAAATATTTTTTAAGATAACATTTCTTTCACAAATGAAATGAATCCGTCACGTATTTTTTTCCACTTTTTAAAAAGTGGAAGTATCTCAGGCGAAAAAGAAGCAATTCGAGGTGGAGCTTACTCCGGAGGAAATCAGGGCCAGGTGGCTGCGGAAGCTGGAAACCAGTTCAACGGCGACGGAGGCAGTCGTGTCTGTGGTGGACCACTTGGCGGCCACATCCGGCAACGCAAGAGAGCGGAGCTGGATGGATGATCCCAGAATTTGGTGAGAGCGTTCTAGTGTTGTCCCTATTATGGAGCAGCCGTGGCTGACTGGTTACGGGTTTCGCTTTGTAAGCGAATGATCCTGGGTTCGATTCCCATCTGCTCCCAACGAGAAAATTAAAGAAACTCTAAACATGAACGAAAAATCAAAGTCGCTCGAAACGGGGTTCAATTTCCGCGTCCTTTGGATTGGTAGAATTAGGAATACTATTAGTACAAACTATATACAGGCTGGGCCTTTGTCCATTTGACAAGGGCTCGAAAGTTCTAAATAACGTTTGAATCCGATTGATGCAAACGTTCTTTAGGGCGGGGCTTGTCGATTCAAGCTGAGGTACCTCGCGCATGGCTAGCCTGCGTAGAAATGGGTCACCGAAGCTCGGCAGAGCTAACACCGTCCAAATGCCTATGCGAGTTATTTGCATGTATAGAATACAAACCTAAAATACATGGAAACAACTCAATTTGTTAGAAGCGACCGCGTGGTCCCGTTTGGTTGGTCGCACACACACACATCCACACACACACACACACACACACACACACACACACACACACACACACACACACACACACACACACATTTCTTTCACAAATGAAATCGTTTTCAGATGACTAATTAACATTGCTCTGGTAAAAGCTTTTCACAAGTCAGTTTATTCTTAATTTTATAAGGCCGTTGCAAATATTTTTTGAAGTTTATGTCCCTCGACTCTGACCAAAGTCGAGGGGGGAGGGGGGGTGGCAAAAAAAATAAAAAAGTATAAAAATTTAAATAACGAGCCATGGTTTTAACATTTGAACTAAAAAAGTGTTTTAAAATGCATTATACACCTGTCCAGTTGTTTTGCCATCATTAGTTTCCAAAATATCTAAGTACAGTGAAACCCTTTTTTTACGCGGTGCGTTACGTTTTTCTAATTTGTAGATTTCTCTGGAACGACGCAACATTTTCGCAATTTTTTAAAAGCAATTTGTTGGATTTGTTCAGATCTACAAAACACTTTTTGAAGTTTGCAATATTGTATGGTTTAAGAGAAATTTACGAAACAAAAAGTGTAACGCCACCGCGTAAAAAGAGGTTTCTCTGTATTGACGAAAGTTTTATTTTTTGCGAAAAATAATTTTTTTGCGGTGCTGTTCATTGGAATTTCATAAAAATTTAAAACATTTTTAAACAAGCCCAAAAATGCTAAATATGATTATCAATGCAGAAAAATGCATGTTAGACTGTTTTCAGTTGATTAGACTAATATTTTCATGGAAATTTTGAAGTTTTTTGGAAAAATATTTTTTTTGCCCCTGATTTTTCAGACCAATTTTGAAGGGGGGGGGGGGGGGGGGGACATAAACTTCAAAAAATATTTGCAACGGCCTAAGTAAAGATGATTTAGAAATATATGTTTAACAAACTTTTGCCAGAGTAATCTTGATTAGTCATCTGAGAAACTTTTTTATCAGTGAAATCCAAGAAATATTAGAACTTGTTGTTATTACGGTTAAAAAGGTAAAAAAACAAATAGGTTGTGCAGGCCTGGTCTATACGATTGGGAGGAAGGAAATCCTTCGCTTTTCTTAGTTTAGTGTAAATTGGTTGGAGGATTTTTGGTAATTTTTTAATTATACTCCAAATATGAGTTCAACAAACATAAATGCCACATGTAAAAAACCATTCACAAAAACAGGAACAAACCTTCATTAAACTGAAAAACACATAAATACATAGCGGAATTAAAAGGATCAACTCTCTTTGTGTTCACAAAAAATATGTTTTATTATGAAAGTGAACAAAAAATCGGGGCAGCTAATTAGTATCCCAAAATTATTTCTATATTGTTAAAGTTGTGGTAATATTAAAAGTTTACGAAATGTTGATGAATTTGTGATTTTATTTGACTTTTTATTTCAAATTAAAGATTATTAAAAAACTCTACAAGTACAAAATTTACATTCTATTTATTTATTTTTAATAGTCAACAATTAATAATACACCCTCTTCAATTAAAAAAAAAAGGATTTTTTTTATTTTTTGGAATAAATTGAATGGGCAAATTCTTGACATAAGATTTCAAACAGTTTAAACTATGACATTACAAACATTTTTCTCGGGAAGATTTCCTAAAATTTTCCTTTTTTTTTCTTTTGAAGGGGGTTTTTTCTCTACTTTTGTTTTGAATTGCAAAAAACATAATTTCGTAAATTTTCACCCGTAAATTTTTAATTTTTCATTGCTAATTATACTTTGCACATTTAAAATGATTTTTGAAATTTTGTTTGACAATATTCTATATTTGATATGTATTCCAGAACTCATATTTTTTTTCAAAAAATTATGGCTTCGGCACCAGTTGCATAATTCTAAACTCTAGAGCCAAAGATGCCTTTTTGCAATTCCGTCGTGAAACTACTTACCTATCCTGTTATTCTCTAAAAGTGGAACTTTTAGCCTTTGTTTTGAAAAATAATACATTTCAATCTTCAACATTTTGATTTAAACGGTGGATTGACATTTGATTCGGTGAACCTCGTTGGAGAAATGTACGTAACTTTTTTTTTTGAACAAATAAAACATTGGATTTTTTTGCCAAATTTAAAAAAAAAGCATTTTGATACTGACAAAAAGTCAAATAAAATAAATCAGCAATTTATTTTTCGTTGCACTTATTTTTTCTCAAATTCCTAATCCTAACCTACAGCTTTGCAGAAGACATAGAACCAATCAGAAAATCCCTTCTCTAGATCTTTAAACATTCACATCCCTATTTTGTAAGAGAAGCCCCGAAAATTGTACAGAGACTTAGAGGAAAAAAGCTAATATTGGCCAAATGTCAATTTTAGGGAAAGCATGGACAAAGTTTTAAAAAAATAAAAAATAAACATTGCAAAATTCTTGAGAATTACGCTATTACTGTAATTATGTGGCAAACTGGTAATTTAAACCACAGATCAGAAAAGACAAAAGTCAAACCATCCACATTAACGACCCCCGGGTCTTTTGTGGTCTCTGTGGCTTGAATGGGGAGAGCACCCAAACCTCTTTCTTCTCCAAGGAACCTTCCACCCCAGTGTTTGAACTGACGACCTTTGGATTGCGAGTCCAACCGCCGCCAGCGATTCCACCGGAGTAGGCTTGGTTTGGTGTGTTGTTTGTACTTATGGCATGGAGACGACTCCTACACCTGGAATGACTTAACGGCCTAACAACCAAGGCCGGGACCGACATTTTACTTCCTCATCCGATGGAAGGTTGCAGCAGATGGGAATCGAACCCAGAATTATCCGCTTACAAAGCGGACAGCGTAACCATTCGGCCACGCACTGCCAGAAAAGACATAAAACTTGAATTCTTTGATATTTTTCAATTTATTGGTAGCACCTTAAGTCTAATGATTTCGAAGCATTTTAATATGCTTTTTCTGGAGAATTAAATCTCTAACCGCAACCAGAACCGCAGGTCTAAAACTCTTATTAATAGTTGTAAAAACATCTGCTAATTTGGACGAATTATTTGTGCTGAAAAGTTTTTAATTGTGGAATGTTTGATGGTTGAATATTACCTTGGAAACATTTTTTTTTATATGACGCAAAATCCGGCCACATTCTCAGATGGAAAAAATATAACAAAGTTTTTTTTTATTGTGTAGCAAAAAAATGAAAAAAAAACACATTTAAATGCTAAACTTTTCATAAAGATATACCCAAATATTCCCAGAATACTTACTTGAGCAGTTTATAATGTTTAACTTAGTGTTTTTTTTTCTCAAAAACTGTTACATAACTCACAAAAAAAAAATGTTGACTGATTATTCCATGGAATTTTCCATATTGATGCCTCTGTGCTCTTTTACGCTAACTAGAACTAAATGTTACTGAAAGACACAAAAAAATCTGTAGATCACCCAGTGTGACTCGCATTCAAATTCAAAATTGGCCAGATTCCATGAGATTGCGACCTTCCCACCCTTCCCTCCCAAACAGCAACGCAGGTGAACGACAAAATCTGAACAATATGTTTTTATTATGTTTTATGCGCGGAGAAGTACTTCCATTATTATTTGCAAACCTCTTGGTGCCGTTTGCAGAGTGGAAGGTGAGGGAGGTGGGATGCCTTAAGTGAAATTTTCGTCGTTATTTCAGAAGCAGGCAATCTTCTTAACAAAATGACTATTTTTTCCTCTTTCTTGTAGATCCTTTTGACGCGAATTGGATCCAGGAAAAATGTTATTAACAAAAAGCTTCCCCTCTTGTTCCCTCTTCAGGCCAGGTGATTCTCGTCTGGACAAAAGCCACTCGGGGCAGGTTCGAAGATCGGAAGCCAAAAAGCATAGAAGACGTCTAGTGCCAATCTTGGCAACAATTCAAGTGGCATTTTCACCAAATAATAACAAAAAAAGAACATCAGCTAAGAATATCCTCCCGAAATCCCATTTGGCAGCAAGTGGCCTCCAAAAAAAACGGGAAGAAGTTGGCTCGACATCAGCTGCTCACTTGTTCCACCGGATGTTTCTGCTGCTCCAAGTAAGGAACATGGCGAGCAACGTGCCTCGAGAGTTTGGCGTGGGAAAAAGTGGAGGAAAAACTTTCTCGACAGCGCGATCGATGTATGCTTGTGTGGATGTAGAACAAGTATGTAGACATCGTGGGGAAATGGAATTCAACAAGTTATTCCTCACGGCAAACAGGAGCCACGGTGTTGAGCTATTGAACCATAAACTGATTGGAGAGAAGGAGGGAACTTGAGAGTCAGCTGCTGTGTCGAAAATAACTGGAAATTCATATCCTGTCACATTTGCAGAAAACTTTTTGGTACACAGCACAGTTGTTGGTTGCAGCTGGTAAGTCGTTCCTGGAAACAGTAAAAGATTGTTGGGCGATGCGAAATTGTTGTTTGAATTGACTTTCGAAAAAGCGAAAGCAATCGGAAGTCTGTGACTTGTCAATTTTGATTTTTGAATACAGTACAATTAGGGGGTTTTCTGATCTATCAGCAAAGTATTAGATTATTTTAAGAACTTTACAGAACCCGATAATCCGATTTTTTTACTTTTAAATAAAAAAATAATAAATCGAAGCAATTGTTCAGCAAAATTAATATTTAACTCCAGATGCAAAATTGAATTTGCTTTGATTTTTTTTTCAGTTTAAAGCTATTTAAAAATAATGCATTCAAAAATCAAATAATATTTTTTTAAGTGCTGAGAAAATTGTCTACATTTTTTTAACATTGATGACCAGACTGCTCGTTGCTGAAATGCAGCCTTTTCAAAGCATAATAACAATGAAAAATGAGTTTTTCTCAGTGTCACTTTATAAGCCCTAATTTTTCTACACGCGATATATCCAAAACTGCTCCGGCTGAAAAACTCTATAATAAAGAATAAAAAAAAATATCCAAAACTAGTGGTTCGATTTTTAATGTAAAAAAAAAACTTTAAAAAACCTATTTTCAAGGTTTTTGTCCCTTGATTCTCTCCAAAGTCAGTGGAAATCACCAAATTGAAAATATTTTATTCTAGTTCAACATACTTAAAATGAATAAAAAGCAGAATACGCATTTCTAATTGTTTTCAGTTGATTGCTTTTTTATTGAAATATGGATGTTTTTATTAGCCCCTGATTTTTTGGTAAAAATAAACTATGAAACATATTCGAAACGGCGTGGCAACGGCCTTATTTCTGAAATCTGAAATCTGTTTTCGTCCCCTGATTTTTTTGAGACGTTTTTGAAGAGCTCCCACAAAAACTTTTAAAAATATTTGCAGCAACCTTATTTGGAGAATATTTAAGGTGGTGTTTTATGCTTTAAAAAAAGCAACAGATTTATTTTAAAATTTGATAGTTGAATATTTATTAGCTTTATTAGTTTTTGTAGTGTAAAATTCGGATTTGTTTTATAACTATCAAAATGTATGAAAAAATCAAATCATTTGATTATTTAATACCCGTATTGCCTAAATAAAAATTTGGTGCCCGCCCGCCCATGTGGATCAATCGGACCGCGCACTGAACTCACAATCCAGAGGTCACCGGTTTGAATACCGCGGCGGGCGCTCTAAAATTCTTTGTGTAAATATGGGTATTCGGCGCCGTCGTTCCGTGCCATACTTTCATACACTTAGGAGCCCAGGGCGGCGAAGTCTTTGTAGATAAAAAAGGAAGACACTAGTGGTTGGTACTAGCAATGGTGGCCGACAGCTATAAAGTCAACTTCGTTTTTTTTCGTATTTTTTCGAGAAACATTGCTTTAAAAATACAGGTAAAATTACGTTTTTTTGTGGATTTTTTTGATGTAATTTTCAGCATTCCGATTCAAAAAAAATATTATTTTTATTTTGAAATTTGCATGATTTTTCTTACACAGTAAAAAATTGTGTAAATTTGGAAGATGTAATATTGGAAGGTTTAATATTACCTCTTTTATGATGTAATTTTACCTCAATTTAGACTGAAAAAGTTACAATACACCAGAAAAGTGGTAAAATTACACATTTTTAGAGGTAATATTACACATATTTTCTAACATAAGAGATGTACCCCTTCCCAGAGGTAATATTATCATGATTTTTTTTACTGTGTAAAGTTTTAGCCAATGCTAATACAATTTTGGTCAAAATCTCAAAAACAAGTGGAAAATTAATTTAAAAAAGTGATCTGTTCTGGAAATTTTGTGTCTTCAGAAGAGTTGTTGCAAATGATAAGGGGCATTTTTTGGCTTTTCTGATAAACGAAAGCCTTTATGAAAGATTTGAGTTGAAAAAGTGTAATTTTGTTCAAGGAAATGGTGAAATTTGCATCAGTTTCTGCTTAATTTCACTTTTATACACATTGTTTTAGGTAAAATTCCATAAAAAAGAGTTAATACTAAACTATAAAATTTTGAACCTTTTTAAACTAAACTGCTCTTACTGTGAATAACTTTGATTATAACAACAATTAAAACAAAAAGATTTTTTTTATGCATAAAAAAATCTCGTTTATTTGATACCCACAATGAAAAAACTTTTTATTTTTTTTTACAAATATACGTCACTTGTGAAAATTTTTAATTCTGTTATAATTTTTGAAATGCATGAAAAAATGCTGGTCATATGACCCTCAAATTGTAAAAAACTGAAATCCATAGTATTTTTTCAAAAATACGTACTTTTGTGAATATTTCGAGAATTTTCAAAAAAAAAAAAATGTTATTCCTTTCAAAATTGTGACAAAATCCCTATCATTTGATTGTTAAAATCCGAAATTCGAAAATACGTAGTATTGTGAAAATATTGAGTATTTCAAAAATAACTAAAATTTTAAGTATTTTTTTTCATGCGTAGTTTCGTGAAAATTATGCGTATTTTTAAAACTGTCTGTTATTTCTTTCGAAATGTTTGAATAATCCCAATCATATTGCGATAAAAACTAACTTTATTCACCTACATGGTTGTACATATATAACATAAGTGGTCATAACTCAAGACAGGGTAGCCAGATCTTCAATGTTTTGAATTCGTTTGAAAGGTATTTCAATAACCTGACCAACAATGAGTTGGATGAAGGATCCGGGCATGGATTACATACATTTAAGGGAGATCCGGCTTCAAAAAGGTACATAAATATCACCTAAGTGATCATAACTCAAGACAGGGTTGCCAGATCTTCAATGTTTTGGACTCGTTGGAAAGGTCTTTAAATTACCTAACCAACGATGGGTTGGATGGTAGATGCGAACATCGTTTACATGCATAGTATTGTTATCCGGATATATGTGAAAATACATTTTTGTACATAACTTTTGAACTACTTATTCGAGAAACATTGCATTTTCAAATGACAGGAAAAATAACTGTGGAAAATTGTGGAAATTCATGCAATAACAATTTTAATGGTTAGCTGACATCATCCCGACTCCAAAACACTATAATCATAACGAGAGCAGTGAAAAATCGAGGCGTACAAAGCCGGGGCATGACTGAGTTGGATTTTTTAGGGTTTTGAGGATTACAAAATTTGTTATCATTCCATAATTTGCGCTTCATGGATGATGAAGTCAACGAAGCCAAAATCATGATAATTATACGATGGTTAGATTAACTTAACATTACTTTACTCGGGTTCCCAGATAAATCTCCTTGAATCCCAACAGTCCAGACAAATACAATCACCAAACCCCAGACATTCCATTAACGAAGGTTAGCCAACGGTGGTCCTTTTCGGTCAAACTTTTCAAACCGTGCGGTTAACCAGAGCGTGGGGTGAAGCTTTTAGCTCCGCGACCAACTAATTTAACCCTCGTTTCTCAAATCCAAATCCACACAGCGTTCTAAAAGTTCACACGTGGAAGTGGGTGGGGGGCTTTCGGGGGGGGAGAAAGCTAACTGTAAAGCTCTGTGCACTTGAAAGCATCCACCTGTCATGTTTCATTGTCGCTCTCCCCCACTGCTCCACGACGAAATAAAGGCACTTTTGGTGCAAAAGCTCGTACAATTGTGTGCCTGACAGGCACTGCCTGTTGGCTTGTTGGCACATTGTTTGTGTGTGTGTGAGCGTGTGTTTGTGTGTGTGTTACAATTCACACAAACAAACACATGGGATTGCTGTCCTTCGAGGTCTCCTGGTGTGGAAAGCAAACATCACACAAGCAGTCAGAGTCCTGAACCAGGCTGACAGTCGTTTTCACCACGAGCTCGGTGTCTGTGTGCCGTTTCTGGTACCGTAGGATGGTGATAGTTTGAACGTCTTTATATCAAAATCATTATTTTTATTAATAATACTGTTTAAAAATCCTTTGGGTTCTTATTTTTATATTTCATAAGTTTATAAATCTACAAGCGTTCCAAATTCCCAAAATAAACAGTAAAACCTGGCTCTAAACTTTACCCACAAGTGCACGAATGCTAGGTTGAGGCTCTCGAAAAAGCCGTACCATGTTTTGCCTTACCCTTGACTGCGGATTTTACACCAAAGCCTTGGCTTGGATTGGGAAATTTGCTGCCCGTTCGGGGTGAAGATCACAGCGTGAAACTTGGCCTCTCGTACGGCCCCCGTGGCTCTGAGGGCATCCTGGTCAACTGTCCGTCCGATATGGTACAAGAGGGTGGACATCGGCGTTGACACCTGTGTGTATGGCACGGTTGAAATGTTTGGCTGGATTTGGTTTACCGCAAAGCTTACCCAGTGGTCATGGGTTTTGGCTAATCGGAAATGTGCGTGACAAATGATATTTCGTGTTGTAATAACATGATAAAATTAAGCTTTATTTGAGAAAAACTAATTATCGTTCTAGTCTCAATGACGCATGAATGTTTTAAACATAGTGTTTAAACTAAAATTATTACTTTTGAAAAGAATCTTTAGATTGTTTTTAATTATTGGTGATTTTAATTCGGTATTTTAAATTGTTGACTCAAAAAAGGGAATATTAAATTTTTGAGCAGTATAAGGAAGTGGGTGGGAAAAGTTTGCTGATTCTCACTATATCAAGCTTGGTACAAAAAAGCACAGAAGCATCGATATATTTGCAAAACTTTGATATGATAGAAGCTTGCTTGCCCACTTTCAATTTATCACTTGATTCCAGGTAAATTTAAAAAAAATAGTTATGATTATGACTTTTCAGAAGAAATAAGCATACGGAAAAAAAACAATTTTTTGAAGATAAATTTTTCAGAAAATAACTTCAATTTAAGAAAAAAAAACTTCAGCGGTCTATGAGTGCCAACTTTTGAGTTTTAGTTCAACAAAATCGTGTTTATTTCAGCCAGATATCTGGCAAACTATTGTAAATTTAATCAACATTCAGGTTTTTTTTTCAAAATTCAGAAATCATAATGTATTTTTCATAATGTTCATTATTTAAAAAGCAACTAATGATCGGTTCTACAACTTAAAAAAAAGGGAATTTGAAAATATATATTCAAAAAAGGGCGAAGATGACCCTTTCTTTCAAATTGAAGGTTATGACTCAAAACCGAATGTATGAAAAATGGTCGAAAGACAAAAGGTCGAATGGACAAAGGGTCGAATTGCCAAATAGTCGAAAATACAAAAAGTCGAAGGTTTTTTAATATATTTCTTTACAAAAAATAGCCTAAAAAAATGTACATAAATATTGAAAATAAGCTACAAAAACATGTTTAACATGTTTAATTTAATTTATCTCTATATTCATATAGTTTTAGAGATTTTTTTTGAAAATTTGGATTTATGAGGCCATGTTGAAAAAAATAAAAAAAAATATTGTAGAAGTCACATTTCCTCAACGAACTTTTACGAACATCCATGAATGATCAAAAAAAGAAAACTTGCAAAAATATTTAAAAAGGTAGACTCTTTTACTCTTATGTCTGTATGTTTAAAAGAATGAAAAACTCACTAAAACATCCCAAGAGTGTGTTTTCGTTTTTAGAGAATAGAAATTCTCGCATAATATTTATCACTTACAAAAAAAATTTTGAAACTGGACTAAAAAAAAACTGCTTATAATCAATCGAAAAAATTATAAAAAAATATGGATTTGTTCAAGGGTTTCCAGAAGCGTTTATTACTTGCCAGTCTGCCAATTAATTACTCAAATAACTGGGCCAAAATGATTAATTACATTACTTACATTTTACTTTGATAAAAAATATGTATTATAAATATCTAAGTATTTATTTTTATGGCTCTGGTTGAAATTATTTATAAACAGCTCACTCGATAGCTCTTTTAAAAATTAAACTGCATAAAAATAAAATAAAAACACTCAATATCAAGCAAAGGACAGACAGTCTTTTCTTATTCAAAGTTTTAAATTATGCTTTTTGTATCAATCTGGATAATGTGAATTTTCAGTATCATTTTTATTGAAAATAGATAAATATTTCACAAAAGTTTCATGTTTAAACATTTGCAAATCGTTTACAAGGGAGTTGAAAAATGAGGACTAATTAAGAGGCAGTATTTGTAAATATTGCTCGGTTTGTTCTAGAGGTCGTATCGAGGTGCTCCGATTTTGATGAAACTTTCTGCGTTTTTTGTCTATACATGAGAAAAACTCATGCCAAATATGAGCCCTCTCCGACAAAGGAAAGTGGGGTAAAACGGGCTTTGAAGTTTGAGGTTGAAAAAACATAAAAAATCTTATAATTGCTCGCATTTCCGTAAAACTTCATCAATTCCAACTCTCTTAGATGCTTCGAAAGGTCTTTAAAAGCACTTCAAAATGTGCCAGGATTGTTTTGATTTTTTCTCATAGCTTTTGCAAATTATTGCTAGAAATTGATTTTTTTAAAACCTTAATATCTTTTTGCAACAGCCTCCAACACCCATACTCCCATAGGTCAAAAGATAGGTAATTTCATAGACTATAAGCCTATGGAAATAACTTTTTGGCCAATCGCAGTTTTTCTCATAGTTTTTCGATTTTTCTATAACACACATTTTACAATGTTAGTTTTTGCCCTGTAGGCCGATCAATTTTGTCATATTCGGAATCCTCGGACAATTTCACGTATGTTAGAAGTATTGGAGTTCATAAAATATTTTTCTGATGCAAGAAATTGAAAATTTTCCAAAAAAATTACTAAAAATGCTAACTGACGGATACAAATATCAATTTAAATTACATAGAAGCCTAAGTTAAAACATTTCAATGAAAAAGGTGTCAAAACTAATAACTTCAAAACAACTGTATTCAAATAGTGAATTGAACCACTATTTGAGTACAGTTGTTTTGCAGTTATTAGTTTTGAGGACAATTTTTAAGGTGTTTGCCGTGAAGTAACTTTTTACTGTACTGTTTTAATTCAAAATATATAAAAAAAATAGTTTTAAATTGTTTTCAGTTTATTGCAAGTCAAATGTCATTAAAATATTGAATTTGTTGGCCCTGAGTTTTCGGGCCAAACATAAACTTCGATAAATATTTGCTCAAAGGCTCATTATGAAAATAATAAAATTCATAAGAATGAGGTTTAAATCAACTTATTTTGGAATAAAAAAAAACTTTGATGACTAAGACCCTCTACATATAGAGCCAGTCTTTTTATAATCTTTGATTGACATTCTTATTTGAAAAAATAATAATACTGCTACCTCATACTAAGATTTATTTTACCGGTAGAGTTTACCCAATTTTCAACTGCTGAACTATCGAAATTCGGTTATAAAGTTCATTGTTGTCCATCGTACAACCGATTTTCGGTAATATTTTGTTCATTTTGACACATGGTGTACCGATTTAAACTTTACTGAATTTTCAACTACTGAATTCGGTAGAAAAATCTAAATGTGAAACTAGATTATAAAAAAAAATCACAATGTTTCCTTAAACAGGTACAATTTTTGAAATATTAAATTACTTGAAAATTACTTGAAGTACCAATTAATTATTATAAATGATTCTAATTACCATTTATTACTATGTTATTAATGAATTACTGAATTACCAGTTTAAAATTAAAGTAATTAATAATTACTTGCCAGTCCGAGGCCTTGCTGGAAACCCTTGGATTTGTTTTGAAGAAAATATTTTTTACAAAAATATTATAAAAGGCTAACTTTGACCTTTTGACAATTCGACATTTTGTACACTTTCGATCTTTTGTCTATTTGACCTTTTGTCCAATCGACCTTATGACATTCGAAGTTTTGTCCATTCGACCTTATGTCGCACATCCCTTTTAACCAGAGCTCTAAATCTGCTTCTGACAAAAATATAGTTTGGCCGAAATAACAACGTCCGTTTTGCTTTATTGCACTTTTTATCCAATCCACTCCACAAAAAATAATATTATCAAAAGTTGTTAAAAAAATTATTTTAGTGAAAAAAAATTAAGAAATTAGTTTTACATTAATGTATGTAATCTGATAAGTTATCAATAATTTAAGTACCGAATTTTTAGAAACATAAAAAAATATTATAGTTCTAGGTACCATGATAATTGTGAAAAGAAGCATTATTGCTAAGCTACTGCCAAATATTAAAAAATCAAGAATTCTGTGAAAAAAGTTTGCTCAGATTTTCCTTTTTGCAATCTCTAGTCTAAAAATATGTTTTTAAAACCATTAAGGCTGGTACAAATTTAATTTAAAGTTTTTGTCCCCCCCCCCCTTCAAAATTGGCTAGAAAAAACAGGGGGCAAAAAATAATTAAAGAAACTTATTTTTTTTTATAGCAATTGAAGTGCAATCAGCTGAAATAAATTTAAAATGCATTCCCCTGCGTTTAGAATCATTTGTAGCATTTTTGGGTTGATTTGAAAATCTTTTGAATTTTTAAAGATTCACGCAAAAAGTTTTTTTTTCACTTAAATTTTTGTTTTTGTCAAATCTTACATTTTTTTAAAACTAATGATTGCAAAACATCTGAAGTAGTGTGAAATGCATCTTAAAACACTTTTTCCATGTAAATGTTGAACTATGGCTTGTTATTTCAATATTTTTTTTTTTTTTTTTACTATGCTAATCTGCAATAAGTATCCAGAAATAATTACTTATTTTGAAAACGATATCTCTTACTTTGCACCCCGGAAGGAGCAAAGCTTTTCATACTTTTTTTTGGACAACAACAAACTTTTCACAGGAAACTTCTTTTCTTGCTCAACGATACCCGGAGGGTTTAAAAAACTGTCAAGATGGTCTTAATTTTCCCAAAGTCGCTTTTGGGTCAGATAAAAGCAAACAAAATTTTGATGAACAAAGTTTGACGAGAAGAAAGGGGTTGAGTTTTCGTGACAGCTTTTCCTTAAGTCGAAATAAGGGAAACCCTAAAACAATTAGCGCGGCGAGGGAGGTCAAGCGAAAGTGAGCTGGTTGGGAAAAGTTTTTGAATTTTGCTCGAAGCATTCGAAGCATCACCCGAAATAAAGATATAATTAATTATTGCTATGAGTAACCTAAGAGAATAAATGTGAAATTTACTGGGCTTATCCCACATAACTCAAGGCTTTGCTCAGTTTGTTTCCTCGTGATACATTGCTGCTATTATATCCTCCATTATTTCCGCTTTTCTTTGTTGAGTGCTTTTAAAGAAGATCATTCATTTTGCAATCTTGAATTGTTCTAAGATTTTTTTTCTACACATATAATCAACTCTAACACCTATATTTGTTTAGTTACATAAAGCGCCCAATAAAGCTATCTTCAACACGCACGATAAGACCAAATCGAAGGAATTCCCCTCAGGGCGAAGGTAGAACCATCCCTCTTCACAGAAACATCACACACTTGGCAAAACGTCGACAGCCGCCACGTCGAGCCCCCGGACGCAACCAATTTTGCCCCTCCCACTCAGACACCTGGCTGCCATTTTCTGGGAAATGATTTTCCGCCAAATTTCCCGCCGACGACGACGCCGCCTCCGGCACTTGAACATTTCAATCTGACAGACATTGTGTCTTTTTTGGTTGCGGAGTCCAAATCCACTTCACGATAAGCTCTTTGAAGTTGCGTATTTTGAGAGTGTGTGTGTGCCATTTTAGTTTATCCAAATCACTTTTAGCGTGTAGTAGTAGTTTCGAGCTGTCACTTCAAAGCATCCCGACTGGTCTAAAACTGCAAACTGTCTGCGCGTGAAATTGAATAAATGTTATTGTGGACGTGTTCGCCACCGCGCCGCGTATTTAGTGCGTGATTCTTTGATAGCACCGCGACTACGAGCGAAACCGAACTGATAACACGCGTTCGATAAACCGCGTGCAGCGTTTTTTTTACATTGAATCTGGTACGGCACGGTAAATTGAGATTAGGGCAATTTTGACAATTTTAACTCTACGTCTGTGACATACAATTTTTCAGAAAAGAATTTCATTTTAATTTTTAGTATTAATAAATTCACAATTTTTCAAGGATATTTTTTCCGTGTACGTTATCTTGCAAATCGACGTTGTTGTGCTATCATGTCACATGTAAATTTTTGACGTTCCAAGAAGAACACGTTTTAATATTTGACCTTTAATAAACTAATCATAAAGCACGCAATGTAAACAAAAACAAACACGATTTGTTTGGTTGACCATTCTGTGCATGAACCAGAAGTACAAAATTACAAATGTTTACGGTAGTTGAGCATGTACGTGTGTCAAACGCGTTCTGACTAGAAATCCCTTTGGCTAGTTGTCGCACTAGCAGAAATTTACAGGATGTGTCAAGATAGAACGACACGATTGTAGTTGATTTAATATGAAGAGTTACAAAAATGCTCGGAGTTTTTTCGGTTTTTATTGAACATCTCAAGATTGAAATCAAATTTTGGGAATCTGTGAAAGTCAAAAGGTGAGGCATTGTGAGCTACACAAAATGGCCTTCCTAACTTAATTTGGCCCGAAATGCACGTACGACAAGATAGCACGATTACGACGAAATAACGTGAGATCCAACTGAAAGCTTCCATTTTCCAAGCTGTTTCAGATTCGTGCAGTGTATTGACACGAGAGCTTGTAACGGAAATTGCGATAAAACTGTGTATTTGTTTATTTTCGTGTAATCGTCACATTACGGGTTTAACGTGCAGCAGCATCAGCACCGCGTGTTTGGAGATTATACACGGAGAGAAAAAAAAGTGTTTTTAATCGCGTGCCTCCATTTGGGATTCGTGCAACGGAACGATATGTTTATTTTTTAAATTGATATTTGTTCGCATACATTTTTCATATGAAAAGCGCGATGGTGGTGGTGATTTGAGCTTGGCAGGCGAATTACGGGGTTTCAGCTGCAGCTGCGATGAAAATGAATGCATAGAACAAGGATTAGGCGTCATCCATAAAGTATGTCACGCAAATATCGGCCAAAATTAACTCCCCCTCCCCCCTATGTCACACTTTGTCACACAAGGTTGAACCCCCCCTCAAAAAGTACGTCACATTTTGCCAGACCCCCCCCCCCCTTGTTTTCGATGGGATTTTTTATAGTTTTTATATCTTTAAACTCTCATAATTTTGGTATTTTTGCCAATTTTAATATGAAAAAAAAAATTGTCTAATTATTCATTTTTTAGAATAAACATTACGAAACAAAAAACAGTTTTGTATCTTTTAAAAATTAGAAGACCTGGTATAACATTCAAGTATTAAAAAATCTTGAAAACTGTTTTTCACAGCTTTGTATCTAATAAGTTCAAACCATTTATAGCAGTTTTCTTATGAAAGCATTTATTTTTACTAAGCAAGAATTTGCAAAATATTGAAGTTCCAGCTGAAAAAAATGTGACTGTATAATAAATTATAATGTGATACCGTCATCAGGGGTGACATTGGGTCTGGGGGTGAGTTTGGGTCATACAAAAATGCAGAAATTTGTATGACCCAATCTCACCCCCAGACCCAATGTCACCCCTGATGACGGTACTTCTAAATAATAGTAAGCAAACAATTTTAGAAAAGAGGATTTAATTTAATTGTGTACATTTCAAATTAATATTATGCAATCATAAAAAACAACCTAGCGTGACGTCACAGTCTCACAAACCCCCCCTCTCCCCTTGGTCACATCTTGTCACACCTACGGTAACCCCCCCTCCCCACCCTAAGAGCGTACGTACTTTATGGATGACGCCTTAGCGGTTTAGTTTTGAGCTCGCCCAAATAAATATTTAGAAATTTTCTGAATGAATATTCATATTATTAGAAGAGCAATTTTCTGAGATTTCGGTCATTTGTTTTTTTTTTTGTATTTTTTAATCCAGCTGAAACTTTTTTGGTGCCTTCGGTATTTCGAGAGAAGCCATTTTGCATCATTAGCTTGTCCATATAATTCTTCATGCAAATTTGGCAGCTGTCCATACAAAAATGATACATGAAAATTAAAAAATCTGTATCTCTTGGAGGATTTTTTTGAACAATTTGGTGTCTTCGGCAAAGTTTAAAGTATGGATAAGGAATACACTGAAAAAATGATACAAGGTAAAAAAATTGGTGATATTTAATTTCACTTTTTTCACAAAATCTTGATTTGCAAAAAAACACTTTTTTTATTTTTTTTTATTTTCTGATATATTTTAGAAGACATCAAATGCCAACTTTTCAGAAATGTCCAGAATGGGCAAAAAATCTTTGACCGAGTTATGAATTTTTGAATCGTTACTGATTTTTTCAAAAAATCGAAATATGGGTCGCAAAAATTTTTCAACTTCATTTTTCGATGTAAAATCCAATTTGCATTCAAAAAGTACTTGTGTGAAATTTGATAAAGTGCACCGTTTTCAAGTTATAGCCATTTTTAAGGTAACTTTTTTGAAAATAGAAGCAGTTTTTAATTTTTTTAATTGGTGCACATGTTTGCCCACTTTTGTAAAACATATTTTTTGAAAGCTGAGAAAATTCTCTAAATTTTGCTTTTTTGAACTTTATTGTTACGACCCTTAGTCGCTGAAATATTGCTATGCAAAGATTAAAAAACAAGAAAATTTATGTTTTCTAAGTCTCACCCAAACACCCCACCATTTTCTAATGTCGATATCTCAGAAACTAATGGTCCGATTTTCAATGTTATAATATGAAACATTTGTGAAATTTTCCGATCTTTTCGAAAACAATACTTTCAAAAATTTTCAAATCAAGAGTAACATTTCAAAAAGTCCAAATATTCAATATTACGCCCTTTTGAAATGTTAGTCTTGATTTGAAAAAAATGAAAGTATTGTATTGTATTGTTCAAAGTAAGACAAATCAATTGAATCTTGCCCCCAAAACTTGACATTGCGTTTTTTGTGCAGTTTATCATTTCTTAATCACTTCTTTTTTATGGCAAACAAAAAAATCCTACGCACAAAATTAAAATTCGTCACAGTCAACACACAAAACAATACTAAACCATGCAAAAACCGCCGATTTCCGAGAGCCAGGCTTATCCAAGTTTGAAAAGGCAACAAACAAAAATGCCTAATAAATAATTCATTCCCATCTGGTGGGGCCAGAGTCAGACGCCAGACGAGTCTGAGCGAATCTTGAGTAGATATTGCCCATCATCTTGGATCGCGATTACGTAGGTGGGCCCGTCCGGGCTCGACCTCGATTAGGGGGTTTGGCACTGGCGCTAATTTCACCGTGTACAAATTGACTGCTAACACTGCGGAATGAGTCATCATTGCTGTACTGATTGCATACATTCGGAGCCATTTATGCTAACATCGTAGCGCTATCCGTAATCGATCTACACGGTCAATCTCGGTTTATCAAATCTTCCCCTCCGAGTGAAACCGGAAGCAATCAGCAGCTGTTGCTGCTCGAGATATCGCTGGACAAAGATCCCGGTTCGTTTAAATTATTGATAACCGGCATGGCGATGGATGATGATAATGATGAGCTGGTCGGACACCCGGGGATGAACCAATCAATATCGGCAAGCGACGACTTGTTGACGGCCGCTCCTTGCCTAGAAGCAGCGAAGAAGATATTGAGCCCGGGCTAGAAGAAGGCAATTACCTGGCCAATTCTGCACGTGTCGGTTCGGTGGAGAGGACGCTGCTACCGGGCTTTGGAGCCGACCGGGGCAGGGTGCAAATTTCCTGACCGATACTAGAAGCGATAGTCACGGGGTGGCTTAAGTATGAAGATTTGGGTATAAATAATATCCTCGAAATAATTTGAAAACTAAGCGTCTTCAATTTATTCAAACTGGTTTATCTATATTTTAGCTAGTTTTTTTTTCAGCGTAGAATTATTACATCTCGCTTACTTTTTCATAAATTTCCATGGCGCATTGGTAGTTTTGAAAAAGTAATCTAGATACCTTCTTGCACAGCACGCATAATGCATTGCCCCTTTTCCTTCAATTTGCATTTAAAATAGTGTTTTTTTTTTTGCAAGTGTTTTTTTACAAATCAAGTTTTAGCAACAAAAAGTGAAATTAAAAATCACCAAACAAAAATTACAGAACATCATTTTTAATTCAATGTAGTTCTTATCCATACCTACAACTTTGCCCAAGACACCAAATCGATCCAAAACTTCTTTCCAAAGGTATAGATTTTTGAATTTTCATTAATCATTTTGTTATGGACAGCTGCCAAATTTGTATGGAAAATTATATGAACAAACTAATGATACAAAATGGCTTCTATGGCAATACCGAAGGCACCAAAAATGTTTCAGTCGGATTAAAAAATACAGAAATTAAAATAAAAAAAACCGGATTTCTTAGAGAATTGATCTATAGTTGAAATTGCTAAAACTGCTATAACTTTAAAGTACATCGACATCTTGCTTGGGATATTTGATAAGCCTCCGGTTACAAGCGGATGAGCTATTTATAATTTGTTTTTAATATGATTTTGATTAGTCGGGTACCATGACCGCAATTTGTTGGATTACGGTTTGTCACTATCTAACCAAAATAACTTTTTTTTAATGTTGAATGCAGTAACAGAGATTCGAAAACCATTCAGTTTTGAAACTTGGCATGTGTATTAATCCTTTTTCGCACACAAAAAAAAAGAATGTGTCATTTAGCCTCTAAAGTACCCATAAATAAAAATAACAACAACAACGTATGAAGCGTACAAAGCAACCACAGATAGTGCTTACGAAATTTAGACTTTGTTTGTGATAAGTGACAGAACACTCCAATCGTCTTCACCACGACAACCTGACTTTGACATTCTATTTTCGTTCGTTTCACACACAAACAAATGAGTGCTTCGCAAAGTCACTCACACAGTTGATTGACTCACCTCTAGAAATACAGTGGACTCTCTGATACCTCCCGCTCTCGACGGTCCCTTCAATATCGGAGATGTACATTCGCTCAGAGAACGTCATTCTACCGAGATTCCCATCGTCTCTCCCAAGATCGCATTCAAATGACTTCTGTCACGACGCAGCAACCACAAGGAAGAGAGAGAGACGAAAAACGAGAGAAAGAGCAAGAGCACGTAGTCTCGTTCGGATGTCTGCTTGTGAGGTGCTCATTTTTCGTTCGTTTCGTCGTTTTTTTTACGTTCGCCGACCGTGACGATCATGATAGGCGCTGTGTGTCAGCGATTTAATTTCCTTTTTGTAAATGATCGCTGACAAAAAGTTCTATCAAATATCGAGCAGTCCCATAAAGTGATAAATCCCTTTACAAGCATTATAAAAATCACTGGTAAATCTTGTTAATTCTTTTGTACACACTGGAACCCCGATGGTTTGACATCGATTGTTGTCAAACTATCGGAGTTTGATTTTAGTTTGACACCCTCTTTACACAGATCTCACACTCCCTACAAAACATTTACTTTGATAGTGTGAGTGAGCTCCGTGTAAAAAAAGACATTTCATCATTTCTAGGTTACTTTCTCAAAACAACCAATGCGCCATGGGATCCCTATGTAGATAGGACCTTTTGAAAAAGTAAGCGAGATTTCAGTCCAGACTCAATTATCCGTGGCTTCGATTATCCGGTTATATGGAATGGTTTATTTATTTGCTTTTATTTAACATCCTATTTTCTGAAATTCTGAGAACATGTTTACTTCAAATTTTAATGGTTGATTGCCTTAAAAATTACGCGATGCATTTTTATCAATTTTTCATTACCGTCATTTTGGTCGCCATCTTGGATAAAAAAGTTTAAAAAATTTAAATCAGAGAAGTTGAGGGTCATATTTAAGCTCAAGAATCAAAAATGAGACAACTAAAATTACTCTGGACTCTGGACTGTATTCAATTTGACTTTTTCATACTTCTTAAGGCGGGGATGAATAAAAATAACATCGATGCAATGAAATACACAGATTTAATTGATATTTGTACCAAAAATAAGTAACTAATTGCACCTCCAAAATTCATTCATTCATTCAACAGAAACAGTTCCATTGCTAGTTGAGTTCTGCTTGGCGTTTAATATTTCTCGCTCAGCAATCATCATGCACGACCACCTTTCCATCCAGTAAGTTTTAAGGCTTCGGCAAACACAGCCCATATCCGTTTGATGTTTAGTCTTCTGCAGCGTTAGAGATGTCGGAACATCCATAGCTAGGTCCTCCATCAGCAGCTGGTCCCCGTCGTCCGAGAACGTCAGCCGCAACTGCTCACAAGCAATGTGGCCACACTTTTGGGCCAGGTTCATCGTCACGGGGTCGCGGGTGATGCACGAAATCGCCGCCGAATCGTTGGGTTGTCGAAAATTCACGTTGAAAAATACTGCGAGTGAGGCAGCCAGGTGTGATGCACACTTTACACCCAAGGAAAGCACAAACGAGGCCGAATCGTCAATCAAGCTGCCGATCTTCAAAGTGTGACAGTTGGGTTCCAGCGGGTTGTAAATCAAGTTGAACAGGTGCTCAGAATGGTGTACTGCTGGCTTGGGTGGCCCCAGTGGCGTGTAGAATTCATCCTTTATAAGATCAAACCAGGAGCAGTTCGATGCGTTCGAGAGCGAACAATCGCTGAGTTGGCAAAAAGCACTAACTGTTGAAAAGGAAATTGTAAAAATGGCTAGAACTATGATGTACATCGACATCTTGCTGGATAGTGACTGAAGTAAATTGATGATGTGGATGAGCTGTTAGTAACATTTTTGTAATATGATTTTGATTAGTTTGTTGTTTACCATTTTGTGAAATCGGTTGAGCAGCGATCGAGTTTTTTTTTAAATTAACCCCCTTTTTCCAAAATTGAATAGTTCTCAATGATTTCGCAAATCAACATTGTCCATGTTTCCTATGTCAAGAGGTGAATATTCGAAAATTTGGTATCTTAAGAAAGAACTTTCTGACCTCTTTGTTGTCTTCGGCAAAATTGTAGGTTAAGATAAGGAATTTTTAAATAAAAAAAAATCAGGGAGAAATGACAAAAACGGAAAAATCTACCTTTTTCACTAAAGCTACAATATCTTTAGAATCTAAGCGATGATTCTTTTTGAGTACCAAAAGTGCGTCTTTCAATTTCGAAAATTTCAGTACTCAAAAAAGTACAAATATTAAAGTTATCTTAGACCGTTGCAAATATTTTCAAAGTTTAAATAGATTTTTGAAACTTTCAACTATTTTTCCTTGAAAGGCCAATCTTTCATTTGCGTCCAAGGCAACTCAAATCGGTTAAAACGGCACGGATTGATGATTTTTTTTATTTTTTTATTTTTTTGCAAAGATCGACGGAAATAACATTTTTTTGGACCACCCTAATACGACGTAGGTCACTCTTATGGCCAAAGAAAAAATAAACGGGTGTAATTGTTTTAGGCAGGGGATCCCCAGTCTAATTTTGGTCCCGATCGGACATCTTTTTTTAGAATCGTGCATTTTTCGTGGGGAATTGCTGAGTTATTTAGGCTTAGTGATTTTTCACGCAAAAAAAAGCAGTTTTCACGGGCACCACTATCCAAAAATACAAAATTTCACGGATCGTGAAAAATATTTAAATAACCTTTCAAATCTCATGTTAAACAACCGGATTGATTGTTGTACACTTAATCATATATTAAGCATCCAAGATAAGTGATTTTTCAAGCAGTTTTTCACGGGGACCATCAAATCAAATGTATGGGAATTTCAAAGGAATTAGAAAAAAACTAAAAAATTTCAGAAAAGGGCTGATTTTTAAGATTCGAATAATATGTTAAATCCAAAGTCAACCCCGTTTTTCAATCTGAATATTTTTTGGTACCTTTAAAATGAAATAGAAATCAAGTTGTTATTACACTTTTGTTATTTGTTAATTGTTATTAACCTAACATTTAACACTATCATTAGTTTAATTTAATTAAATTTAATTTGAATCGCTAAAATACACGAAACACAAAGTTTTAAATCAATTGCATTCACTTTTTCGATGAAAACTTATATTATAAACTAAACTAGTTTTACCGAGAAAAAAAATGCAAAAAACTCTTTGCCGAACTGGATATTTAACTAATATTTTTCAAACAAGTGCAATCATACTGAAAGTACAATAAATGCAGGAAAATGCATTTGTTTTCAGATGATTGTACTTAATTTTCAATAAACATGTCAAAGTATTTTGTCAATGAAAAGTAAAAATAACTAAATATCAAATTTGAAGCACTTTTTTTTTGCTACTGAGCATGAGCATGAGCATGAGAGACCACCCATGGTTGTCCTTCTCCATTGCTGAACAGGACCGTAATATCCCATCAGCACAACCGGTCACACGCTTCAACGATCAAATGATGTTTCCCTTATCAACAGCATGCATGAATGCGCTGAAAAGACAAAACATCACGATCATCAAAACTAGAGCCGGTGCGAATAGGAAACAGTCGTTGGCCACCAACGGCGCCCGCCATGTCAGTTTGTAGATCTCGAGGGGATGGGACGGGAATGTTAGTTAGCACAGGCTGCTACCAAGCGTGGGTTCTATACGATATCCACACCCCCGCGTTGAAGCACTTTTTTTTGCTACTGTAAAAAAACAAATTTTAAAGGAAGCTTTTAAAAAATTTCCGAATTGCTACGGGTATTTCCAATCAATGCGTCCAAAACTTAAAATTTGAATAAAAATGGCTTAAAAGTGCCAAATTTAATAACGCTTAAATAAGCTATATACCAATCTTATTTTTTTCATTTTAAAATAACAATATTTGCAAAAAAAAATGTATTTTTATTGCATTAATTTCAGTAATTCTATGAATTTCACGGGATTTCACAGAAATTGTGGTATTTCATGCTGTCTGCGAAATCGTGAAAATTTTCTAGCCCAAATCATATTTTTTAAGTGCAAAATTTTAATTACCTAATATTTCGTGATTTTAGACATTTATTTATCTGTAGTAACCGACACGGGTCCCCCACAGACCGTTATTATGAAAAAAAAATTTCCACCCAAACCAATGATTGGACATGGTTCCTGAGACCATTCTGCACCTCTGGGCCGAGTTTCAAAATATTTGCCGGCAGAAATTTCGAATACGGTCAGTTTTAGTGTTTCGAGTAGAAATTAAGGGGAAATCACATGTAAAATGCGTAGGAAAAGATCAAAGTTTCAATGTTTTTATTCCAAAACATTACTGGTCATGGTTTTAAATTGTACTAACATGTAGCAGAATGATATAAAAACGATTTACGGCACTGACTTAGCCGGATTAAGCCTAAGTCAAGTAACTTAAGTACATTATTTACAAGTTTATACCTTAATATTGAAAAAAACTCCAACTTCAGAGAATTTTAAGTCAAGGAAAAATAGACTGTTTAAAAATAACTTAAAATGGGGTGGCTTTGAGCCAAAGGGATGACATTTTACCAACAAACGAATAAAGATTGATTTGATAAGCTTGAGTTTTACGTTTATTTATTTATTTGTAGACGGATTAATTTGGTCTATTTATTTTCCTACAAAACAATTTGATGATATTGCTACGCAAATCTGCTTATTCTGTTTGAATAAAGCCTGTTGATTAAACATTAAATTAACTAAAATTAATTTAAAATCTCCTGGAAGTGACAAATTTGAAAATGATGCGCATATTTTTCAGTTCTGAATCAATTCCTACTGAAATCAAATAAAACAATCAAAATATTAGGGCAACCAATTTTGTGACTTGGCAAGTTTGTGACACTGCAATTAGAATAAAAATGTGCCATGCCAAGCTTGTTGAAGGATTGATTGTGTTTTCACATTGGGCAGAAGTAGGGTTTGTTTTGATGAATGCATTATTAGTGAACGTTCTTGATGACCAATAATATGTTTTATTGAATAATAACTATGAGTGTATCAACATTACTTTAATCAATTATAAAAAAATAATATTTCATGACGATAACTACAATATTGAAAAATAATTGGTTGGTTTGAAATATTAATCCTGTGGGAAGTTGTGTCATTAAACTTTTGTTAATTATAATCAATACACAGGGCTAAATGATAGCTGAAGTACTCTCTGGATTTCATTCGTATGGTTGAAATTTGTAAACGGTTTGAAAAAAGCAAAACTTTATTCTAATGGCAATGTCACAAACTTGCCAAGTCACAAAATTGGTTGCCCTAATATTTTGATTGTTTTATTTGATTTCAGTAGGAATTGATTCAGAACTGAAAAATATGCGCATCATTTTCAAATTTGTCACTTCCAGGAGATTTTAAATTAATTTTAGTTAATTTAATGTTTAATCAACAGGCTTTATTCAAACAGAATAAGCAGATTTGCGTAGCAATATCATCAAATTGTTTTGTAGGAAAATAAATAGACCAAATTAATCCGTCTACAAATAAATAAATAAACGTAAAACTCAAGCTTATCAAATCAATCATTATTCGTTTGTTGGTAAAATGTCATCCCTTTGGCTCAAAGCCACCCCATTTTAAGTTATTTTTAAACAGTCTATTTTTCCTTGACTTAAAATTCTCTGAAGTTGGAGTTTTTTTCAATATTAAGGTATAAACTTGTAAATAATGTACTTAAGTTACTTGACTTAGGCTTAATCCGGCTAAGTCAGTGCCGTAAATCGTTTTTATATCATTCTGCTACATGTTAGTACAATTTAAAACCATGACCAGTAATGTTTTGGAATAAAAACATTGAAACTTTGATCTTTTCCTACGCATTTTACATGTGATTTCCCCTTAATTTCTACTCGAAACACTAAAACTGACCGTATTCGAAATTTCTGCCGGCAAATATTTTGAAACTCGGCCCAGAGGTGCAGAATGGTCTCAGGAACCATGTCCAATCATTGGTTTGGGTGGAAATTTTTTTTTCATAATAACGGTCTGTGGGGGACCCGTGACCGAAGGTATGATTTTTTTGAAAAAATGTTTTTTGTAAAACTCGAAAATGTTGCAATCGAAAATGACGTTACATTTTTACTTTGCGGTGCATCGTTTTCAAGTTTAAAGCAGCTGGTGCACATTAACTAGCTTCTGGTTAATCAAGATTTTTTTTTCAAAGCATTTTAGTTTTTTTTAAACTTTGGAATCGGTCGATAAAGTTATTTATTCAACCCTTGAATTATTCCCAAGTTAAATTTTGAGGTTCATAAGTTTTATGATGAACGCCTAAATAGTCTTGAATGATCTTCTGAAATCCTACAATGTTACTAGCGTCTGATAGATTTTTTTCAGTATTGGGAAGACAATAATTTCTCCGACTGATGTGCCCCTCAAAGCAGCTTTTGTTTTTTTTAAATATGTCTATTTCTTGAAATACATTCAAGTAAACCCATAAAAAATATTATTATAAAAAATATATTGTTGCGATAGTGCGTTACACAGCAAAAAAATTTGAATTTTGGAATGTTGAAAATTTAGTTGGTTGAATATTACCTCTTTTTTGAGTAATATTACTCAAAAATGTGTAAAAATGTAACCCTGATGAATATTCATCAGAAACTGATGAAAATTCACCAATTCCTGAGTATTTTACATTTTTTGACACAAGATCTGTCAACATTTCCTGATGAATATTACCATTTTTTTTCTGTGTATGTTACACATGACCAATATGACAAAGAACTTTACTGTTTTAATGTCCAGTTTAAAAAAAAACTTGAGTTTTGATACCGATAAGCATAAGCATAAGCATAGGTGCCCACCCGCAGTTGCTACTCCGTTATTGACCAGGACCTCCAGAAGTTACATCCACGAGCCGTGGAAGATGAGTGGGTGCTATCTTTCCTCGCTTCGCAACTTCTCAAAGGCCCCTATCATGCTGATCAATACCGGCGCCGGCCACGACCAGTGGTAGGGTCACGGGGAAGTGGATGGGAATGTTAGTCCGATACTTGAGTGATAGAGACCGCCCAATCGACTGCTTCTCCGACAAAGTATCACATGAGTTTTGAGGGGGTTAGTAGATGGGTATGAGGTCAGGATTCACGAGTGGCAGTGATGTGACCATGAGCATTTTGTTTAGCGGTTGAAATTTTTTAAATCTTAGGCAGCCGGCTGCGGAAAGATAGATAATTGATGATTTAAAATGGTTTATTTTTATCGTAATGCTATGGGCTGAACTTATCAGTATATTTTTACTGTTTTTACAATTTAGATAACGCGAGCAAATTTCAAAAATAGTAAATGAATGACGCTTTACTCTTCATAAAATCGATAGTTTGATGAGTTAATACTAAAACTGAAAGTTAGAATAATTTTTGACGATCATTTACGACGAAAATTATCGCGAAAAAACCGGACTGTGCGTCCCCAGAAGCACTGCACCTATCTAAAAAAAAAAAAAAAAAAAAAAAAAAAAAAAAAAAAAAAAAAAAAAAAAAAAAAAAAAAAAAAAAAAAAAACTTGAGTTTTGATACCGATATTGCCAAAACCCGTATGGTTCGGTAACTGGTTTTTATCTCAATAATTTTATCATGGAAAATGTGTAATATTTCTCTTTTCTAGTTTGGTGCTTCCAAACTGTCACAACATTTTAAAACAAAATTCTTCACATAAATGGGTATTTTTCCGTTAATAATGCATTTAATTTAAATAAAATAACTTTAAATGATCAAAGTCTCCACCGTGTTACCGGGGTTGATATGCACAGCTTTTAGGATCCACAACACCTCATGTTTTCGCATCTATGTACTTGGCTGCTGCTTTGTTGTCGTACACGTACCACACACGGCCACAGCTGATGCTCCCGGGGCAATCATACTAAACCCAAAGTATCTGTACCCGCACTCACCAAGCACATAGCACAAAGTCTAGTGTGCAGATAGGTCCGTCCAGAGCAGGTCTAGACCTGTTCCAGCTACTAGGTAGGTAGGTTGGTACGTTTACGATGACGACCGACTAAACGACTCCGAGAACGAGGAGGAAGAAGATTGCACGCCATTGATAAATAATTAATGTGGAAGAATCAACAGTTGTGTTTGTGGGGGGACTTCTACTTTCCCCCTCTCTGAACCCCTGGAAAAGTTGAACGAAACCACTAACCAAAGTGTGGAAAGTTTTTCTTTTGGACTTTGGCTTTAAAAAAGTGAAGAAAACAAAACTGGAGCCACCCTAGCTTGAAGCTCGTGACTGTTGCATGCCCTAGAAAAAAATAACATGGACTAAAGCCAAAACGAGCCAGTGAGCTCAGATCGGATGGAAGATAATCGCTGCTAATTACACTTGGTGGGTAAATATTATTTCTCGTGCATGCTGATAAGTACGCACAGACACAGCAGCAGTGCGATATTCTGCTCATATTTTCGTGCAATTAAGGTTAGAGGACGGTGGTGTGAAATTTGCTCAGATCGTGGCCAGAACGCACCTTTATTTAGTTAATCGCTAACGAACATCAAATGGTATTTTGCAAATTGCATTCGAGAGTGTAAAAGAACACTGTTTTTTTTTACATTAAATGTATGTATACAAATTTATTACACAATAATCATGTAAAAATCGTCACACTCATAAAATTACATCACTCAGCTAACAAAGCTGCACTTTCCCGCTCCAGGGAGCGTGAAATCGCTCAGCATCAAGTCGTCGACGGTTTGTGTCTCCGAAGGTGACATTCACTATTTATCATCAGTCTATCCCACCTCCTCCCCGCTCCCTCCAGCAGAGAATGATCTTTGTCACCGAAGACGTTACTTGCACAAAAAAAACATGACACTGCGCTGTGGAGGATTACCCCCGGAGAATTTATCGCACCTCCAGAGTGGCGCAGTGCAGTTCAGTCAAACGGAAATATAAACCGTTGTGGCGGTTCTTATTTATTTTTGCGAGACACTTATCCTCGTGATGGATGGTGGTCTTAATTGTGGAAGAATTTGGGAATGGGGAAGGTAATTGTGCAGAGTGCATGCTGAACGTGGGTTTGGCAAAAATGTTACCTTGGAATTTCTAAGAACACGCCTTTCAGATTGGCTGATTGTATTTACCTGAAAAGAGAAAGAGATGAATGTTTGGTTATTCAAAATTCAACTGGTTTCGGCTTAATCCTCTATATTATTTTGAACAACTTTCCTTCTTTTGTTTTATGTTTTACATTTATCTTGTTCAGTTTTTGTTTCTCTTTTTCTCTGCCAAAAATAAAAGAATCACCTCCGTGTACGCACGAGTGCAAGCAGCAGTCAAGTGCTCAGTGCTCCATCGTTTTTTCGAAATTTTTCGCCGTAATTTACCGTGATTAGCCGCGAGTTTGCTCCAACAGCATGCCAAGGGCCGGCCGTGGCCGTGGCAGTTCGAGTGCGGCCTCGAAAAACCCGCGAAGTTCGTCTACCGGCCGTGTGCAAAAAGGTAAACAAACCAACGCCGCGTCGTCCGCCATCGCGCCGGGGAGTGTGTGCGCCAAAGGATTTGACCCCAAGTTATTACACCCTAATTACCGTGTCCAGGGCCGCAGCCCTATAAGGCTCCGTTCAGCTACTTCCGGCAATCCGTCGACCGATGGCGCTTCAACATCCGCCAACATTCCCACCAGTAACAAGTTCGCGAGACTGAGTGACGAGGAAAGCAACAACAACAACACCGACGGTAGCACTACCGACGACGACGACGACGATGGTCGTACACGGAAGAAAGTGATTTCGCCAAAAAAAGTAATTACTCCAAAGGAACGACGACCACCACCAATTTTCGTTTTGGACACGTTGGCGGACGATGTTGACGAGCAGCTGGAAGGCCTCGTGTACTGCCTCAAAATAGGTAAATCGTCAGTGCAAGTGTTCACGTTTGACCAAAAGAACTTCGACCTGGTTGTGGAGAAATTGAAGCGTAAAAACTTCAATTTCTACACATTCGACCCCGTGCAGAAGACTGCTGTTAAGGTCGTCTTGCAGGGGTATCAAGACCGCCCGATCTCCGTCCTCAAGGAGCACCTCTCGGGTGTCGGAATAACGCCGCGAGACATAAAAGTCCTCTCGCGGAAGACAACCGTCACAGGTACACACACACTGTACCTGTTGTACTTCGACCGCGGCACCGTCAAAATTCAAGACCTGCGGCGGACTAAGGCGTTGGACGGTTTTTGGGTAAACTGGCGGTTTTACTCCAAAAATCCGACGGACGCAGCGCAATGCCACCGTTGCCAGAAATTCGGCCACGGCTCGCGGAACTGCAACCTCCGGCCCCGCTGCGTGAAGTGCGGTGAGTCACACCTCTCGGAGGTGTGCGCACTGCCACGAAAGGCGGACTTGGGGGAAAACGCAGAACAAACCAAGCCGCGCGTAAAGTGCGCGAACTGCGGCGGTAACCATACCGGTAATTACCGCGGATGCGTCGCGCGGAAGTCCTACCTCGAGGAGCAGGAAAAGAGGAAGAAGAAAGCAGCAGCGTCCCATCCTCCTCAGCGAAGTACGAGCGCAGCCGTTCCTGCAGCTGGCCAGCGTACGGTTCCAGCGGACAACCCAGCGTTCCCTCCTGGATGGGGGCGGTCGTTTGCAAGCGTGGTCGCTGCCGGTAGCGGCGATGCGACCCAGCAAGGAGTCACCGGGGAAGATCTCTTTACCCTGCCGGAGTTCTTTGCTCTCGCGGGGGAGATGATGACGCGGTTTCGGACCTGCCGTAACAAGGCGGAGCAATTTCTGGCCCTCGGGGAGCTGATGATTAAGCACATCTATAAAGGATAAAAAATTGTGATCTAGTTTTAAGCTTTCTCTATTTCTATCCCCTTTCCCTTGCAGTTTTAGTAAGTTTTTTTTTTCTTTATTTTTCTTACTCTTGGCAACACCTTTATTAACTAGCAATAACTGTTCCAAAATGGATTATGATGTAACACACAGCTGAAAGGAACTCCAAAACTCTGTTTTGTACCTCAAAAGAACTTATTGTATCTGATTATTCACCAATAAAACCGAATTTGAATTTGAATTTGAAAAAATAAAAGAATGGAACAAAAGTGCTGAAAAGTTAAACTTTTCAGCACTAGTATCGAAAAGTAACATTTTTCAATATTTTTTTATATGAACGGTGAATTAACTTAAAACATAGATGTTTGACATAAAATTCCATTAAAACGCATTCGATGATGACACGTCCACTGTAAAAAGATAGCACCCCGGGCAGACGGTAATAACAAAATTCATGCCATTTCAATAACAAATACTGTTGAAATAACAGAAGCTGTTATGGAAACTTCTTGAAAATTCATTTTTTGCATAAGAGTTTAATAACAGTTTATGTTATCATAACAAAATTTGTTATCGGTCTGATATTTATTGAAAGCCAAAACAACTTTGGAATAACATTTTTTGTTATGGAAGAATACCTTCAACTGTTATTGGGATGATCGGATTAGTTGTTAAAATAATAAAAAATAATAACAAAGATTTGTTCGAAGAATAACTAAAAATTTGATTAGTCTGTTATAACAATAACAATCCAATAACAAAAAAATCATTACGACGAATAACAAATCTTGTTATAAATAACATAAAATGTTATTGGCCTAGTATTTTCAAATATCAAAAATTGTTATTCCCAAGTTATTTCCGTCTGCTCGGGACCTGTCACAAGAAGTCACGCAAGCGGTGATTTATTTATTATTTTCCTAGCCCTAATCTGGTCATAGTGCATGAGATAATGATAGTAATTGAGCAGAATTTTGTACAAAATTTGACTAGTTAGTTTAAGACCTCATTATTTTGGTGTTTGGAATATGTTTAAATGCATCTATTTTCAACAGGTTTTTTTTAATCAAATAAGGTTGCATTGATTCTGCTGGATTTTAATATTCATTCATCTTCGAAACTAATAATTGTCAAAAACAAGTTCTTTTAATACTTTTATTTTACTCTGCATCATTCGTTTAAGGGCTAAGTGCAAGTCACCTTTTCCGATAGTTGAAACTAGATCCATTCAGGCACTGACAACTCTCATCAGATAGTTTACTAGGATATCGATTCATTTCCGGATGTAAGGAACGTACGTCCTGAACGTTCATCTTTTGTTTATAGAGTAAGAGATCAACAAGAGTTAAACCAAAAAAATAATTTCTTCCTTTTGAAATAACTGTATAGTTGATTCCTTGCCACGACAATTCAAAATCATTATCCCAATAAGCTAAACTATAATCGGCCGATAACTGCACTGCAGCTCTCCATGTCCCATTAGAACGGTTGATCTTCAGCTGGAACATTTTGTCGTAGTTGCAGGTACCGTAGAAGGTCATCTGATCTCGTACAAGCGCGTACGAAGGTTCCATCATCACACAGGGGTTGCGTCGCAACAGTTCACCAGTGTCAATTGCACCTCTAAAACCACCGTAATAATCAACGTAGAAAAATGACACCGGTTTGTTGGAATCTTCGACAGTTTCTCCGGCTAGAAGTCCGTCGTCCAGATCTGGTGTACGAAATTGGATCAATGCTTTTTGAACACTTGGGCTCAGGAATGATTCCGACGAGGGTTACACTGACCCATTTGGTACTCATTTCACTGCTGGTCAGAAACTGTCTGCAAGCAATTTAACTCATTTTGACACGACTGTGGTAATGTCTTTTTAAGCGTGCAATTTGTCAAACCAATGCTAATTTGAAGGTTAATTTGCGCCCGAAAATAATAACATCAGTCGTGTCACAAATGTGATCAATTGTGATTAAGAGGAGGAGGGGATTTCAAAAACCTTTTTTTTTTGGTGGTGATAATTTATACTTAAATAGAAAACTTGTATTTGAATTTGTTCATAGCAACTGAAATGTAATATATAAAAAATGAACAAAATAATTAAGAAATTCAAGAATTAAAAACCCAAAAACCTTTTCTCATTTGGAGTTGAACGATTGATCGTAGTAGTCGTGGTGTGCGGGCGCGCTTATGTTTCGATCCGCCACGTATTATTCAAAATTTCTGGCTTATTGATTTTTCATAAGAAGAAATTGTTTGAACAACAAAAACTTGAAGCCGTGAAGTGGAAGTACCTCAAGCGAAGAAGAAACGATTCGAGATGGAGCTCACTCCGGAGGAAACCAGTTCAACGGTGACGGCGGCAGTCGTGACTGCGGTGTCCACATCCGGCAGTGCATGAGATGCCAAGGAAGCGGGGGTTTACATCGGAGTTTACGGAGCAGGTTGGCTGATCCCAGAATTTTGTGAGAGCGTTCTTGTTTTATCCTTATTATTGTACTGCATTTCAATTTTCATTTTATTTAACAACCAATGCCCACTACTTCATTCGTCGGTGAAGTATCCCATCAATCCCTTTCCCCTTCCAAATCCGGATATCCTTGAGGTCGTCTAAGTTCTTAGGCATCACTATAGGGTATCCAATCATCACATCCCTCCCCCACTTCCCCCGTTGATCGTGAGGAGTCGACCAAAAGGACAAATGAGTGGTAATGTGTCATTCGGCACATTCCTGACGCATTTATTTGCCTTGTCGGCGCCAACCTAGCTATTGCGAGCTTTATGCTCGGTTAGAGTACGGTCAACTAAGCTAAGCTAAGCTAAGCTAAAAACCTTATCTCATCTGGAGTTTTTACAATTTAGGTTAGTTTGGAAATGAAGATACATTATTTAATTTAAAGACTTCACAAAAAGACAGTTTTCTTTTTTGGAATAACGAAAAAAAAAATCCAATATTTTCCAGACATTTATAGCCATTTAAAATAAAAAAAAAACTCTAATCGTGAATCAAAAACAATCTCTTCCCTTCATCGTCGCCGTTGCTAATCATTAAAGTGTGCCTCTCTTTCCACTTTGAGCGAACCAAACACAAAAAAAAAAAAATGCTTTTCATGTTGCACACCACCCCCAAGCAGCAGCAGCCCAGCTGGGGGACGCATATTTATTCTAAGCGTCGCCATCTCTTCTAGCGCAGCCACCTTGAACATGTTACCGGCGTGCAAATGAATACATTAACGGATTTACTGTCTCAGTGGGTTAGAAGAAAGCAAAAAAAAAAAACGTCGCCTTGAGGAAAAGCTACAGCTCAGCGCCAAGTAGCGGAAGGCTTTTTGTTGGTGTTGAAAAAGTTGGAAATAACACTTTGGAAAAAATTGTTGAAAAATTAAACATTACTTTATTTTTCGAACATGATTTTTAAAAGAAACATAACATAACCATACAAAATAAAAGTTTTTTAAAGTTAAACTTTTAACAGTGTCATTCCATTTTCAAGCAAAAGTGCCCTGAATGCATTGAATAGCGCAAAAGTGGAGTGTTCATGCACACATTATGCGATATACAGAAAAGAACCAGAAAATAGAAGGAAAAAAACTAGAATGAAAGGGGAAAAAAAAACGGAAGTCCATAAAGGATGCATTATGTCTCCGTTGGCGGCTGTTTTAGCGTCATCACCGACGCCAACGACGTCATGAATTCAGAAGAGAGGCACATTAATGATAAGCAACGGCGACGATGATGAAGGCATTTCAAGAAGAAAGGGTTTTTTTGCATTTACGATTAGCGTTTTGATTTTAAATGTCAAGAAAATTCTGGAAAATATTGGATTTTTTTTTGAAAACAATAATTCCAAAAAAGAAAACTGTCTTTTTGTAAACACTATAAAGTAAATAATTTCTCTTAATTTCCAAACTAACCTAAATTGCCTTACTCACCGGCTACCCTTTATCAGCGTTATCACCATGCTCACAAAATCTCAACTTTAATGTGCAAATATTTATAATCGCCCTCGTCATAACTCGTAGACAACCTTATTTTTCTTCTTCCTCCTCCTGACCAACAAAGCTCATCACCCTTATCTGGCTCGGTCCAAACTCATGTCAATTAAAAACATACAAAACTGTGGTCCATTTTCTACGTTCCACGTCAACTGATAACGTTTTTGGACTCGACCTTTACCGATTTGGACCAAATTTTAAGAAAGGTTAACAGAAATTTCAAGTTTGGTGCCGATTGGATCCATCCCTTTATTTTGTGCACCACCACCTTTTTTGACAAGTGCCACAGTAAAAAATTGTGTAAATTTGGAAGTTGTAATTTTGGAAGGTTGAATATTGCCTTAATTTTTACTGAAAAAACGATATAACAACAGAAAAGTGGTACAATTACACATTTTCAGAGGTAAAATTACACATTTTTTTCTGACACAAAAGATGTAGGTACCCCTGATGTAATATTACCATGATTTTTTTTTCTGTGTGACGATTGACCTCTCTAGGCGAAAATCACGTTAATAAAATAATCAACACCCTATTTTGACGATTTTCTAAAAACACTTTTTGTCTTTTACTCATAACTTTGCAAGTATTAAACTAAAGATTTTCTTCTGGTTGCATTGAAAATTGTCCAATATTTTTATTTTTAGTTTAAAGTTTAAAAATGTAATTTTGATCTATTTTATATTTTTGTTAAATTTTCATATTATCGCCATCGTGTTCCCCGGACAATTTTACATAAAAATCTATTGAAGAAACCAAACCAGATTTCTTATAGAAAAAGCTAGCGTCAGGCCTACATTCAGGGGTTAGCAATTCAACGACTTAAGGCGGTATTAGACTAGAACAACCAAACAATGTTTTTCCTTTGCAGAAACGTCAGCCTGCATACATTTTGCTTTGTTTGATAGTTTGAAAAACTATCAAACAATAACAAGTTCGAGTTTATTGTTTGTTTGGCATTGTAAATACCGCCTCGCTATTTGATGCAACCAGTTTTGAATAGAAAATTCAAAGTTTTTATCTTAGGAGGCTGTTTCTCGGCAGAGGTTTGGTTTATTCTGAGGTTTTCAGTGATACTTATGCAAAATTGTCCGGGGAACACGATGGTGTTTGAATTAAAAAAAGCAAAAAAAGGGAAATTAGGTCAATACCATGTTCTAAAAAATAAACTGCAAAAAAACTCATTTAGAGGTAACCAAACTTGGTTTTTCTGTTGACTCGAAAAATTTACGTTCCCTGCAAGTTTAGTACAAATCAGTGAAGGACGAGTCCTGAAAGTGTACTCAGTTGACATGAAAAATGACTCAAATACGTTCATCGGTTCGGTTTGAGAAGTTGAATTTAATTTCCTTCCTCGTTGGTTCCGAAAAGTTTCAGCTGCTTCCGGTTTATACATTCCCAAAACAAGATTACCAGCAGTTTTCGTAAACTTTGGTGGCTTTGCTGTGAGAACAAACAGCAAATTACAGAGCTGCATTCACAGTCACTCAAAGCAAACCAATTTTGTTTTCGAAATTGTCCTAGAATGAAGGCAAACACCCTTGGAGAAGCTTTAGCTAAGCCCGAGCTTAGACAAAGATGTGTCTCTATCCGCTGGTTCCCGTTTTCGTTTTCGGTGCCGTAAACTGTTATGAAAAGCTACTTCAAATGCTGAGTGGTAACAGAGAGAAAAAAAAATGCTTTTTGAAAGAATGTACCGCAGCGTGAAATTTTTGAATAGCTTGTGAGGGTTGTCTTGTGTGTTGTGGCCACACGTGTGGGTTTATTTGGTGCTTGTTTTTTTTTTGCACAAATGATGACGAATTTGAAAGAGTTTTTCGTAAAAGACACAATCGCTTCACGTTCCTTATACTTTCAATTCAATTTCAAAAACTCAAAGTTGAAATAAATCTTCGAAATAGAAGCAAACAAAGTCACATTTTAATTTAATAAAATTTTATCACTTTTGCTGATTTAAACAAATCGCTATGATTGAAGTTTAACTGAGCAATTCTCTACAAAATCGGTCTTTTTTTAGAATCTTAATTTTTTAATTTTTTTATCCGACTGAAAACTCGGTATGCAAAAAAAAAAAGCCATTTTGCATCATTAGTTTGTCCATATAATTTTCTTTACAAATTTGGCAGCTGTCCATACAAAAATGATGTATAAAATTCAAAAATCTGTATCTTTTGAAGATTTTTTTTGATCGATTTGGTGTCTTCGGCAAAGTTGTAGGTAAGGATTAGAACTGCACTGAAAAAAAAATTGATGATTTTTTTTAACTTTTTGTCACTTACTGTTAAGTACCTTGACTTGTAAAAAAACAATATATTTAATTTATTATTATATTTTGATATGTTTTAGGAGACATCAAATGCCAACTTTTCAGAAGGAGATCGAAGTAAACCGTGCGTACGACCGGACGCGTTGTTTTTTCTCTGTCATTTTTTGGTCTATAGATTTCATTTAAAATAGTAAAATTTGAAACATTTTGGAGACTTTGCTGTCCTTTTCGGCGATGTGTTAACTGTGGGAGCAGTGGAAATTAAGAAGTGGCCATCGATGAAACGTTCCTGTTGTCCCAGCCCCGTGTGCCAAAAGTGTCCTTATTGAACCAACATCATTCAAGTACTGCTGGATGTGTACGAGAATTTCCTTCAACATTTCCAACCGGTTCAAGCATTTGCTTCCTGATTGAGTGTGCTGAGTGATGGCCATCGTCCGGATACTTCTAAGGTCAAGCCGGTTGCTGTGGTTCGTGTGGTGCAAGAATTCGGCTAACTGATCGCAAGTTCCATCAAGCTTGAGACATTCGCAAAATGTCCTAAACCATGGACTACTAATTTGGTGAGACCTTTCCTATTTGAATAACAACATATTCTTTCATCTACACTAACATTCAGACATTTCACTTAAGTCAACCTACGCCAACCTTATTATATACGCGGTAGGGTGTCCCCTTAGTCGTTCGCTGTGAGTTGTGGATTGCCTGCTTCTCTAATGAAGGTTCGGCTGAGGGGGCATGCTTATTAATTTCTCGTCGCTCCATACCCTCAGTGACGTGATGGGGACAAGGGCGTCTATGCAAAGTGTCCCTACACCCGCTACAAATTTCCGGCTCTTGGGGAGGGAAAAGGGAAACCATTTTATTTTATGCGCCGGTATTTGTAGCATTAAAATTCGTGCAAAAAAACTTATGCACGTGGGTGTACAGATTACGGAGTAAAAGATGATCGAATTGTTCACCTAGCGCTCACATGTGTTTCGGGACCAAGTTGCCTGCGGGTATGGGGATCATACATACATACATACATACATTTTAGAGGACATCAAATGCCAACTTTTCAGAAATTTCCAGGTTGTGCAAAAAATCTTTGACCGAGCTATTAATTTTTTAATTCATTTAATTTAAATGCAGTGTTGCGATTTTGAGCGCTCATCCGCTCATGAGCGAGCATTTTTCGCTCATTCGTGAGGAGGAGCGCGACGCGAGCTAGCTCACGTTTGCTCGTGCTCGTGTTTGCTCATTTATTTTATGAGCGAAAATGCTCATTGCTCGCGCTCGCGCTCATTTTTGCTCATTGAGCAAAATGAGCGGCATTTTTTTTACCTGTACCGGGTAAACGATAATAACTTTTTTTCAGCAGAGCTTCGAGGTTGTTTTTTTAAATAGAGGCTTGAATAGGCTAATCTTAATAATATTGGATGAAGTTATTTTTCATAATTTTTGTTTTAAGCTTGTTTTGGAGTCAGAGTTAAGGTGTTACATTAAGATCTTTACTCACAAAAATGTTTTCTTGATAATACGTTTCGTCATGTTTTAATTCCCGGGCACCTCATCTTGTTTAGTATTTTTTTTGTAAATAATTTTGCATAATAAATGTAGAATCTTTGTCTTAGATAATTTTCACATCAATTATCTTATTTATATGCTGGAGCCGATCCAAAGAAATAAATGTAAAATGAGCGTGCTCACAAGTAAAAACATGTTTTTATATAAAAAAAAACGATTGCCATCCCGTTCCGTTCCGTTCCTTGACAGTTTACTCTAAATTTGAAAGATAAATAAGCTAAAAAGAGTGTCTGGGATTCTAAGCAAATTAAGACACCTTAATTGCGAATCAGCCATTTTTCATTTATCGGGAATTTAATCAAAACTAGTTTTCTTAATTATCAAACTCTGAAAAAAATTATAGGCTGACAACATTAGAGTTTCATTGTTAATTTGATTTTGGTTAACCGTGGTAAATTTTCTTGAAATATTTCGAATTAACAAAAATCCACCAAAGCATTTAACATTAAACATTGATCACACAAAAAACTGTTGTAGAAAAGTATCCCCCGCAATCCACCGCGATCAATGTTTGACAGTTCGACGCCAACGAATCATGAAAATTTACCGCGGTTAACCAAAATTAAATTAACAATGCAACTTTGATGAGTTCATGTCCCTTTTTTGCGTTGAAATTATCTTCAAAAGTGGCAATCCAATTGGCCTGTGCCAGATTCATCAACAATACTAAAAATCTACCTGATTTGCTGATGAGCGCTCATTGAGCGCGAGCGCATGCGATGAGCATGAGCGAGCACGAGCTACCTGTTAAGTCCTCATGCTCATGAATGAGCGAGCACGGCTTCTGGCTCGCTCGCTCATTCGCAACCCTGTTTAAATGGTCGCAAACATTTTTCAACTTCATTTTTCGATGTAAAATCAAATTCGCAATCAAAAAGTACTACAGTGAAATTTTGATAAAGTGCACCGTTTTCAAGTTAAAGCCATTCTTATGTATGTTTTTTGAAAATAGCCGCAGTTTTCCATTTTTTTTAAATTAGTGCACATGTTTGCTCACTTTTAAAAAAAATATTTTTAAAAAGCTGAGAAAATTCTCTATATAACCTAAAAATGGCTTTTAACGGCTCTTGAAAACGGTGCACTTTATCAAAATTTCACTACACTGAAGTTCAAAAATTTTGTAACCAATTTTGCGATTTTTAAAAAAAAATCAGTATTGATTAAAAAATTCATAACTCGGTCAAAGATTTTTTGCACAGCCTGGAAAATTTTGGAAAGTTGGCATTTATGTCCCCTGAAACATATCAAAAAATAAAATTAATAAAAAAATTAAATAAAAATTAAAGTTTTTTTTGTAATTTAAGTTTTAGTGACAAAAAGTTGAATAAAAAATCACCAAAAATGTTTTTACCGTGTATAATTTTTTTTCAGTGTAGTACGTTTTCATAACTACAACTTTGCCGAAGACACCAAATCGATCAAAAAATTCCTTCAAAAGATGTAGATTTTTGAATTTTTATGCATCATATTTGTATGGAGAATTATATGGACCAACTAATGATGCAAAATGGCTTCTTTTGGCATACCGAAGGTACCAAAATAGTTCAAAAAATAGAATGACCGAAATCTCAGAGATTTGCTCAAATTAATCCTTCCTTGCAAAAGAAATTGTAACTTGAATATCTGTTCTATGCAAAGTTGTATATTGTTTGTGACTAATATAATCGAAAGTATTCTTCAAATCTATATATTTGGTTACCCTATTCACCTTAAGGTGTGCTGTCTTGCACTTCCAGAAGGTTATGCCAGCATAATTTCCAACCTCACGCTAGTCTAGTCCCGTTCGGTTTTTATGCGTTTTTTGTCTCTTTTTGGCAAGATTCTCCGCAAACCACATTTAGCACCCCCTTTGTAGACACTTTTTATTGCTCCCCCGCGCAGCGTTCCCCTCGATTTTGTGCAAACATCCCAGACTTGGCGTTGTCGTTAGAACTATTTACGACCTTGTGAGATTTCACTCGGTGGGAACAGTTCCCACCCGTTAATTAGACAGACAATTTCCCTCCCACCCCGTCACAACCGGGGCACTAGACAAATTGCTGTTTATTCTGGCTCAACCCCGAACAAAAAAAAATTGGGTGATCTGTTGTTTATTCATTGACACTTGGGCACACATTTGACCCAGTTGATAAGGTTGAGCTAATGGAGGGCTGGATGATGGTTGTGTGCTAATTCGCTACCGGAATGGTAATTATTTATTAACACGACCATTTGATGGACTTCCCGAAAAAGGGGGACTCGTCAACCGTCAAGGTAGCTTGTCTTGATCAGAAGGTGGAAATAGGTTAATCACTTTTTGATGAAACAAAAATGACATAATGACATAACTCCCACATAATCATAGTAATGAAAATTAAAAAGTCAAACAAATCTGTAAAACATGCAATCTTCCTGTTCGAAAGCCACTACACTCTAAATAAAACAACCCCCCATTTCAAACGACAAGCAAAACTCCGTCACAACCAGCAAATCCCTCGTGTGGCCACACCACGGAGGCAGCCCTTAATCGATCAATCACCATCAGCTTGTGGCGGAGTGGCTGGAAAAGCCAGACTTAAAAGCTTTCCCGGGTTTTCCCCCACTTGACAAGCGGGGGCAGTGACAAAAGCAACAGCGCAAAAAAAAGGACAACACTTTTCCACCAGGGAAAAACACGCAAATAGAGAAAGAAAGGGGAAAAAGGCAACTTTGCCGCTCATTTAGCCTCAATCACGTTCCACGTGGAATAATAGTCACTGTGCATCACCGTCATCGTCGGTTGTCGGTGGAAAAGCCAATGTCGGAGGCAACGTTTTATTTGAACTACGGTTGCACACGGGCACAACACAGGATAGTGCATCGCAATGTCAACCGCGTTGTGGGGCAGCTGGCCTCCACGGAGAAGTGAAAGACCTATCGAGAGCTTTGTAAGCTTTCAGATAGTGAGGGGGGAAAAGGCAAACAAAACACAGTTTTCCACAGCCGCTCCGCGAGTCAATAGAGATTGTGGAGTGAAATTGTGGGGCAATTTCACGCGATAAGGAGAATGAATTGTAGAAAAAGTATTTTTTAATACATACTGAATTCCAAATATCTTCGAAACATTTTTTAATAATTTTGGCAGCGGCAAGATATTTAACATGATTTATATGATTTTTGTTTCATTTAATCCGGAAGGATATCAAGAATTTTTTTTTGTGCAAATTTCGCAAATCTACTTATTATTATACTTTTTTATTTAGAAACTTTGTCCATCGATTTCTTAGGCATAAAAAGCCATTTTGAAACATTGGTCTCTCCATACAAATTTGGGGAGGTTGTCCGTAGAAAAGAGCTATGCAAATATTTGACAAACTGTATCTTGATAAGGAACTTTTTGATCGATATAGTGTCTTCAGCAAAGTTGTAGGTTATGATTAAGACTACAGTCATGTCCCGGTTTAGCACGCCTCGGTTTGCACTGCCCCGGTAATGGTTCGTTCAGCTGCCTCGGTTAAGCACGGCCCAGTTCAATTTCCGCCTTATCCTCCTGGCCTTCTATCGGATGAGGAAGTAAAACGTCGGTCCATTTGCATAAAAGAGGTTTTGGGTGACTCATCACACATAACCTACGGACGCCTAGAAATGAGCAGAAACTTGCAACAGAGATCACAAAAGACCCGGGGGTCGTTAAAGTAGATTGCTTTGCTTTGCTTTTTTGGAAGAAATTGTCTACAGTCGACTCTCTGGCTGTCGATCTTCTCGATATCAATAATTCTCCATCTATCGATGAATTCTTCAGTCCCTTCAGTCTGCATACTTCAATTATCTTCATTCCTCGATATTTTGTCTTGCTTGAAGGATCTCTTCCTCGACGGTCCCTTGGATTCTGCTTGCTTTAAAAATCTCTTCCAGTTGTCAATAATTTCACTTTCTCATGGCTTGCATAGACATTTTTATTGGCGAAACGAAGCTTTGAAGGGTGTTTGACATTAGTTTGTTTTTGTTTGATGGACGTTGCCATGATTCTCTCCCATAGCTGGGTATCAAGAAAAAAATATTTTCAATCGAGTCTTCATTTTGCATCGTTCTATAATTTGATGATTTTCTTCCTCGACGGTCCCTTGGATATTGACAACCAGAGATTCGACTGATAATCCTATGAAAAATCATTCAAAATAAAAAAAAAACAAAAAGTGTTTTGGAATCATTGAGATGATGTCAGCTTTCCATGGCAATCAAAATTACACGAAAATTTTCACAAAAATACGTATTATTAATTTCTTTTGAAAATGAAATGTTTTACGAAAAAATACTCATAATTATTGTTAATGTCGTAATGGTATCCAATGGTCTAGATTTGTTCATACATTTCATAAGCACATTTTTCAAAATACTAAAATAAATCACAAAACTACATATTTTCGAAAAAATAATCACATTTTCGTTTTTTACAGTGGTATCAAATGATCGGAAATTTGTCATACATTTCGATTCAAATTATATTTTTTGTTAAAAACTCAAAATTTCACAAATCGTAAATATTCTGAAAAATTCAGTTTTTAACAACATTGGTATCAAACAATCGAGATTTTTTCATACATTTCGAAAGTTATAGCACATTTTTTAGATACTCAAAATTTTCACAAAACTAAGAATTTTCGAAAAGTTTAAAATATGGGCATCAAATGATCGGGATTTTTGATGCATTTCGCTAGTAGTGATATTCGTTTGTGAAATATTCAAATCTTTCTGAAAACTACGTATTTTCGAAAAAAAATGCTAAAAATTTATGTTTTTTTACAAAATGGGTATCAAATTATCGGGGATTTCTCATACATTTCAAAAGTTACATCACACTTTTTTAAAAATGCGTATTTACGAAAAAAAAAATTAAGTTTTTCACAATATGAGTAGCAAATGTTCAGGGTTTTCTCATACATTTCATAAATTATAACACACATGTCAAAAAATGCTCGAAAATGTCACAAAACTACGTCCTTCAAAAAAAACTATAATTTCAGTTTTTATGCATGTGTATCGGTAATTTTTCATACATTAAAAAAAACAGATTTTTTTTAAAATACTCTATATTTTCACAAAACTACGTATTTAAAAAAAACTGAAAATTTTATTTTTACAATGTGAGAATTATACTATTTTTATTCATTTCAAAATTAATAACACATTTTTTTTAAACACTGACATTATTCGCAAAACTACATATTTGCAAAAAATACATCAAACTTCTTTTTTTTTTCAAAAAATAATCCGATCAATTGATACTCATATGGATAAAACAGAAATATTGAGTTTTTTTAAGCATGAAATTTTATAAAAATTCTGAGTATTTAAAAAAATATTTCCATTTCGATAAAAAAAACTAAGCTTTGACTATTTTTCCGAAAATATGAAGTTTTGTGAAAGTTTTAAGTATTTCACAAAAAAAAATATTACTTTCTAAATGTATGAAAAAATCCCAATCATTTGATGCCCATATTGTAAAAACTAGACATTCTGAATATTTTTCGAAAATTCGTAGTTTTGTGAAAATTATGAGTATTTATCAAAAAAATTTATTACTATCGAGATGTATGAAAAATTTCCGATCATTTGATACCCATGTTGTGTGAATCTGATTTTTTCAGTATATTTTTTTCGAATATACGTATCATTGTGATTTTTTTAGTATTTAACAAAAATATTATTACCATCGAAATCTATGACAAATATCCGATCATTTGATGTTAGGAAAAATAGGTATTTTTGTGGAAATTTTCATATAACTGAATTTCGTCATGTGATGTGATAATTGTCTAAGCCCAAGTTGTCTAGGAATTGATAATTGGGTATAGAACCTACTCTACACAGAAAAAAAAATCATGGTAATATTACATCTGGGAAGGGGTACATCTTTTATGTCAGAAAAAAGGTTTAATTTTACCTCTGGAAATGTGTAATTTAACCACTTTTCTGTTGTAATGTCACTTTTTCAGTCTAAATTGAGGTAAAATTACATCATAAAAGAGGTAATATTCAACCTTCCAAAATTAAAGCTTCCAAATTTACATTATTTTTTTCTGTGTACCTGAACCAGATTCTCAACATCTTGATAGTCGTCCATTTTAAGTTTGAACTTTCAGAAAATTTTTAATTTTATATTGTTATTTGTCTTTGACCATCTCTGAAAAAAAGGTTTGAAAAGTAAGCTTCAGAAATTCTCTACAATTTTCTTAATGGACAAAATCGAGTTATTTGCTTTTTTTTGCTCGTGTCATGATTGAAAAATCAGATAATATTTTGTTCAAAAGGTTAAAAAACCACACTGGTGTCTTTTTTAAACATAAAAAATTGGATCAATAGAAAATTCGAAAATAAGCGTTGAAACTCATTATTCGAAATTTTCTCTCTTTATCAGCAATAGCAATAGAGATGTAGAGAATTGGGATGGTTAAAATCATCACAAGTTATCGCAAATTTAGAAAAAAGGTTTTAAAAGAATATTCTTTCGTTATCAGTAGAGCGTCCAGTTTCCCGTCCCGGGAATTGCCCTAAAAAAAATATTTGCGTTTCTCGGGAAATTTAAAAATTCATATTAATATCAGAAGCATTCAAATCTGGACACAGAAACGATGTTATGGAATGCAAATGTACTTTTTTGGTGAGCTTTTTAAAAATTGGTGTTACAGTTAAACCTCGTATAAGAGCGCCTCGCATATGCAACTTTGCATATACGAGTCATTCCACCTGATTCGGTTTTGTCGCAAGAGTTGCATATGCGAGGTACAGGGCATATGGGATTTTGGCTATATGGGAGACATGGGCTATATTTTTATAAAAAATCAACTAAACTATACAAATTTATAGTGTTTTGGAATCGTTATAAAGTCAGCTACACAGCTACACCAAATTTACATGGTTTACGATGTTCTAGATCATCCGAAACTTCGTCAAGTTAAGGCCTATGTGTTCAACGCCGTACAAGTATGAGGTAGGCGATTTGACTGTGGTTTTTGACCACAGATTATATCCGGATAGCCTCAGGGAGGTTCAGGGACTAGTCTACCGATATGTGGTGATGTTCTGGGTCTTCTGTAGAGTCCCGGGAGGTACGTCCGATGGGTCTACCGCCGTAACACGGCTGAGGTCGGTAGTTTTAGACCTCAGAACATATCCGGATAGCCTCAGGGAGGTTCAGGGACTAGTCTACAGGTATGTGGTGATGTTCTGGGTCTTCTGTAGAGTCCCGGGAGGTACGACCGATGGGTCTACCGCCGTAACACGGCAGAGGTCGGTGTTTTTTGACCTCAGATCATATCCAGATAGCCTCAGGGAGGTTCAGGAACTAGTCTACCGATATGTGGAAATGTTCTGGGTCTTCTGTGGAGTCCCGAGAGCTACGCCTGAAGGGTCTACCACCGTAATAAGGCAGAGGTCGATGGTTTTTGGCCTTAGATTATATCCAGATAGACTCAGGGAGGTTCAGGGACTAGTCTACCGATATGAGGAGATGTTCTGGGTCTTCTATAGAGTCCCGGGAGTTACGACCGACGGGTCTACCGCCGTAACAAAGCAGAGGTCGATGGTTTTTGACCTTAGATAATATCCAGATAGCCTCAGCGAGGTTCAGGGACTAGTCTACCGATATGTGGTGATGTTCTGGGTCTTCTGTAGAGTCCCGGGAGGTACGACCGATGGGTCTACCGCCGTAACACGGCAGAGGTCGGTAGTTTTAGACCTCAGATCATATCCGGATAGCCTCAGGGAGGTTCAGGGACTAGTCTACCGGTATGTGGTGATGTTCTGGGTCTTCTGTAGAGTCCCGGGAGTTACGACCGATGGGTCTACCGCCGTAACACGGCAGAGGTCGGTGTTTTTTGACCTCAGATCATATCCAGATAGCCTCAGGGAGGTTCAGGAACTAGTCTACCGATATGTGGAAATGTTCTGGGTCTTCTGTGGAGTCCCGAGAGCTACGCCTGAAGGGTCTACCACCGTAATAAGGCAGAGGTCGATGGTTTTTGGCCTTAGATTATATCCAGATAGACTCAGGGAGGTTCAGGGACTAGTCTACCGATATGTGGAGATGTTCTGGGTCTTCTATAGAGTCCCGGGAGTTACGACCGACGGGTCTACCGCCGTAACAAAGCAGAGGTCGATGGTTTTTGACCTTAGATAATATCCAGATAGCCTCAGCGAGGTTCAGGGACTAGTCTACCGATATGTGGTGATGTTCTGGGTCTTCTGTAGAGTCCCGGGAGGTACGTCCGATGGGTCTACCGCCGTAACACGGCAGAGGTCGGTAGTTTTAGACCTCAGATCTTATCCGGATAGCCTCAGGGAGGTTCAGGGACTAGTCTACCGATATGTGGAGATGTTCTGGGTCTTCTATAGAGTCCCGGGAGTTACGACCGACGGGTCTACCGCCGTAACAAAGCAGAGGTCGATGGTTTTTGACCTTAGATAATATCCAGATAGCCTCAGCGAGGTTCAGGGACTAGTCTACCGATATGTGGTGATGTTCTGGGTCTTCTGTAGAGTCCCGGGAGGTACGTCCGATGGGTCTACCGCCGTAACACGGCAGAGGTCGGTAGTTTTAGACCTCAGATCTTATCCGGATAGCCTCAGGGAGGTTCAGGGACTAGTCTACCGGTATGTGGTGATGTTCTGGGTCTTCTGTAGAGTCCCGGGAGGTACGACCGATGGGTCTACCGCCGTAACACGGCAGAGGTCGGTAGTTTTAGACCTCAGATCTTATCCGGATAGCCTCAGGGAGGTTCAGGGACTAGTCTACCGGTATGTGGTGATGTTCTGGGTCTTCTGTGGAGTCCCGGGAGTTACGACCGATGGGTCTACCGCCGTAACACGGCAGAGGTCGGTGTTTTTTGACCTCAGATCATATCCAGATAGCCTCAGGGAGGTTCAGGGACTAGTCTACCGATATGTGGAGATGTTCTGGGTCTTCTATAGAGTCCCGGGAGTTACGACCGACGGGTCTACCGCCGTAACAAAGCAGAGGTCGATGGTTTTTGACCTTAGATAATATCCAGATAGCCTCAGCGAGGTTCAGGGACTAGTCTACCGATATGTGGTGATGTTCTGGGTCTTCTGTAGAGTCCCGGGAGGTACGTCCGATGGGTCTACCGCCGTAACACGGCAGAGGTCGGTAGTTTTAGACCTCAGATCTTATCCGGATAGCCTCAGGGAGGTTCAGGGACTAGTCTACCGGTATGTGGTGATGTTCTGGGTCTTCTGTAGAGTCCCGGGAGGTACGACCGATGGGTCTACCGCCGTAACACGGCAGAGGTCGGTGTTTTTTGACCTCAGATCATATCCAGATAGCCTCAGGGAGGTTCAGGGACTAGTCTACCGATATGTGGAGATGTTCTGGGTCTTCTATAGAGTCCCGGGAGTTACGACCGACGGGTCTACCGCCGTAACAAAGCAGAGGTCGATGGTTTTTGACCTTAGATAATATCCAGATAGCCTCAGCGAGGTTCAGGGACTAGTCTACCGATATGTGGTGATGTTCTGGGTCTTCTGTAGAGTCCCGGGAGGTACGTCCGATGGGTCTACCGCCGTAACACGGCAGAGGTCGGTAGTTTTAGACCTCAGATCTTATCCGGATAGCCTCAGGGAGGTTCAGGGACTAGTCTACCGGTATGTGGTGATGTTCTGGGTCTTCTGTAGAGTCCCGGGAGTTACGCCTGAAGGGTCTACCGCCGTAATAAGGCAGAGGTCGATGGTTTTTGGCCTTAGATTATATCCAGATAGCCTCAGCGAGGTTCAGGGACTAGTCTACTGATATGTGGTGATGTTTTGGGTCTCCTGTAAAGTCCCGGGAGTTACGGCCGATGGGTCTACCACCGTAACAAGATAGAGGTCAGAAGTTTTCGACCTCAGATCATATTCAGATAGCCTCAGGGTGGTTCAGGGACTAGTCTACCGATGTGTGGTAATATTCTGGGTCTTCTGTAGAGTCCCGGGAGTAACGGTCAATGGGTCTACAACCGTAACTAGTCTACCGATATGTGGTGATGTTCTGGGTGTTTTGTAAGATTTCGGGAGCTACGGCCGTTGGGTCTACCACCGTAACAAGATAGAGGTCGGAGGTTTTTGACCTCAGATCATATCCGGATAGCCTCAGGGAGGTTTTGGGGCTAGTCTACCGATGTGATAGGTCTTTTGTAAGATCCCGGGAGTTACGGCCGATGGGTCTACCGCCGTAACAAGATATAGGTCTGTGGTTTTTGATCTCAGATCATATCCGAATAGCCTCAGGGCCGTTACTTCCGGGACTCTACAGAAGACCCAAAAAATCATAACACATCGGTAGACTAGTCCCTGAACCGTCCTGAGGCTATCCGGATATGATCTAAGATCAAATTCAGTGACCTCTGCCTTATTTCGGTGGTAGACCCATGGACCGTAACTCCTGGGACTCTAAAGAAGACCCAGAACATCACCACACATCGGTAGACTAGTCCCTTAATCTCCCTGAGGCTATCTGGATAAGATCTTAGGTCAAAATCCACCGACCTCTGCCATGCTACGGCGGTAGACCCATTGACCGTAACTCCCGGGACTCTACAGAAGACCCAGAGCATCACCACATATCGGTAGACTAGTCCATGAACCTTCCTGAGGCTATCCGGATATGATCTGAGGTCAAAATCCACTGACTTCTGCCTTGTTACGGCGGTAGACCCATTGACCGTAGCTCCTGGGACTTTACAGAAGACCCAGCACAGGGTCAAGTCGGTAGACTAGTCCCTGAACCACCCTGAGGTTATCTGGATATGCTCTGAAGTCAAAAACTTCTGACCTATATCTTGTTATGGTGGTAGACCCATCGGCCGTTACTCCCGGGACTTTACAGGAGAACCAAAACATCACCACATATCGGTAGACTAGTCCCTGAACCTCCCTGAGTCTATCTGGATATAATCTAAGGCCAAAAACCATCGACCTTTGCCTTATTACGGCGGTAGACCCTTCAGGCGTAGCTCTCGGGACTCCACAGAAGACCCAGAACATTTCCTCATATCGGTAGACTAGTCCCTGAACCTCCCTGAGGTTATCTGGATATGATCTGAGGTAAAAAAACACCGACCTCTGCTTTGTTACGGCGGTAGACCCATCGGTCGTACCTCCCGGGACTCTACAGAAGACCCAGAACATCACCACATACCGGTAGACTAGTCCCTGAACCTCCCTGAGGCTATCTGGATATGATCTGAGGTCAAAAAACACCGACCTCTGCCGTGTTACGGCAGTAGACCCATCGGACGCACCTCCCGGGACTCTACAGAAGACCCAGAACATCACCACATACCGGTAGACTAGTCCCTGAACCTCCCTGAGGCTATCTGGATATGATCTGAGGTCAAAAAACACCGACCTCTGCCGTGTTACGGTGGTAGACCCATCGGACGTACCTCCCGGGACTCTACAGAAGACCCAGAACATCACCACATATCGGTAGACTAGTCCCTGAACCTCGCTGAGGCTATCTGGATATGATCTGAGGTCAAAAAAACACCGACCTCTGCCGTGTTACGGCGGTAGACCCTTCAGGCGTAGCTCTCGGGACTCCACAGAAGACCCAGAACATTTCCACATATCGGTAGACTAGTCCCTGAACCTCGCTGAGGCTATCCGGATATGATCTGAGGTCAAAAACCACAGTCAAATCGCCTACCTCATACTTGTACGGCGTTGAACACATAGGCCTTAACTTGACGAAGTTTCGGATGATCTAGAACAGTGTAAACCATGTAAATTTGGTGTAGCTGTGTAGCTGACTTCATAACGATTCCAAAACACTATAAATTTGTATAGTTAAGTTGATTTTTTATAAAAATATAGCCCATGTCTCCCATATAGCCAAAATCCCATAAGTCCTGTACCTCGCATATGCGTGCTTCGCATAAGAAACCCCCATATGAGGTGCATATGCGAGGTTTAACTGTATATCACTTGAAAATAAGTTGAAATATTAAATAAAAAATCAGTTTTTTACGTTTTTGTTCAACACGACCAAATTAAATGAAAAAAATGATTTGGACCAAACTGGAGGGTACAAATTTTGGTTATTTTATAGCATTGCCATATTGGCATAAATCCATTTGGTTATGTCAGTTCTAATTTTGAACCCTCGTACCTGCATTTAATCAGCTTGTCGCAAACTTTTGCAATTAATTGCAATGACATGCAATGACAGTTGCCAAATCGCATAATCCACCCAACCAAAGCCAGCAAATCCGGGCATGATCACGTAAGTCAATGACTACCAAAATCCACCCACCGAATTCAATTATTCAACAGTTTCAAAACCGCAAACACAAACACACAGGTGCACACATTCGACAGTGACAGAACCAAATTTACCGCGGTCAATCGGTCACCGGATCTGTCAGCAAGTAGCGGGGGAATGTGTTGCGACATTCTTGGTCAATTGGGTGAAAATATTGAAGAAAATTTGTAAATTAGTAGTTAAAATTTCAAGAAAGTAAAATATTTGTAAAGGTTTTTAGAAAATGTTTTATTATAAGCAATTTCAGAATACTCCAACCGTCACTGTAATTGATATCAACCGGTATCAACTGTTTGCGTAAGCGTGGTTTCGTCGATGAATTTAATTTATTGACAGAGTCTGCGTACAATGTTTGTGTATGTGTGCGTGTGCTCTTGCGTTGATGAAGCTGATAATGACCTTTATTGATCGGTGGTGGCAGCGTGCGGCAGCGATTCATTCTCCCATAAAACCAACTTCACCCACGCCATGCAAACAAATCTACACACACACACGGTCAAGCCAAACAAATATGGCTCTCGGCCCGTGGATCACGGACAACAACTCGGATGGGGGTCGGTTCCGGACCGTTTTGCAAATATACAGTTTCAATCATTTTTGAGGGTAGTTCTGTCAACATATTCTGAAATTAAAATCAAGGTGAAATCAACTCAAAGTTCACACTATTTAACATTTTTTTGCACTTTTTCAAACTAGGTAATCATAATCAAATTAGTGACTTCATATAAAGAGCCTAATCAAAAGTCTAAATTTAGTCGTACAAATCCAGACAGAATGTTCGTACACTCCATTCTGTTCACCATTTGGTTCGTGTTGAGTCCTGTAGCTGCAGTAAAGAGATGTCATCTTAGTGATTGTGCTATACGAGCCGGATCGAACTGCTCATACAACGATCTAATGGGGATTGAACTTCCGCTTCATTACGCCCCAATTAAACGAAATGGACCAATGATTAAGAATCCCGATCACCTGTTCAACTTACTCTTTCCGCTGGAGAAGGACTGTGTCTCGCTAGAAATCACAACCTCAGCTAGCCCCTCGGAATTGGAATTGTTTGTATCAGTGCAGTGTGGAATGGATTTCTCCTCGACAATTTCAGTGATATATTCCACCAAATTTCGCACACAAATCGAGCCACAGATATTCACAGCGCCACTTTCTTGCATCAAACCCGACGTCACAACGGACAACCTGATCAAAAAGTGTGGCATCTTTGCCCACGAGCGGCTGAGACTAACATTCTTGGCCAATGGAGCCCAGCTGCTGATTGAGGAAATGGCCGCTAGAGCGCCCAAAGGTGCGTCGGTGATACTGAAGAAAGCCAAGTACGGCTCTCCCAAGGGATGTAGCTGTCTGCGGTTCGTGAACTATTGGAACAAATACAGAAGGTGCGCTACGGATGCTGTAAATGAGCTGTCGAAGATACACTTTGCTGGGCAGGAGTGATTACAATGATTCAACGAAAATATTAAAAATAAATTACAGGATATTCACTTGGGTCAACTGACATCATATGAAAATATAATAATATTAATAATAATATTATTTATATTGAATGTTTGGCACTTTTGGAATGTAAGTCTAGCTATTTTTTTTTTTTAATAATGATTTCGAAAAGTTCGGAAATTTTCACGAATGTTTCATTTTTTAACATAGACAATCGGACCATTAGTTGCTGAGCCACACACAGCAAAAAATCCGATGGTAAAATCGTTTGCAAAAGCATGCACATCACCTTCGTCAAAAAAAAAACACTTGATATTATACACTGCACACAGAAAAAAAATGATGTTAATATTCATCAGGAAATGGTGAAAGATTTTGTGGCAAAAAAAATGATTAATTTTACCCTAGAAAATGATGACTTTTCATCAGTTTTTGATGAATATTCATCAGGTTCACATTTTTACACATTTTTTTATGTAATATTACTCAAAAATAGAGTTAATATTCAACCTACCAAATTTTCAACATTCCAAAATTCAACTTTTTTTTCTGTACATGTACAATTTTTGCAAACACAAAAAAAGTTGCAACCGACGGGAATCGAACCAAGCGCCAACAGTAAGGACTGGCGCCTTAGCCCACTCGGCTATCAGATCGATGTAAAGCTGCAAGGATAAACGCATATATGAGCTTGACATTTCGATTAAGTAGGTTTCCCATACTGATGGGGTGTAAAATCACATAAAGCATTATTTAAAAAAAAATATTTTAAATAAATTTTAAGTAATGCAATTTTTATTTTATACCCAGGCCTTTTATACGCAGCTGGATCACTACTTTTTTAGCTGTGCACCCGCATTGGAAAATGTAGGGTCGTTTGGGTTAGACTTGCACAGTAAAAAAATGTGTAAATTTGAAAGGTGTTATTTTCGTTGAATATTACCTCTTTTATGATGAAATTTTACCTCAATTTAGTATGAAAAAGTGACATTATACCAGAAATCGACGTCGTCGTGCTATCTTGTCGCAGCCGCCATTTTGACGTTCCGAGAAAAACGCGTTTTAATGTTTGACCTTGAATAAACAAAAACTAGAGTACACAATGTAAAAAATAACAAACACGTTTTGTTTGGCTGACCATTCTGTGCATTGTCCCGAAGTTTGGTTGAAATTGGTTGCAGGAGTCCCGAGTTATAATTACAAATGTTTGAGGATAGTCTAACTTGTACGTGCGTCAATCGCGTTCTAAAACTGAAATTCCTTTGGCCAATTGTCGCACTTACATCAATTTTCAGGGTGTGACAAGATAGCACGACAAGATTGAAACTACTTTCATATGTAAAGTGACAAAAATGCACGGAGTTTTTTCGGTTTTTGTTGAATATCTCAGGATTGAAATCGAATTTTGGGGATCTATGAAGGTCAAAAGGTGAGGCATTGTAAGCTGCACAAAATGGCGTTCTTAACTCAATTTGGCCCAAAATGCACGTACGACAAGTTAGCACGATGGCGACGAAATGTGGTAAAATTACACATTTTCAGATTTAAAATTGCACATTTTTTCCCGCATAAAAGATGTACCCCTACCCAGATGTAATATTACCATGATTTTTTTTACTGTGTAGAAATCTTCAATTGTCCTATTTCTTTTTCTTTGAGCTGTTGTATCTCATCAACCAGAGGTTTAATCTACAATATTTCTTAGAGATTTTTTTAGCAATTTTCTGAACTTAAAAAAAATATTTCTAGGAATGGTCACTCATGGTCACTATTTTCAAAATCGTAAAACTGCAAATATTTAACTGAACTCAAACTTTCGGTGGCTATATCTATCTTGAAAACGAGGCACTGTTTCAAAAAATCTGTAAAGTACTTTTCGATTGCAAATTCAAATTTATTTAAAAAATGAGGTTAAAAAAATCACTATTTTTAAAACAAATCATAACTTGGCGGCCAAATTTTTGACTAAACTTCTTTATGCCTCAAAAGTTTCAGGTTTTGGTCCCCTAAAACAAATAAAAAAAATCTCGAAAATCAAAAAATACCAATTTTGGGAAATTTAGTTTTTGTGAAAAAAAGTTAATTAAAAATCGGTAAATATGTTTTGTCTGTGTACCTATTTTTTCTGAACAGTCCTCGTCAACACCTACAACTCTGCCGAAGAGAGAAAATTTCTTCAAAAGTTACAAATTTTCCGAATATTTACGTACCATTTTTGTATGAACAGCTGCCAAAATTGTATGGAGACTTGTGTGGCTGAACCAATGGCACAAAATGGCTTCTTTGTTCATAGGGAAGACCCCCACAAAGTTTGAACCAAATAAAAAAATACAAATAAAATCCATTTCAAGTTTTGGTAGAGAATAACTCATTTGATAAATTAATTAATTAAATTAAAAGAGGTGGTGCTACAAAAATACAAAACTTAAAAACAAGAAAAACATAAAACATGAGAAGTGGCCTTCTTTACACGGGAAAAATAAAAAAAATCGAAAACAAAAAGTAAAAGCACAGGGTTGAATAAGAGAACTGATGAACTCGAGAACTTACTAAAAAATATTAATGCGATAAACGATGTTTAGTAAATTGCACTGTTTAAATCACGCAGTTAAAAAAATCATGGTAACATTACGTCAGAAACAAAAGTAATGTTACCCCTAAAACCATGTAAATTTACACCATTTTTTGCCATTTTTGCAAGCTAAATTTTACACCTTCAAAATAACAAATATTTATAGTGTTTTATTTAAAAAAAAAATACCATTATATTAACGAAATGACTAGTCATTTTCGACTTGTGAAGTTTCACCTGATTTTGATTTTTTCTTGTTAAACTTTTTACTGATATTCCTTGCATGAGAAAAGAAAGACCAGTTCTCTTTCGAATTTAATATAAGTCATTTAAGATATTGACAAGCCTGAACAGCAAATACGTCTTCAATTGAGATATACAGTGGACTCTCTGGCTGTCGAACTTCTCGATATCAATATTGCTCCAGCTGTCAATAAATTGTTCAGTCCCTTCAAATAGATTGTTTTGATTTTTCGTTCTATAATTTGATAACTCCCGCTCTCGACGGTCCCTTCAATATCGACAACGGGAGAGTCCACTGTATTATAATCTTCACTTCACTACAAAATCAACTGCCCATTTTCCCACCGGAAAAAAAGTAATCAACCATGCTGCAAGAGCTGTTCAACTCAAATCCGTTCGCAGCTTTAGACATCTTTTTTTTTGGTTTTAAACCAATCTTCTTGCCGGTGACGGGTTTGCCACTTGCAACTTACTTAAACATTGCCCACCCACACTATCTTACAGGCACTTCAGCATCGACCCACTACCGACCAACCAAAGCAAAGCAAAACTGCAAAAAACATGAAAAACAATGGACAGAGACATAAATATTTAGCAACATTTTGCAAGCCGAGTAGCATTTTGAGGAAATGGAGTAAGCCCTCTTACGAATTAGAATTTGTTTTAAGCAGGCATAATTGAACAAAGGAAGCGCGTGGTCGTAAAAATATTCGGAGTGAAAAGTGATTTTTTTTGTGTGTGCCTTTTGTTTCGCATTTTTTGTCGTGTATTGTGCGCTGCGAGGAGAAGATTGCCCTCTGAAAATGCAGCGTCATCAGGCATAATTGAACAAAGGAAGCGCGTGGTCGTAAAAAAATATTCGGAGTGAAAAGTGATTTTTTTTGTGTGTGCCTTTTGTTTCACATTTTTGTCGTGTATTGTGCGATGCGAGGAGAAGATTGCCCTCTGAAAATGCAGCGTCATCAGGCATAATTGAACAAAGGAAGCGCGTGGTCGTAAAAAATATTCGGAGTGAAAAGTGATTTTTTTTTTTGTGTGTGCCTTTAGTTTCGCATTTTTTGTCGTGTATTGTGCGATGCGAGGAGATGATTGCCCTCTGAAAATGCAGCGTCATCAGGCATAATTGAACAAAGGAAGCGCGTGGTCGTAAAAAATATTCGGAGTGAAAAGTGATTTTTTTTTGTGTGCCTTTTTTTTCGCATTTTTTGTCGTGTATTGTGCGCTGCGAGGAGAAGATTGCCCTCTGAAAATGCAGCGTCATCAGGCATAATTGAACAAAGGAAGCGCGTGGTCGTAAAAAATATTCGGAGTGAAAAGTGATTTTTTTTTGTGTGTGCCTTTTGTTTCGCATTTTTTGTCGTGTATTGTGCGCTGCGAGGAGAAGATTGCCCTCTGAAAATGCAGCGTCATCAGGCATAATTGAACAAAGGAAGCGCGTGGTCGTAAAAAAATATTCGGAGTGAAAAGTGATTTTTTTTTGTGTGTGCCTTTTGTTTCGCATTTTTTGTCGTGTATTGTGCGCTGCGAGGAGATGATTGCCCTCTGAAAATGCAGCGTCATCAGGCATAATTGAACAAAGGAAGCGCGTGGTCGTAAAAAATATTCGGAGTGAAAAGTGATTTTTTTTTGTGTGTGCCTTTTGTTTCACATTTTTGTCGTGTATTGTGCGATGCGAGGAGATGATTGCCCTCTGAAAATGCAGCGTCATCAGGCATAATTGAACAAAGGAAGCGCGTGGTCGTAAAAAATATTCGGAGTGAAAAGTGATTTTTTTTTGTGTGTGCCTTTTGTTTCGCATTTTTTGTCGTGTATTGTGCGCTGCGAGGAGAAGATTGCCCTCTGAAAATGCAGCGTCATCAGGCATAATTGAACAAAGGAAGCGCGTGGTCGTAAAAAATATTCGGAGTGAAAAGTGATTTTTTTTTGTGTGTGCCTTTTGTTTCGCATTTTTTGTCGTGTATTGTGCGCTGCGAGGAGAAGATTGCCCTCTGAAAATGCAGCGTCATCAGGCATAATTGAACAAAGGAAGCGCGTGGTCGTAAAAAATATTCGGAGTGAAAAGTGATTTTTTTTTGTGTGTGCCTTTTGTTTCGCATTTTTTGTCGTGTATTGTGCGCTGCGAGGAGAAGATTGCCCTCTGAAAATGCAGCGTCATCAGGCATAATTGAACAAAGGAAGCGCGTGGTCGTAAAAAATATTCGGAGTGAAAAGTGATTTTTTTTTGTGTGTGCCTTTTGTTTCGCATTTTTTGTCGTGTATTGTGCGCTGCGAGGAGAAGATTGCCCTCTGAAAATGCAGCGTCATCAGGCATAATTGAACAAAGGAAGCGCGTGGTCGTAAAAAATATTCGGAGTGAAAAGTGATTTTTTTTTGTGTGTGCCTTTTGTTTCACATTTTTGTCGTGTATTGTGCGATGCGAGGAGATGATTGCCCTCTGAAAATGCAGCGTCATCAGGCATAATTGAACAAAGGAAGCGCGTGGTCGTAAAAAATATTCGGAGTGAAAAGTGATTTTTTTTTGTGTGTGCCTTTTGTTTCGCATTTTTTGTCGTGTATTGTGCGCTGCGAGGAGAAGATTGCCCTCTGAAAATGCAGCGTCATCAGGCATAATTGAACAAAGGAAGCGCGTGGTCGTAAAAAATATTCGGAGTGAAAAGTGATTTTTTTTTGTGTGTGCCTTTTGTTTCGCATTTTTTGTCGTGTATTGTGCGCTGCGAGGAGAAGATTGCCCTCTGAAAATGCAGCGTCATCAGGCATAATTGAACAAAGGAAGCGCGTGGTCGTAAAAAATATTCGGAGTGAAAAGTGATTTTTTTTTGTGTGTGCCTTTTGTTTCGCATTTTTTGTCGTGTATTGTGCGCTGCGAGGAGAAGATTGCCCTCTGAAAATGCAGCGTCATCAGGCATAATTGAACAAAGGAAGCGCGTGGTCGTAAAAAATATTCGGAGTGAAAAGTGATTTTTTTTTGTGTGTGCCTTTTGTTTCACATTTTTGTCGTGTATTGTGCGATGCGAGGAGATGATTGCCCTCTGAAAATGCAGCGTCATCAGGCATAATTGAACAAAGGAAGCGCGTGGTCGTAAAAAATATTCGGAGTGAAAAGTGATTTTTTTTTGTGTGTGCCTTTTGTTTCGCATTTTTTGTCGTGTATTGTGCGCTGCGAGGAGAAGATTGCCCTCTGAAAATGCAGCGTCATCAGGCATAATTGAACAAAGGAAGCGCGTGGTCGTAAAAAATATTCGGAGTGAAAAGTGATTTTTTTTTGTGTGCCTTTTTTTTCGCATTTTTTGTCGTGTATTGTGCGCTGCGAGGAGAAGATTGCCCTCTGAAAATGCAGCGTCATCAGGCATAATTGAACAAAGGAAGCGCGTGGTCGTAAAAAATATTCGGAGTGAAAAGTGATTTTTTTTTGTGTGTGCCTTTTGTTTCGCATTTTTTGTCGTGTATTGTGCGCTGCGAGGAGAAGATTGCCCTCTGAAAATGCAGCGTCATCAGGCATAATTGAACAAAGGAAGCGCGTGGTCGTAAAAAATATTCGGAGTGAAAAGTGATTTTTTTTTGTGTGTGCCTTTTGTTTCGCATTTTTTGTCGTGTATTGTGCGCTGCGAGGAGAAGATTGCCCTCTGAAAATGCAGCGTCATCAGGCATAATTGAACAAAGGAAGCGCGTGGTCGTAAAAAAATATTCGGAGTGAAAAGTGATTTTTTTTTGTGTGTGCCTTTTGTTTCGCATTTTTTGTCGTGTATTGTGCGCTGCGAGGAGATGATTGCCCTCTGAAAATGCAGCGTCATCAGGCATAATTGAACAAAGGAAGCGCGTGGTCGTAAAAAATATTCGGAGTGAAAAGTGATTTTTTTTTGTGTGTGCCTTTTGTTTCACATTTTTGTCGTGTATTGTGCGATGCGAGGAGAAGATTGCCCTCTGAAAATGCAGCGTCATCAGGCATAATTGAACAAAGGAAGCGCGTGGTCGTAAAAAATATTCGGAGTGAAAAGTGATTTTTTTTTGTGTGTGCCTTTTGTTTCACATTTTTGTCGTGTATTGTGCGATGCGAGGAGAAGATTGCCCTCTGAAAATGCAGCGTCATCAGGCATAATTGAACAAAGGAAGCGCGTGGTCGTAAAAAAATATTCGGAGTGAAAAGTGATTTTTTTTTGTGTGTGCCTTTTGTTTCGCATTTTTTGTCGTGTATTGTGCGCTGCGAGGAGATGATTGCCCTCTGAAAATGCAGCGTCATCAGGCATAATTGAACAAAGGAAGCGCGTGGTCGTAAAAAATATTCGGAGTGAAAAGTGATTTTTTTTGTGTGTGCCTTTTGTTTCACATTTTTGTCGTGTATTGTGCAATGCGAGGAGAAGATTGCCCTCTGAAAATGCAGCGTCATCAGGCATAATTGAACAAAGGAAGCGCGTGGTCGTAAAAAAATATTCGGAGTGAAAAGTGATTTTTTTTTGTGTGTGCCTTTTGTTTCACATTTTTGTCGTGTATTGTGCGATGCGAGGAGAAGATTGCCCTCTGAAAATGCAGCGTCATCAGGCATAATTGAACAAAGGAAGCGCGTGGACGTAAAAAAAATATTTGGAGTGAAAAGTGATTTTTTTTTGTGTGTGCCTTTTGTTTCACATTTTTGTCGTGTATTGTGCGCTGCGAGGAGAAGATTGCCCTCTGAAAATGCAGCGTCATCAGGCATAATTGAACAAAGGAAGCGCGTGGTCGTAAAAAATATTCGGAGTGAAAAGTGATTTTTTTTTGTGTGTGCCTTTTGTTTCGCATTTTTTGTCGTGTATTGTGCGATGCGAGGAGAAGATTGCCCTCTGAAAATGCAGCGTCATCAGGCATAATTGAACAAAGGAAGCGCGTGGTCGTAAAAAATATTCGGAGTGAAAAGTGATTTTTTTTTGTGTGTGCCTTTTGTTTCACATTTTTGTCGTGTATTGTGCGATGCGAGGAGAAGATTGCCCTCTGAAAATGCAGCGTCATCAGGCATAATTGAACAAAGGAAGCGCGTGGTCGTAAAAAAATATTCGGAGTGAAAAGTGATTTTTTTTTGTGTATGCCTTTTGTTTCACATTTTTGTCGTGTATTGTGCGCTGCGAGGAGAAGATTGCCCTCTGAAAATGCAGCGTCATCAGGCATAATTGAACAAAGGAAGCGCGTGGTCGTAAAAAATATTCGGAGTGAAAAGTGATTTTTTTTGTGTGTGCCTTTTGTTTCGCATTTTTTGTCGTGTATTGTGCGATGCGAGGAGATGATTGCCCTCTGAAAATGCAGCGTCATCAGGCATAATTGAACAAAGGAAGCGCGTGGTCGTAAAAAAATATTCGGAGTGAAAAGTGATTTTTTTTTGTGTGTGCCTTTTGTTTCGCATTTTTTGTCGTGTATTGTGCGCTGCGAGGAGAAGATTGCCCTCTGAAAATGCAGCGTCATCAGGCATAATTGAACAAAGGAAGCGCGTGGTCGTAAAAAATATTCGGAGTGAAAAGTGATTTTTTTTTGTGTGTGCCTTTTGTTTCGCATTTTTTGTCGTGTATTGTGCGCTGCGAGGAGAAGATTGCCCTCTGAAAATGCAGCGTCATCAGGCATAATTGAACAAAGGAAGCGCGTGGACGTAAAAAAAATATTCGGAGTGAAAAGTGATTTTTTTTTGTGTGTGCCTTTTGTTTCGCATTTTTTGTCGTGTATTGTGCGCTGCGAGGAGATGATTGCCCTCTGAAAATGCAGCGTCATCAGGCATAATTGAACAAAGGAAGCGCGTGGTCGTAAAAAATATTCGGAGTGAAAAGTGATTTCTTTTGTGATTTTCAAAGCCCTTCCTATATCATCGTTGATCGGAAGGCACGGCGTCGGATGGATTGTGTTTAAATTTTTCGAATAAGGTTTTATTTTTTTGCGGTGAAAAAGCCATTTCTATATAATGATCGAAAGACGCACTGACAATTTGGATCGTTGAGTTAATAGTGGAGCAAAATAACTGTGTGTGAGTGATTTCGTGTGGTAACCAGAAAGACCTTCCCATAGCATCGTTGCTCGGAAGGCTCGCCGACGGGTCTGTTATGAAAGTCCTCCCCATAGCGTCGTAGCTCGGGAGGCATCGAAAAGCCAATACCTTATCCTACTAACCCAAAAAAAAAATTAATCACGTGATGCTTGAAGGAGATGCTGTGGATTCAACGGTCTCAAGCGGTATCAACAAGTATATAGCGAAAAACTATGTGCTTGATGAGTCTGCAACTTCAACTATCGGACTAACATTCCTCCCTTTCGTTGAACTGCAGGCTTCTTGGGAGGGCGCCGGTATTGACTAATAAAGTAGAGATCTTCAGAGGTTAAACAGTGAACGGATGGTTGGCTCCCACTGATCATTTTTGATTCATTGTTTAACTTCAGCTGATCTGTCGATAACGGAGTAGCAGCTCATTGGCAGTCAACCATGCTCATGCTCATGCTCATGCTCAATGGAGTAAGCCCTCTTACGAATTAGAATTTGTTTTAAAATTTCTTCGAACTACTTGAAATTCGAATTATTTTGAATTATTTTTTTAAATGAAAAATATGCAAAACAGTAAAACAGTAACTAAAAAACTCATTAAAAAAACATAAAACAGACAAAAAGATAACAATAGTTTCAATTGTTTTTTTTTAAGAATGGACCTGACACTTTCAGAAAAATAAAACTTGAAAAGCGCTTACAAGTAGAAAAAACTATTGAAAAGTGAATTGGTGCTTGAAATGTTAGGTGTTTCTTCTTAACTCTTTCAGTGTTTTTTTTTTGCTGTACAAATTTACGCCTAAAAACACTTAAAATTAGAGAACAGCATAAGAAAAAAAATGCAATTTGTCCTACTCAGTTGCAGCACCGTCGGAAGCTGAACCAAAGACAATTACCGTAAAGTGCATTGCCATCTCCATGAAAACAACAAAAAAAAAGAAGCTCGGTGCATCTCTCCCCTTGTTCATCCACCTTGGCAAGGTTGTTTACGGTTGTTGCATGTTTTCTGATGCCTCTCCGCAGCTATCATGCTCGTCATAACTTTATTTCATTTTTTTTTTTCTATCTTCTCAGTGTCAGTCTCACCGTTTCGTTCCAACATCAACTATTGTGCAACGTGACGCTTCTGTTGCAGGTTCCATTTTAAATCACTTTATTTTTTCGCTTCGACCGTCAGGGAATTTCAGAAAAAAAAACCTGTTGGTGCTTTCATCTGGCAGTTTATTGGAAAACAGCGGAAATGGGATACCTTTTTTGCCCGCGTGATGGGGGTGGAAAAACGCAGATGAAAGCGTTTTGCGAAACGGGGCTGTAATTCCAAACGCAAAGAGTGCACGCGCCCTAAGTGGATCAAAATCAACTGTTGAAGGGGAGATTTGAGCCATTAAAACAGTGGTATCATTGCACTTTGAGCCGAGTGTGTTCAAAGTGGTTGATGGGTCTTGGCAGGGATTTCATTCGATTTTTTATTTAGTTTTTTTTTGAGAACAGGACAAATTCATCGTAAATTAGTAAGGCAAGTAAAAATGTAAGTAAAAGTTTTTGTCCCTCGGCTCTAAAAACTAATTTTCATCCCGAATTTCAAAATTTCAAAACGAAATGTATTTGATTTATGCCACCATTATAAAAAATATCAGTGAATTTATGTAAATAAAACGCATAAAAAGCGTTGCACAATGTATTCTGAAATATTAAATTTGATTTTACAAGTTATTTTTTTTTTGTAGAAAATAAAATTTTAGTTATTTTTAATTTTGCAACGGCCTTAATTTTTTTTTAAATCATTATAATTATTCGCTTGTTTCAGGATAAAAGATGCTTAATTATTTCTATGAAATCTTTCATTAAACAAAAATCCGGTGTTGTTCTCTTAAATTTATGCAACAGGGCAAATATATGAAAAGCTGAGAAATGTTAAATGAGCACACCACATTTTGTATACAGAAATTTTCCTAAAAATAGTGCGTGATAGTGCAAAGTCAGATTTTTGAGACATGAATGAAAAAAAAAACTTTTTTTGAAAAATATCGAAAACTTAGATAAAAGATTAATATATAGATCATTTTTTAAAGCAACATTGAATTTGCAATCGAAAACTACTTCACATTTTTTGATGGATAAAATGCAACGTTTTGCCTTCCTCACTGAGGTAAGGCTATAATCCTGCTCTAAAAACGAACTTTGTATAAAAACTTCAAAAAAGTAGTTCAAAAGTTATGTATAAAAATGTGTTTTCACATATATCCGGATCTCACTTAAATGTATGTAAACTATGTCCGGATCCATCATCCGACCCATCGTTGGTAAGGTTATCAAAAGACCTTTCCAACGAGTCCAAAACATTGAAGATCTGGCAACCCTGTCTCGAAATATGGCCACTTAAGTGATATTGGTGTACTTTTTGGAAGCCGGATCTCACTTAAATGTATGCAAACTATGTCCGGATCCACCATCCGACCTATCATTGGTTAGGTTATCAAAAGTCCTTTGCAACGAGTCCAAAACATTGATGATCTGGTAACCCTGTCTGGGGATATGGCCACTTAAGTGTATATTTATGTACTTTTTTTATTCCGGATCTAAAAAAAAAAATAGATGAAATTTGTGTACAGCCATTGTTGGTAATAAGTGAGGAAGGCTCCAACCACATAGGTGGATTAAATTAGTTTTTAAGTTATAACTTGTTGTTTGTATTTTTTTTACATTTTTAAAATACTTTTTAAAGAAAAGCAAACTGAATTTTTTTTTAAAGCTGAAAAAAACTTTTTTTCTTGAACTTTGAAAATCAGGCAATTAGTTTCTGAGATTCAGCCTCACAACGAATTTGAATTAATGGAAATGATTTATTCAAGTGTCACTTTATTAGCTTATTGACAATATTTCGGAAACTATTGGTACGACTATCAATTTTAAAAATGAAACTTTTGCAAAATTTTCTATAAAAAAATATATTTACAAAATTTTATTGAACAATTAAAATTGAAAGAAGCCACAACTTGAAAATAGTACAATGTATCAAAAAATAATCTAAATTACTTTTGCTTTAAAAATGATTTTTAATTTTTTTTCACATGTTTTCGATTTTTAAATAAAAACACGATTTTCAAAAAAAATCATATTTCCTTATCCACATTTATCGCCATTACGCACTATCGTTCAGAAGATGTATTTTCAGGTCCCCTAAACAGTCCCCTTGACCGAGCCACGTAGCCCAGTGGTAACGCTTCCGCCTCGTAAGCGGTAGATCGGGGTTCAAATCCCGGCTCGGACCAACACAACTGGTGATCTTTTCCCTTCTGGAATCGATTGCTTAGTAAAGGGAAGGTAGTGTATCGTCACAAACTGGACCTTATCACGACACCTTAGGGAGGCGACCTATGGAATGTTAACATTAACCTTAACATGTTAACATTAAGTTGAGAATGAAATTGCCACTGAATCCGCTTTGTAAATGCCGGCCCCGATACTCTTCAAGGGTGTTCCCCTCAGGAACTGGGAAAGATTTACTTTTTTTTTTAAACAGTCCCCTAAATTTTTTTTTCCGTGCACCTACTTTGTTCCGAAAAGTCCTACAACTTTGCCGAAGACATCAAATCGATCAGAATTTTTTTTCTAAAGATACAGAATTTCATACATTAACATAACTCAATTGGTTCGAAAACGTATCCCTAGAAAAAAAAAAACGATAGCAGATATTTTAAAATATACTCGTTGATTGAAAATCAAACCTGGCGTAAAATCTAATACAAAAATCATAAATAAAAATATTCAGTAGGGTTGCCCTGGGGAAAAATACTATTTTGAGGATAGCTACCTCCGTTTTTTAAATAGAGGGATTTTTATTATTTTTTAGATGACAGCTAAGAATATCTATTTTTAAGCCTTCAGATTTGAAGAAAAACACAACATTCAGTCAACAAAATCAGTGAAATGAGCTAACATATTTGTATATTTCCTCTACCAGGTTCTTCGTATGAAAAAAGATTTTTTCATCTTTTCAAACAAGTTCTACCAAAAACAAGCACCACAAATCAATCACCAAAACCGGCAAACAACTGACCAACCACGGAAGGTGTCCCAAGTTCCCACACAAACCCCTCAGGGTGACCTCACCAAACGCAAATGACCACCTCCGCACACAATTGCAAATAAGCGTGCGCCGTGGCCCATGGTTGAGTGCCAATTTTGCAGATTACGGGCACCCACATATTGGCGCGTGGTGGTGCTGGTGGGTTTCTCTCTGCCGATACCATATTAGTGCCAGCCCACCTTCGAAAATCGGCGCGAACCTTTTATTTAATTTTTTGCACTGCGGTTTCTCACTTCTCACGCGTGCTTTTGCTTGTGTGAGATTGTGTGTCGGTTATGGTAAACTAATTTATGGGATCGCATATGAGCTCGGTTTTGCATTGTTTGATTGTGTGGGCAACAATGTTAAGCATTTTTCCTGTTAAATTAAATCAAAAGCATAAACAGTTATAGTTGTAGGCAATTAAAACAAATAGTTCATAAATTGAATTTTTCAAGCCTAATACCCCTAAAGATATGCAAAAATCGTAACTCACACCAGCACAAATGCATGAACAATAACCTTTTTCTTCATCCCTCTTCTTCCACTATCATCTTCGCCTTATTTGCCAAACACCATCTCAAGATAGCCGAGGAAGCTGCAATTTGCCCTCTCTCTCTCTTACACAAACTTCCCCAGTTGGCTGCTGAGAAACGACCGTCGCGACGATATGCCGTGCGTCGGCGTAATTCGTTGACGTCGTCGCCGACTGTGATTATGGTGCAGCGGAATAGTTTGTTCAAGAGTCACGCGGTAGGGTGGTTCAATTTTTTTTTTTTTTTTTTTTTGGAGAAAATTATTTTTTCAATAAACTTTTTGAACTTTTTTTAAGAAATCAATTCATTTTTTTAAGGATCACCCTCACTCCCGAAACCTTCCCTCACACAGATCGGTAATATTTTGTTCTTGAGTTTGAGGAGAGACGCGACGACGAGATTGTCGGGTTTGCCTCGGTTTCGGTTTAATTGGTGGCGCGACGCTGGCGATCGTTTATTGTTGTTGATTGTTTTTCGCGAGAAGCTTCGAGGCACGGAGTGATGAAGATGAATTAATGGTTTGTGTGTATGCGAGTTGAGCGATGTAGATAAAAGTCAATATTGGCCCAATTGGGCTTAATTGAAAAGTGTGCGACGATCATCGCCGCAGACTGAGTAGGACATGTAAACAAATCGTTTGGTCAAGTGTTTTGTAAACACGCCTATAGGGTTTTTTGGATAACAAGAGACTTTTAAATGTTTAGCAAGTTTGAACCTCTATTGATTTCTTAATTTTTTAAATTTCCATACTTCTTCTCATTTTTTCTTGAAACTTTTTTAATGGTTATTTTTCCTTGTTTTTGAAACTTTAAATTCAACTTGTTTTGAATAACCAAAATCAAATTAAATTCAAGTTCTTTTTTTGTCATTGAGAACAAAATTTAAAAACAGATGAATAAATTATTAACGATTTCCGATTAATCCTTACTAGAGCGTCCAATATCTCCGGGTTATAAAAATCCCAGAAAACGGAAAATTTTCAACAAATTTCCTGGAAGTTCCCGGGAAATTTGAAATACATTGAAAATTTCTCTTATCCCGATTCTTATTAATATTTTGCAACAAAATTGTATAGTACAGCAACTTAAATGGCCACAATAAATGGCTTAACTGCTTGATAAAAATTAAACAACTTTAAAAAAAAATTAACTTTTAATGCTCTTAAACAACGGTTGTAGAACGACAAAATCATCGTCAATAATATTTGCGTCTAACGGTAGTAATTATGGTTATCGTTTTTTTTTCAAAAATTTAGTTCAGACCGTATCGTTATTTTTACAAAAATACTCAAATTTTCTAAATTTATAACATGAATATCAAACGAAGCGAAATTTGTTGTGCCTTTTCACTTTATTTGCGTTTCTCTGGTAAAAAAATACAAAATACCGTATTTTTTCGAAAATACTCAATTTTTCATAATTTCCAATATGGGTATCAAATTAAGCGAATTTGTTTTATGAATTTTCAAACTATTACTTTTTTTTCAATAAAATGCTCAATTTTTTAACAAAATATCGTATTTTTCGAAAAATTCCATTTATTCCAAAAAAAATTTTTTCAGTATGGGTAACAACCGAAGCGAAAATTTGTATGGTTTTTTCACTTTAATAGAGTTTTTTTTTAAACATTAATTTATTTAAAGAAACCCCTTTTTTAATATACTAAAATTTTCTAAATTTGTAATATGAATATCATACAAAGCGAAATTTTTTAATGTTTTTTCACTTTGTTTGCTTTTTTTTGTTTTGGTAAAATCACTTTAAAAAAAACAAATCCGTATTTTTTCAAAAATACCAAAATAGTTTTTTTCAAGAAAACCGTATTTTTTATTTTAATTTTCAAATTTGCTAAATTTGTAATATAAATATCAAACGAAGCGATATTTTTGATGCTTTTTCACTTTATTTGCTTTTTTATTTTTTATTTTTAGGTAAAAATACTAAGAAAAAAAACCAAATTCCGTATTTTTTTCGAAAATGCACAAATTTGTATAATTTCTGATATGGGTATCAAAAAAAGAGAATTTGTTTTCTGAATTTTCACATTATTAGTTTTTTTTTTTTCAATAAAATTCTCAATTGTTTTACAAAATATCGTATTTTTTATAAAATGCCATTTATTTCAAAATCCTTTTTTTTATTTTCAATACGGGTAACAAACAAAGCGAAAATTTCTATGGTTTGTTCGCTTTAATGGAGATTTTTTTTAAACATTACAAAAATTTACAGAATATCGTATTTTTTATTGAAATACTCAAAATTTCTAAATTTGTATTATGAATATCAAACGAAGCGAATTATTTTAAAACATTTTCACTTCATTTGCGTTTATGGCAAAAAAAACCTAAAAAAAATATAATTACCGTATTTTTGCGAAAATACTCCAATATGGGTATAAATTATTTTTCAAAAAATTCTCAAATTTTTAACAAAATAAAGAATTTTTCAAAAAATTGCATTTACTTAAAAAAACAATTAATAAAAATTTCCAGTATGGGTAACAAAATAATCGAAAATTTTATGGTTTTTTCACTTTAATAGAGATTTTTTTAAACATTAAAATTTTTACAGAATACCGAAATTTTTACTAAAATAATAAAATTTTCTTAATTTGTAATAGAAAAAAAATACGGCTTTATGTTTATATTAATCAACGTAAAACCAGCAGGCTTAACATCAAGAACCTTAAATAATTCTTGAATTAATTCCTTCAACATAAATCACGTAAAAAACAGTTTTTCAACTTTTCCAAGTTAGTTTATTAGAACTGGACGAGGATAGACGCTATTTTAAAATAATAAAAAAAAATACTTTTTTAAAACTGTAATTGGCAGTGGCATAACGGTGCATTTTATTACACGTACCTACAAAAATGATTGGATGCTTTCAAAAAATCTTAATTTAAAAAAAAAATATAAGGGCGTTGCAAATATTTTCCAAAGTTTATGTCGCCCCCCCTTCAAAATCGGTCCGAAAAATCAGGGGGCAAAAAAAATATTTTTTCAAAAAACTTCAAAATTTCAAAGGAAATAGAAGTCTAACCAACTGAAAACAATTAGAAATGCATTTTCCTGCATTCAAAATCATATTTAGCATGTCTGGGATCGATCAAAAATATTTTCAATTTTTGTGAAAATCCAATGTACAGCACCGCAAAAAGTTTTTTTTTTCGGCGAAAAAAAAATCTCTTCAATACTTGCATATTTTGAACACTAATGATTGCAAAACAACTGGGCAGGTGTAAAATGCATTTTAAAACACTTTTTTCATTCAAATGTTGAGACCATGGCTTGTAATTTCAATTTTTATATTTTTTTATTTTGTTGCCCAGCCTCCCCCCCCCCCCTCGACACCGACCAGAGTCGAGGGACATACACTTCAAAAAATATTTGCAACGGCCTAACTTGATAAAAAAATATCCATCAAACCCTTTAGCCCGAAAATCAACACTTATTGCACCTTATTGTCTACTTAAACAAATCACAAAAATAAAAAAAACGAGTTTGGTAAAGAATGTCAAAACCGAGTTTTTGTACTAAAAAGTAAAAATTCAAAGACATTTATATTTTTTTCCATTTTTCTCTGAAAGATCATTATAACTTACATCTTTGCAGAAGATATCAAAACGATCAGAGAATCCCTTGATGCAAAAAAGCTTATTTGAACCTAAGGAATCGTTCCCCATGTTTCATCCAAATAAAAAAAAACATGGAAATTAAATTTACATCTGATTTTTTTTGTGAAATTCTACAGATTTGCTCTATCTACATCTAAATTTAAAAAAATCTTTCAATAACTGCCGAGCTACCTGTCTAGATTCCTGTTTGGCTTGGTAATGTCAGATTCTCTTTCAAAGAACTAAAATTTTCATTGGAAATCCTGACTGGTAGTGGATGGGTTTTGACTAGTGGCTCTCCAATCCTGAGGTCGTGAGTTCCGTACCGGAATGACGAATTAAAATTTTACATATATGCTTTTAATTTGGGATAACCAGGGATATGTCCAAGCTTTAAAAAAACGCCTATATTTATCTAAATAAAAAATTGAATTGAAAAACAAAAACGAATCTGATGTATTTTTTGAGAAAGCATTTAAATGTTATGATTTTTTAACATCAAGAGGCCGTAAAATCTTCCATTAATAATAACTAACAAATTTACCAAACAACAGTTCTTCCCACCATTATCGAAACGCACTCGTCAAACTCGGGAGGAAGAAAGAAATTTCTTCAAAAAGAACCCCCACCTCGAACAAGGTGGAAAATGCTAATCGCGCCCCAATGATTTCCAAACTTCCAAGTTACACTCTGTGAGAGTGCTTTTCTTTCTTTCTCTCTCTCTGTCTTGTTCTCCAACCCCGCTAACTCGTTCGCTCAACCAACTGTGTAATTAAATTAATTAATTTGACTTCTTTGTGGCGGAGCGTTTCCGCGTTTTTCTTCTCATCATCGTTTTTCTCCTTCTTCCTCTCATTTTACTTCCGAAACCGAGAGAGAGAGCCAAGTTCCCATTATGGTTGTTGTTTTTATGTTGCTATTACTTAATTCTTGTGTTGGTTTATCTCCCCTTCATTCTGGGTCGAGCTTTTTTCCACCCAAGGTCACGCCACCAGGTGACGTAAAAAAAGGTGTATAACTGTGCTTTCGTCGTGGTCGTCGTCGTCGGCGGAAGTATCAAGTCGACACACTTTTCCACCACTCGCACTTGAACACACTTTGAAATACCCTGGCTGTATTATGCTTAACAGAGGCGGCGGCTTTGTGGTCTTTGATAAAAACTGTCAGCTCAACTGTTCTGCTAAAGCTCTCCTGAAAAAAAAACCCGCGTCGACAACGCCGGGCTTGTGTTGTTCCGTTTTTCGTTCGTGTTGAGCTTGTTGTTGTTTAAAATTTCCCAACTCCAGATGAATAATTGATACACCGAGGGCACACTGAGAGCTAACCAAGTTAACGAACTTTTCGGTTTGGGAGGGAGGGAGGACGGGTTCAGGTTCAGCTAATGGGGCTCTCTGCGGAGTTAATTTATTAATTTTTTGTACTTGGTTTTTTGAGTCTTTAGCTGGTTTAAGACCGCGAATAAATGGGAGTCATTAATTTGTCTGTCGTGGGCGGAATCGAAGGTTTGACGAGAATATTGCAAGATTGCAAAAGTAAAAGGTTTATTTTAATAATTTTAAGAAACCGATTTTGTTTGACTTCACATTTTCTGTGATCGAAGAAGTCATTTTGCATCATTATTTTGTTCATACAAATTTTCATACAAGTTTGACAGCTGACCTCACAAAAAGGCTATTAAAATTGTCAAAACTCTGTATCTTGAGAATTGATTTTCTGATCGATTTGGTGTCTTCGACAAAGCTGTAGGTATTGCCTAGGACATTTCAGATTTAAAAAGTTTCACTAAAAAAAGTTACCAAATTATTTTATTTCGACTTTTCATACAAAAAAGGCTTAATTTTTTTTTAAATATCTTGTTTTTGGCGAACATTTATTTAGAAGACAAAAAACGACACAAATTATTCAAAATGTATTTAGTATTTTTTTCGAAAAATCCATGGTTTTTATTTAAATGCATGAAAATTATAAATTAAGGACTTGGAAGAACTTAACAAAAATTTCGATTTCGGTAATCGTTTTGAGTAACATCAATTAAATTTGGATTTTTTTTTTGTTTGATGGTGTGATATGTGTTGTGATAGTTTACTGTAATATTTAATATGGTCAAAAATTAATATGTCTAGGCCATTTCAAATGTTTTGGTTGATTTGAAAATCTTTAAAATATTTGTGCTCGATAGATCGACAATTTTTACGACATTTTAATGTTTTGATATTGAAAGCATATTTCCTAAAATTTTGTCACTTAAAATTTCAACGATATTTCAATGAGGCAAGGGAAACCTCTTTTTTCTTCTGTAATTTACTTCTGGAGGCTGTATCTCAGCAACCATTGGTCCAAAATTGAATATCATTGAAACAAATTTAAAGGAAATTATCTGATATTATCGATAAAACAAATATACAACAAAAAAATAATGTTTAGTGGATAAAACTCGAAAACGCTGCACGATGTAAAAATTTATGTAAAGTTCTTTTTGTATGCAAAATTATTTTTAGACTTTTACCAAGTTTTTAAAGAGTTTCTTTTTATTCTTTTATCAATTAAAATATCAAAAAATGAGATTTTTCCAAAATGGTTATTTTGCGCAATAATTTTTTTGTGAAAAATCGAATTAGAATGAAGGGAATTTCTTTCAAAGTGTGTGTACTTTATCTGAAAAGTAAGAAGCAATAAGGGGAGAGGAGCAGTATGCACCTCTAGGGCAAAAATAACCGCCTGTTTTTTTTTCGTTATTAGGAAGAATTTGGCATCTTAACATTGCAAAAAAAATGCTGCCAAAGTTTGTGCATTGTAGTTTGAAAATAGCTTACGTTACCGGCAAAATTAAAAAAAAAATATGTTTTTTTATGTTATTCGCGATTAAAAGCTCCATAATTCCACAAGATGGCGCGAAGCATCGAAGTATGACGATTGAAATTTTCCATGGAATGGAAACTTAAAATTTAATTTACAGCTCTTATAACAACTTTTGAGAAAAAAATCAAGTATTACGAGTGTAAACTTTTAGCCCTCTATTAATTAAAGCAATAAAAAAGATTTTGAAAAACAAAATTTGAAAAAAATATTGCGTAAAATGATAAAGCATCAAAAGTTTACACAGAATCAGCTCGAATTTTTGCTCAAAAGTTGTTTTGAACGCTGGAATTTAACAAAACAGAATTCGCATACATAACCTCAAAGGGCGAAAATTCCAATCGACATACTTCGCTCTGTTCTGCTACTTAACACTAGGTGTCGCATGTCGTTTAGCTTATGAATGCCAATTGTGAATGTTGATTTTTTTTTAATTTTAAGCAATAAACGTGGTAGTGGCAAAAAGCCCCGCTTTGATTGGCATTCATAAGCTAAACGACATGCGACACCTAGTGTTAAGTAGCAGAACAGAGCCAAGAATGTCGATTGAAATTTTTGCCCTTTGAGGTTATGTATGCGAATTCTGTTTTGTTGAATTCCAGCGTTCAAAACAACTTTTGAGCAAAAATTCGAGCTGATACTTTGTAAACTTTTGATGCTCTATCATTTTAAACATTTTTTTTTCAAATTCTTTTATATTGCGTTGATTTATAGAGGGCAAAAAGTTTACACTCGTACTACTTGAATTTTTTCTCAAAAGTTGTTCTAAGAGCTGTAAATTCAATTTTAAGTTTGCATTCCTATATAACTGAACAGCGAAAATTTGAATCGTCATTCTTCGATGCTTTGCGCCATCTGCTGGAATTATGGAGCTTTTGATCGCGAATACTTTTTTGTTAAACAAAAATCAGTGGTGTCATCTAGTGGTGACTAGTGTAAACTGCTTTTAGCCGGTGCCTTTTGCCCCAGAAAGTGTTTTTAGAAATCTGTTATTTTTAATCAATTTTTAGATTTTTAAAGACCTAAAAGTTCTTTAAAGCACTCATTTGAGTGTATGGCGATGAATGAGTGCTGAAAAGCTCAAGTTGTATCGAAAAGTAACACTTTTCGATACTGTTATGTTTACTCAAAAGATTTTGTTCGGATTCGAAAACGATATTGTATAATATTGTGCTGAAAAACATCATTAAGCAAACTTATTGCATTAACCTCAAGAAACTTATTGCATTAACATTAGCAACAATCAATTCCGACATCCCACAAATCAAGCAAAACAATGGATGAAGTGTAAACAAACACTCCATCTTGATCGTATCAGTTGATATTCAGTGTAGAAACGAGTAGGATAGACTATTTGTTTACACCTCATCTTTGTCTTATTGGATTGACTGAAATTATGTTATAAATTCCATTCCAAGATAAGCGCTTAACTCACCCAATCTGAACTACCGTGTTTTTTTCCGCTTGATTTTAATCCGATATTTTGCGCAAAGCTCCACACTTCACACACTGTGTGACCAAACCTGTACTTCCACAGAGTTGCCGTAAAATCAAACAATCTTCACAGTAGCCAGCAACGGATATTTTACCCGTTGGTCACGTATTTTCCGAAAGGGGAAAAATTCCACACTTGTTGCTAAACAATACTTTTAATCTGTTTACCAGACGTAAACATTAAACCTCTTCGCTAATGCGCACACACAGATTTGAACCAAACATATGCTTAATCACTTTCGCTTCCTCATTTGACACGACAAAAACGACCAGCCTTCAAACAATGAACGGGCTCAATTTCGGTGTCACTTTCATTTGGGAAACACTTTTTCTTTCGAAATTTGCAACACTCTGACGTCAGACCGCTTAAGCCTTGGATTAATGCCGAACGCGCTTAATCACACGAAACCGATCGATTGAACCTTTTTCGATTTTTAAGCTTGACGCGCACGACCACGCACAACGCATACGCCTCGACCAACTTCCGACAGAGAACTGAACGGGCGCGCGCGCACGCAAGAGAGCTGCGACACAATGGCAGTCTTCGGCGTCAACCGGAGGTTGGGATGAAGGTAGGGGAAGGGAATGTAATTTGGACCTAAATAGATTTTTATATTTAAAAACACCGTATAAGATTATGCATTGATTTTTTTTTAAATATGAAAATTAAAAAATAAGACAAGAAACACAACCAATAACAAAGTTAATCTCTCAGGAGAGCAAAAACCCTAAAGAGTTGGTAAACAATAACAGAGTGTGACAACCAGCGCTAGTAACGGTTTCAAAGAGAGAGCGAGAGCTTATTCGCTCAAATCGCTTATTAGTCAGCGCGCGCAAAAGAGAGAGATAAAACAGATCAAGTGTTGGTGCGTGATGCTGATCGCGAGCAATGTGATCCACGTGGAAATGTGATCTCTGGAAGTTCGTGCGAGAGATACAGAGGGAGAGAGCGCAAAAGACAACGCAAATGATTGGCAGGAAACTGAAACTGTCCAGCAGTACCAGCAGCAGCCGGGAAATTGGTTGTTTATGTTTATGTTTATGGTTTCGGAATGTCGGGTGGAATGCTTTGAGAGAGCGAAAGATGTGGCATGTGGATGGGTGAATGGGGTTGAGTTTCGTGGGCATTGTTTATTGTTTGGATCGGTTTATTAGATGTTGAAAAGAGAAACATAAGCTTCTGCGGAAGCTGTATAGTTATTGTTTGCGAGATTGTTGCAAAATAAAGCATGTTAGCGAAATAATTTACTGGTTTTAAAATGTCAGTATTATATCAAAGAAAAAATAGATATCATTGATCCCCTATTTATTTGTTAATAAAGAAAAAATAAACTAAAAAACATCTTACTATTCCTGAATACTATGGAATTGCCGTTTTTGAGAACGTTTTAAATAATTCATATATTTGGAACAGAATACAAGCTGAGGCTAAAAATAACCAGTGACGGAGAGTAAAGTGGACGATATGACTGCGAGAGAAGTCTGCTTTCATTAATAATACTTTGAACTTATTAAACGAAAACATCCGTGATCACTTTACTTATGGCTGTCTGCTGTGGGTGTACTTTGGTCGAACTAAAGTTTTTGAATACTTTCTTTACAACCAAAGAGGCTATTTTGCACCCGTTTATATTATTCTTTGAAAAAAAATTGGCAGCTATCTATGCCTTATCAAAACTCAATTTAATGGCTAAACGAATGGTTCGATTGGATTCGAAATAGTTTAAGGCTTTAGAACTATTTTTAACAAACATTCAAATATTTAAAAACTCCATTTTTGACGCAAATGAAGTATAAACTTCAGTAAAAAGAAATATTATGTTTCAAGTACTCAAACCACCATTGTAAAACCCCAAAATATCTCCGGTGGTCAGGAACCATTTTCCAAACCTGGTCATTTATTGAAAATATGATTATATGACCGTCGAATGAAACTGGGTGGATCAAAATTGGTCTATTTTTCGAAAAGATATAGCCTTGAGAATTTTTGTGACATTAAAACTCAAGGAAAACACAGTATTCGCTCGTAGAACAGAAACTAATTCGTCAAATCCTTAACTGAAAGTGGATTATTATTGAAATTTTATCGTACTTTCAGAATCTGTAAAAATGTTGAGGTGTATCTCCTAAAATTCCGAGTTACTGCCAAAAATCTTAAATATTCAAAAATCGATATTTTGAGAAGGGTTTGTCTTATCAATCGAAATTGTTCTAACTATTTTTTTATATCTTTTGAAATGTTAGGTTTATAAAAAAAACAAGTTGACATGTGCTCAAAAAATCAGAAAATTTCACTTGTTTAATAATTCAATTATTTAAATTAAAAATAATTTATTTAGAAATTTTCCCATCTCTTCGATGTTGGTACCAAAATTACAAAAATTTTAGGAATGCCAAATGATGCAAAATATTTTCTTACGTCATAATTTAACGTAATCTAAGCTTTACTCATTACTCTTTTATATAATGATTTACAATCTGGGATCAAATAAGATAGCTATTAAATCAAAGAATCATTTTTATATTTAAAACTCAAGCATCGCAAGCGATCTTCTTCACACGCAAGTAAAGCCCACGCTACCTTCCCCGCAGGGAGGTTTCGGTGTGGGGTAGCCATGTGCCATGGTCGGAGGACGTCAATTACCTGGGGGCCGCCCTGGACAAGAAGCTGACTCTCGCCAAGCACATCCAGAACGCCACGATCAAATGCGGTAAGATCACCAAGATGCTCTATTCTCTCGTCAACCGGCGGTCCCACCTGGATATCAACTCTAAGCTGCTACTCTACAAGACGGTGTTCAAGCCGGCGATGACGTACGGCTACCCGGCGTGGTACGACTGTGCCGCTTCCCACCGGAAGAAACTTCAAGTCAAGCAGAACCGGCTGTTAAAGATGATGCTAAATCTGGATCCTTTCCACCCGACTGACGACGTCCACAGGATGGCGAAAATGGAGTTGATCGATGATTGGCTCCAGCGAGTGCTACCGAAGTTCTGGATGGGGTGCGCCACCTCAGTCAATCCCCTGCTGCAGCGGTTGTCCCCTTGAGCTGTGATATTAGATTAAGTAATGCCTCATTTCCTCTAACTATCCCACATCTATTAGCTATTTCGAAGGTTATTTTTGCAATTTTTTTCCATCTCTGTCTAATTCGTTCTCCTTAGTACCAGTAATTTTGAACAAATCAGCTGTTGAAAGGTAGTCCATATCAGCACAGGATAACAACTGCACCAATGTAATTGTTAAAGCAACCTAATAAAATGAAATGAAATGAAATGAAATGAAATGAAATGAAATGAAATGAAATGAAATGAAATGAAATGAAATGAAATGAAATGAAATGAAATGAAATGAAATGAAATGAAATGAAATGAAATGAAATGAAATGAAATGAAATGAAATGAATGAATGAAATGAAATGAAATGAAATGAAATGAAATGAAATGAAATGAAATGAAATGAAATGAAATGAAATGAAATGAAATGAAATGAAATGAAATGAAATGAAATGAAATGAAATGAAATGAAATGAAATGAAATGAAATGAAATGAAATGTTATGAAATGAAATGAAATGAAATGAAATGAAATGAAATGAAATGAAATGAAATGAAATGAAATGAAATGAAATGAAATGAAATGAAATGAAATGAAATGAAATGAAATGAAATGAAATGAAATGAAATGAAATGAAATGAAATGAAATGAAATGAAATGAAATGAAATGAAATGAAATGAAATGAATGAAATGAAATGAAATGAAATGAAATGAAATGAAATGAAATGAAATGAAATGAAATGAAATGAAATGAAATGAAATGAAATGAAATGAAATGAAATGAAATGAAATGAAATGAAATGAAATGAAATGAAATGAAATGAAATGAAATGAAATGAAATGAAATGAAATGAAATGAAATGAAATGAAATGAAATGAAATGAAATGAAATGAAATGAAATGAAATGAAATGAAATGGAATGAAATGAAATGAAATGAAATGAAATGAAATGAAATGAAATGAAATGAAATGAAATGAAATGAAATGAAAACTCAAGCATTTTCAACGATAATTTAAAAACCAAAACATTTCAAAACATTGAAATTTCGATTATTTTATTCCAATTTTAGCTGTTTCTTTCATCAATACTTTTGATTTACAATCTTGTTACTATGTATAAATGTTTGTAATTTCGTTAAAAACTTCAGGATTTTTTAAATGACTTAAGGGAATAAAAATGTTTTTTTTTTTTCAAAACTATCAATTGGGCGTCATCCATAAAGTATGTCACGCTCTAGGGGGGGAGGGGGGATCTAAGCAAGTGTGACATTGCATGTAATAAGTTTAGGAAAAGCGTGACAAAGGGGGGGGGAGGGGGGGGTAAATTTTGGCTGATTTTAGCGTGACGTACTTTATGGATGAAGCCTTGTTTACATTTCAAATCGAACCAAAAGTGAACGAGATATCGTCAGTTAGAAAATTAGGGCTGGTTAGAAAACATTGAGAAAAACATATTGTTGAAATTTTTATCAGCTTTTCCAAAACGATTTTTCCAGGGTGCTTTTTCTACATGAAATATTAAAAAATTGGCTGAAACTGAGCCTTTTTAGGAAATTTTAACCTGAAAATGTCATAACTTACAAATTGCGCAATTTAACAAAATTGAAAAGTCATTTCCTATTGAAATTTACACTCTAACATCTCATAGGTGCTGTCTGGCTCGGCAAAGTCAGATCCCTTCAAAGAGTTATTCTACTCACTGGGAATACTGACCAGTAGGGGATGGGTTTCGACTAGTGGCGTGCTGGATTTCCAATCCAGAGGTCGTGAGTTCGATTCTCATACCGGGATGATGAAGTTTTAAAAAGGTAAAGTTTTGCCTGAAATTTAGAAATTCGCAAATATTTGCCAGCTATTTTAAGTAAACACGTTTTATAAAGCATGCAAAGTTTGAACTTTTTCAGATGTATTTTATTTCGTGATCATATTCAATTATTGTAACCCGAGCGTTTAATTTCAATTTCAAAGTAATTTTCGGGAGAACAACATCTAAGTACTTCACATTTAGTTTTTTTTTCAATTTGGTTAAGATTTATATTTTTTAATTTTAAAAACATTTTTTTTTCCTAAAAAAACACGTATTTTTATAGAAATTAACAAATAAAAATACCAAACATGATTTAAAAAAAACAAAATTAACTGTGTGTTAAAATAGAAAGCTAGTAAATTAATCGAAAAGAAAGAAATAATTTTCAAAATAAAAAAAACACTTGAATTTGAAAAAAAAGATATTTAAAAAAAGAAATAGGCAATACTGCAAAACTAAAAAAAATAGTTGTATGTATTTGACCGATGTGTCTTATTTTCAAGCAAATTTTGATCTACAAGGTATTTTCAACTTGTTTTTTTAATCAAGTTTCAGTAAAAAAATACATAATTAAAAATCTCGTAATTTTTTTTTTCAAAATTCTTTGGAATTCCTTCAAAGCATTAATAAATCTGTTCAGCACAAACATCTCATAACAAATCTGTTACACGATCTCCCAAGTGAGTGCCAAAGTTCCAAATTACGTGTCGTCCGGATTACTTGGAAATTGGGTTCCATTTTTCCGCAAAGTTTGCCACCCTACCCACAATTGGCGGGATCCATTACGGCACGTGACAACCAGCCAATGGACGATTTCAAGGGACGAGGATTTACCCCCACACACGCAAGATAGCAAAGGCCACCCTGGATCCTGGGCCAGGGCGCAGTCACGTTCCGGCGGGTAACAACAATTATTATTAGTGGCCATTATTCATCCGCAATAATTACGAGCAATATCCGACAGTGCAGCCACAGTTGGGTATTGTTTACACGTGGGAATTATTGTTTATGTCACATATATATTACAACATAATTTGCGATTTCCTCCTCCCTCTGTTTGGAGTACTCACGTGGGTATGCAAATTTGCTGATTATGTTTGGGATAGGTTATGGATGCAAATGAACAACTGATTGACAACTCAATCAAGAAAAAAAAAAATTGAGAAAAAATAAATTAAAAAAAGGTATGTAGAATATTTGAAATTTGTCATAATTATTATGTTTGGTGCTCGTGGTGTACCAACATCATCCTCACAATTAAAATCAATTAGTCTAGTCACAACTCAGTTTAAACTGAGCTAACCAGTTGGACCTTGAACATCATACGCGGCAAAAGTGGAACGCACAACCGTTATGTAAATTAATTTTAATTAGTGGGTGAACCCACACGTTTCCAAACGACCAATATGATGTCTATCGATCAAAGTGCTCTTGAAAATTTCCAATTATTACGGTGTACTGGCATATCGTTACCCAATGTTGTTGATAATGATGTTGATGCTGGCCGCAGTATCCGGAAGCGCTCCAGAACCAGAGAACAATTAGTCCAAGAGTGTTTACAACCCGGAAACGTCCTACTCTCCAGTCAAATCACAACGCACCGGCAAACTAATTACATTTTGGACCGTAAATTAGCTCGCAGTGTAAACTTCTCGAATCGTGCTGCGATTGGCAACATTTACCGTCGGATAGAGCAGTGCTGCCAGCCAGTGGAAGCCACGTAATTCAATTAATTTGTTTGGTTGCGATTCAGCACGCTACCAGATTTTGAGTTGGTTTGTTTGAAATTTGCCAACTTTCCTCTCCTGTCATCCCAGCAGGCCCCGTCATGCTGGGCGCTGTTCTAACCTGGTTTTGCTCGCACGTGTGTGATGCGCTCGCAAATGTTTGCTTGTTTACACGTGGTGTTCAAACATGTTCAGCGAAAATTGGTATCTTTTCTCAAACTAGGAACAGTGAAAATATTTGCCACAATAACCACGAAATCAGTCTAAACTTGGAAAACCACGGAATCATTCTAAACTGTTCCTGTTCCTGTTCCTGTTCCTGTTCCTGTTCCTGTTCCTGTTCCTGTTCCTGTTCCTGTTCCTGTTCCTGTTCCTGTTCCTGTTCCTGTTCCTGTTCCTGTTCCTGTTCCTGTTCCTGTTCCTGTTCCTGTTCCTGTTCCTGTTCCTGTTCCTGTTCCTGTTCCTGTTCCTGTTCCTGTTCCTGTTCCTGTTCCTGTTCCTGTTCCTGTTCCTGTTCCTGTTCCTGTTCCTGTTCCTGTTCCTGTTCCTGTTCCTGTTCCTGTTCCTGTTCCTGTTCCTGTTCCTGTTCCTGTTCCTGTTCCTGTTCCTGTTCCTGTTCCTGTTCCTGTTCCTGTTCCTGTTCCTGTTCTTTTTTTTTAGTTTTTTCAGTTTTTTCAGTTTTTTCAGTTTTTTCAGTTTTTTTCAGTTTTTTCAGTTTGTTCAGTTTTTGCTGATTTTGCTGATTTTGCTGTTTTTGCTGATTTTGCTGATTTTGCTTTTTTTTGCTTACTTTGCTGATTTTGCTGATTTTGCTGATTTTGCTGATTTTGCTGATTTTGCTGATTTTGCTGATTTTGCTGATTTTGCTGATTTTGCTGATTTTGCTGATTTTGCTGATTTTGCTGATTTTGCTGATTTTGCTGATTTTGCTGATTTTGCTGATTTTGCTGATTTTGCTGATTTTGCTGATTTTGCTGATTTTGCTGATTTTGCTGATTTTGCTGATTTTGCTGATTTTGCTGATTTTGCTGATTTTGCTGATTTTGCTGATTTTGCTGATTTTGCTGATTTTGCTGATTTTGCTGATTTTGCTGATTTTGCTGATTTTGCTGATTTTGCTGATTTTGCTGATTTTGCTGATTTTGCTGATTTTGCTGATTTTGCTGATTTTGCTGATTTTGCTGATTTTGCTGATTTTGCTGATTTTGCTGATTTTGCTGATTTTGCTGATTTTGCTGATTTTGCTGATTTTGCTGATTTTGCTGATTTTGCTGATTTTGCTGATTTTGCTGATTTTGCTGATTTTGCTGATTTTGCTGATTTTGCTGATTTTGCTGATTTTGCTGATTTTGCTGATTTTGCTTTTGCTTTTGCTTTTGCTTTTGCTTTTGCTTTTGCTTTTGCTTTTGCTTTTGCTTTTGCTTTTGCTTTTGCTTTTGCTTTTGCTTTTGCTTTTGCTTTTGCTTTTGCTTTTGCTTTTGCTTTTGCTTTTGCTTTTGCTTTTGCTTTTGCTTTTGCTTTTGCTTTTGCTTTTGCTTTTGCTTTTGCTTTTGCTTTTGCTTTTGCTTTTGCTTTTGCTTTTGCTTTTGCTTTTGCTTTTGCTTTTGCTTTTGCTTTTGCTTTTGCTTTTTCTTTTGCTTTTGCTTTTGCTTTTGCTTTTGCTTTTGCTTTTGCTTTTGCTTTTGCTTTTGCTTTTGCTTTTGCTTTTGCTTTTGCTTTTGCTTTTGCTTTTGCTTTTGCTTTTGCTTTTGCTTTTGCTTTTGCTTTTGCTTTTGCTTTTGCTTTTGCTTTTGCTTTTGCTTTTGCTTTTGCTTTTGCTTTTGCTTTTGCTTTTGCTTTTGCTTTTGCTTTTGCTTTTGCTTTTGCTTTTGCTTTTGCTTTTGCTTTTGCTTTTGCTTTTGCTTTTGCTTTTGCTTTTGCTTTTGTTTTTGCTTTTGCTTTTGCTAGTCTTTTTTGAATATAGTTTTATTAAAAACAAATCAAAAATCTTTTTCCAACGGTGCACAAACATCATTCTCTTGTTAGTTGCACCTTTCCCCTTTCGCACCCCGCCCCCTCCCCATAAGATCCATCAGCCCGGAATCCAGGTTGGAAAATTGCATTTTCGCTTCCATCATCCTCCCCCTTACTTTTCCCATTTTCTTTGTCGTCACACAAAGTGGTGAGTGAGCTTCCACAAAGAAAGAAGCCCGCCGGACAGTTGGTTGATGACTGCGAGCGAGGAAAAGGAAAATGTTTGCCCTGGTTTTCCACTGCAAATGATTGCTGCTGTAAATAAAGCAGCGCGTTCCTAGAGCTGCTCCGGGAATGTTGCAGATTCTCGGGACCCCGGGGGTTGTTGATAGTTTACAGTTCCCGTGGGAGGGAAAAGTTGGCCACTTGCAGGGGAGCTTTCAGGGTCGTTTCAGCGTGATGTTCAAAGTTTTTTTTTTTTTGTAATTAAACAGTTGTTTTAACAAGAAAAGTTGGATATGTACTCTCTATATTGATTTTACTCCAATTAGACCGTAAAGCTTTGAAGTCATTTTTTCCAAATAAATCACAAAGGACTCCCCACATCTATTGCTATTCGGAAAACCCCCCTCTTTAGCGACATTCCAATGGTGGCCACACAATCAAGGCTTCCGCAAACTTCACCCCTCTATATCAGACTAGCTCATTCCTCATCTTTTTTTTCCTTCTAGATCCACCCAGCTGGGTCAACATCAGGTCGGCAACACATTCCAGCCGACCTGTCCGGGGTTGAAAGGGTTAAATTCCTCATTTTGCAGACGACACCGGCGTCTCCCACACATACTCGCAAAAACCAGGAAGAGTTTCCACCACACTCTGTTGAATGGTCCTGAAGGAGCGAGGTCAGGTCAAGGTGGTGGGATAAAAGGTGGTCACGTTGTTTGCTTTTGATCGATCAATGGAAGTCAGTTTTTTTTAATTTTTGATGAATTTAAAGTTTTTTTATAAGGTTCTATTGGCTACGGAATTCCGTATGGAGCTTTTCAAATGAAACTCTGGAATTATGACGTTTTATGATTTTTTGAACAAAAAAAAAATGTTTGAAAAAAAAGCCAAAAAAATTGTTTTATTCAAAAAACAAAGTTTAAGTTTCCAAAGTCTCACTTATTTCTACTGAAAATATCTCAGCAACTAACGGTCCAATTTTCAATGTTAAAAATGTAATGCACACTTTGCACCAAATTCTCCACCCCTGCAAATAATATCTGCACACCAAATATTTGCATACTTGAAATCCTACCTATATTCCTATCCTTCCTATCCTATATTTTTGTTCATTTTTTTAATATGTCTCAAATGTTGCGGATTTTTGTCCCCTAAAACAAATAAAAAAAGCAAAAAATATGATTATGGGAAACAAATTTTCTTGTTAAAGTTAATAAAAAAGAATTCGTGATCCATTTTTAGTCCTCACCAGACAGACAGTAAACCGATCAGAACATTCAAAATTTTCGAAAATTTGTATTCATAGCATGGAGCCTTGTATGGTTGAACCAATGACACAAAATTACTTCTTTGGTGTTAGGATAGTATAGAAAATTAAAATAATAAAAAATGCACGAAGTCAGGTGATTTCGTAGATAATTGCCCATTTATTTTTTTTTCAGAATCAATTGTTATACTTTAAAAGGCTTTAATTATAAAAACATTTATTTTAAAGCAAGACTGCAAAACAAATGAAATGCTTTTTTTTTGTTGTTTTGTGTCGAGGGGGATGTCAAGGGGGATGTTACAAAGCTTTTGTGATACATCGGAGTTTAACCAAAAAGAATCGAAATATTTTTATTTTTTTTAACTGCTGATTCCATCAAAATTAATCTTTCTTTTATTTTTCCCTGATTTTTGTGGTTGATTTTGAAGTAAGGGCGACAAAAACGTTAAAAAAATATTTGCAATGCTCTAAACTAATAAAAAATAATCTGAAAAAGATTTTCCAGTTCAAAGTAAACACCTACACCATCCCATCCTCTTTCCCACAGACTGGACTCTCAAAATCCAATAAAATAAATTCAAAGACCTTCCCCGGAAAACCCCTTCTCCTTCGAGGCAGGTAATTGTGAACACACAGCGCCACAAAAGGATTCATAAAACAGCCGGCCCGTATTTGGGTTCTCCCTCGAAAAGTTATTGTTTCGCCCACGATTCCACCCACTTTTTCCCCCCGCTTGATTCGCTTTTGTTCCGCAAAAGACGGTTGACCTTTGGTTTGATTTTTGTCGTCCTTTTTCCTCGTTTATTTTTGTTGTTGGTGTAACAAATAGTTGCCCAAACCAGCATAAATTTGGTGGTTCTATTGTCGACTGTAAAATTTGCTGTTTTCTGCTAGTTTGGCTTTCGATAAAAGTTTCCGACCTCGCAGACCCACAGCGTAGTTCGTAGTAGATATGAAGGAAAAACCACAGCTGGAGCAGATTCCAGGAGGAGTAACAAAAAGGTTCCTGGCTTCTGGTTTCAGGATAATTACCTTGTTGTCCTTGGTCTCGGTGCCGTGGTAGCGCACCTCCAGCTGACCACCCAGGACGGCGTACCAGTAGCGACCCTGCTCACCGGCGCGGAACACTGAAAACAAAAGGGAGATATTAATTATTTATTGTAACTACATTAAAGGGACAATGGGGACTGTGATACCACAGGCAATCAAGCAATACAATTGGATTTTTTTGTAAACTGAAACGGTGATTTATGTAACGGTATCGTGGGACGCGAGTTGGTCGATATAAAATCATCGAATGAATATTGACAATTTTACCAGGAATAGATCAGCACTCGCAATTTGCAATATTTCATAGCTCTAAAGTTTTCTTTAAAATGTGTTGTCGATTGACCTAATGCGATGGACATGGACAGGTTTTGGTAAAATAATCGTGACTTTTGCATTTTTTTTTTAATGGGTGAGAGTGGGTCATACAAAAATGCAGAAATTTGTATGACCCAATCTCACCCCAGACCCAATGTCACCCCTGATGACGTTATCAACAGTCCCGTAAAATTCAGGATTGATAAGAAAAAAGGTCGATTCATTTTTTGTCTTTCTTACAAAGACATTTTTAGAGGTATTTTTTGAACTATTTTACAGATATCACTTTTAAATTAAAAGAATTCAGTATCAAATAAAAAGCCATTCGAAAACATGCGCCATAAACTTTTTGGGTCCAAAATTTGAAGCTTTTCCAAAATTTATTTCCATTTATATGAGTGTTTTACGTCTTATTTTTACCCTATTTTTTCCTATTATTTTTTTGGTTTTGTAAAGAATCATATACTGAACATCAAATTTGAAGTCCCGGCTCGTTCTCGCTCGAAAGATCGACAAGTCGTAAGTCGAAGCATAAACGCCAGCACATTTACGCTGCGCGTGAAAGTGTTTTTTCTAGATTCTCATAATAGATCGACAAAGTGCAATATCGATACATATTTTTTAAGGTAATCATAGACTAACATTAAAGACTGAGTGCCCTTTATTTTCCTCTAATAATTTCAATCCAATATGTTTTTCTTAATTAAATATAATTATCTTGCGACCCATAATTTACCTCTGAAATTCAAAAATAATTGCATTAGAGGTTTAGCCTAAAAAGATTCGAAGCTTTAGGTCAAATTCTTACTGGGTGGTATTATTATGTTTCCGAAAAATTAATTGCACCAATATATTTATCGGAGTTTCATCATTTTGTAAGAAAGGCTCTATTTCACCACTTGGTGATATCAAATCGGGTTTTTTTTTGCTATTTGCGTACGATACGTACGGAAGAATGGAAAAATATAGCTTTATTTTGGATGCAATGTGTCTTAAAATTGCAATCGTGATTACTGATATGTGTATAATGAAAAAAGGACCTTAGGAATTTTCTAATCACTTTGGTGCTTTGGTAAAATTGTAGATTATAAGACTGCCAGGGAAAACATGATTTCCAGATTTTTTATAAAAATCTACTAAAAAAGCTTATTTTGCGCCAGAGTTTAGGATGGTAGAAAATTATGTTATGTATTTATGAAAAAATGTGTGTTTTTTTTTCAATCGAAAATACAAAAAAATTCAAAATTCTTTTTTTAGTTTAATTTTATTTTCCGTTTTAACATTTCGATATCTCTGTGCTCTCTTGAATAAAGTTTGCGGAGATTCCTATCTAGTTATCACAAAAGAGCACAGAGGCATACATTTTTCCGGGCTATAATTTTTAAACTAATTATTTTTTGCAATTTAAAAATATTTTATGAGCTGAAAAGGGCTGAAACACTTATTTTTGACCTTTTGAAAGTAAAGGATTTATAAATTATAAAAATACTGTTATTGAAAAGAGTGAGTATTCATTTAACAAATGTTTTATTTTGTGACATTGAATATCGAACCAAAAGTATCTTGGCAACCAGCAGTCCAATCAATGAAGTCTAGGAAGGAAAACTGCTGAACATTTTTTCAGCTATTCGAAAATATTTTTAAGTGGCTTACTTGTAGTCAACAAATGTCTCCTAGGATGCCTAGAAAAAATGACCCCCTGCTCCACAAGCAAAAAAAGGTTTTTTGTGTGCATCTGTGCCAATTTTAAGCGAAATTGGTTAATATTAACCCATTGACAGCCGAGCCTCAAGTCGGAGAAAGAATATTTTTCATACAAAAATGACTTTTTTAAATCGCTAATAAATTTTCAGGATCGAATTTCATAACTTTGGTATGTTCAACAAAGTTGTAAAGCATTGTATTTTCAATTAGAATCTCACCCTGCAGGAAAAACCTTAAGAAAATTGAGTTTTTGATGCATTTCTCCGATTTTGGGTAAATGTTGACTAATTTTGCTCATATTTTTATTTTATTTATTATTCTGGGCACCGTAATGTTTCCAAATGTATTATTTCTACCCTCGAAAATTCTTATTTTATTATCTTATTATTTAAAAAGAATCGAAAAAATCGATGGAATTATTGCCCACTAACATAAATGTTTGAGAAAAAAATAAAACACGAAATTACCAAAGCCAAATTCCAAGACAAACAGAGCTTCAGTAACTACAAAATGAAAAGCTCAAAGAAAAAAAAAAGTTCAAATCAATTTCCCCAAATGAAGATCATTTGAGATGCGAAAAAAAAACGATGTTGACTTTATAGCTGTCGGCAACCATTGCTAGTACCAACCACTAGTGTCTTCCTTTTTATCTACAAGGACTTCGCCGCCCTGGGCTCCAAAGTGTATGAAAGTATGGCACGGAGCGACGGCGCCGAATACCCATATTTACACAAAGAATTTTAGAGCGCCCGCCACGGGATTCGAACCGTCGACCTCTGGATTGTGAGTCCAGTGCGCGGTGCGATTGATCCACACGGGCGGGTCCCTTGAGAAGCTCAGGTTTCAAAAACCAATTGTTCTTAAAACATGATTCTTGTAAATTGTAAATTCTGTAACTTCAAGCTTATAATCTCGGTACCTCAAAAGATTGCAATTTGCCCATCACATAAAAAGATTATTCTTATATCGTCAGCTGTGTGCTATCTTGTGACATAGACCATTTTGGTCGAAAATAAGTTAATGATGACGTTTTGCTATACTTAACAAACACTTCAAGATGCTTTAACCCGATTTCGGAAACTCGCTTCCGTTTCCCGGATATCGCAATACACACTTGTGACATAGACCAAATTATCATCAAAATGATCGTGCACACTTGTGACACGTCATACATGTTGTTGGAAAATGTGGAAAAATTTTCTTGTTTTTCACAAATTTATGTTGAAACACGTTTTCTGAAGGCAATGCAATCTTTTGTTTTTGAAAATATACTGATTAAGTCGGTTAAACCATTGATTTAAGTCTATTTTAGTTTGTATGGAAATTCTGTGCACACTTGTGACACGTAGTACAATTTTACTTTCGAAACACACTTGTGACACGTGCTTTTCAGATTTTTGTTTACATAATTTACTGTATCTTTTAACTGGTGTAATCAAATTAGTTGAAACTTGGAGCGTTTGTTAAGCGATAGTATACGAACCGATTGCTTCAAAAAGTTTGGCTCTACCATTCATAGTTCTGAAAATATTTATCATCAAACTTTAAAAATCGATTTTCTCGAATAGTACTAAATGGTCGTTGTCACAAGATAGCACACAACTGACGATATAAAGTTGTCTGGGAAACACGATGGTGACGTTAAACTCAAAATTGAATCACAGGTGAGTTGAGATGTAAAATTTTCTATTGCTCAAAATGCACCAAAGTTTGAATCCAATCAAAAGTCTGATGACGCCATTCAATTCAGCGTCCAATTTCCTTTGAAAGTAAGTAGCATTCGAGTTTTGTCCTATCATTTTCTTCTTCCAAGATAAGGCCATGTAAAAACAGAGGTTTTTTGAAAAATTGTCGAAAACCGCCAAATTTGGGGGCAGTGCAAAAAAAAAGGTGGTCTAATTTTGCTGAAATTTTTGATTCTTGCATGTTTCGATGGTACCTTTAAACAGCTGCGCCAAGCATGATCAGAAAATGTTGAATTAAAGTGCCGTTTCACGCGAAATGACCCACGTAACATTCGCGAAATATTAAAAAACAAAAAATCTCTTGAAAAACAGAATTTTTTTTATTGAAAGTTGAAGTTTTTATGGAACAGCAAAAAAAGAGTTCATTTGATAATAGAATTATTCATCTAAATTTAAATTTAATTTTGATCTGTTGCTACAATAGGAGTTATGATTTTTATATCGAATATCCCAGTGAATTTCAATAAACATAAAGTATCAAATTTAAATCGAAAAACTTCAACAAAAACTACCCTCCACTACAAGTACGATACTTACGCGTCACCCCCTTTTCCAGGTCCTCGTAGAATCCGCACATGGCCAGCTGCTGGAGGGCCGATCCGGGCAACCGGCAGAGTGGTTCCACCCGCCGCAGCCGGCACGAGATGAGTTCGCAGTCTCGCAAATTGCGCTCGCATGGCCTGCAAAAAAACAAGAACAGAAAAAAAAGACCGTCATAAATACAAAATCGACTGTCACGGGCAGACTTTTTGGTCCATTTTCCGAAAGGGAGAAGGGAATGGGAGGGGGTCTCAATAACTGCCACTTGAATCGGACATATTGGCGTTTGTTTTACGGGCGGTCCCATTGGCGATGGCCATTTCCAAAGCTTATCGCTTAGTGGCCCCTCAACTGTGAAGTGGGAGGGGACTCTAATGTTGATGGGGTCGTCAAATAAGCTCTATTGCTGAGAAGAGGGATTTAAAATTGCAACAAAAGCAGATCCTTGAAATGTTTTATAAACTGACAGTGTTATATTAGTTTTGCTCAACTTACCAGTTTTATTCTATTTCTATCAGACTGCTCTTGAAATAAACCTTTAGAATGATTCTGTCTATTAGTTTCAAACTAATCCTCCAACTCATCAGTAACCAACATCCCACCCCCATTTATCACTGTTTGTGAAAACTTAAAACCCCTTCACTGCCCTTGATCGCATAAATGTCCCATATGCATTTTCATCGATTTCGAGTTATTGATGCAGTTTGGTTCAAAATTGTGTGCACTTTCGAAAGAGCCTATAACATCCAGTACTTTGTTCTAGAAATCAGGAGGAAATCCAGTTTTTTCGCGAAAACTAAACACGTAGCCTTATGTATGGGACAAACTTCAAATGCGTTTTTCTCAGCTTGCTGTTTTTGCATATGGGACATTTATGCGAACATGGGCAGTTCAGTTCATCTATAAATTTTCAATTTCCTTCGAACGGACAGTTTCCCAGCTGGAAAAGATGGCGCTCGAGTTCCAGTTCGAAAGGTCAGCAGGGAGCTCAATCATTTCCAGGAGGGGCCACCTGTAGCAAGAAGACACAAACCCGGTTGCAAACCATTCCATGTGACCGAACAGCAGAGCAGGTGTGTACTTCGGGGTGCCATTTTGTTGGACAGCTCCAAATCGGAAGGATTGGAAAATTTATGGTTGTTTGTTTTGCCAGTTTTACAGCTGCTCCTGGGTGCCTTCTTCCTGCCAATGTGCCGAGTACATACGTACGAGTGGCAGACATTTGGACTGGGAAAAAGGGGAAAATTTATGGCTTCTCCGAGTACTACGTTTGTAACATTGTAACAGGTATTAAATTGATTACTAATACCGGAAGCATCGATGTCTTTCGCTTCGAGCGTACGTTTATGGTTCAGAAGTACAGAATTGGAGAAAATTCAGAGTGGATCTGGATCGCATGATGATTGGATTACAATGTTTTGCTTTTGAAGTTAGATTAAAGTTTTTGATTAAAAAGAAAGCTTGTTTTTTTTCTTGTTAGTATCACAATTGGAGTTTTTCAATCCTATGTGTACCCATTTGTTCTAAACAGTCTATATCAGGGGTGCCCAACCTTTTCGACCCTACGGGCCAGATCTGATTATTCGGGCCGGAACAAATGTTTGATAAAAATTAAGAAAGTAAACATTTCTTTCATAAAATTTATTTTATTAAATTGTTTCAAGTAAACAAATAAATAAACTAAAACTGCATATAAGATTAAAAAATCTTGAATTTAAGAAGAAAAAACAAGCAAAACTTTCAAAAATGTGTTTATTTGATTTGTCGCTTAAAATCAAATACCCTGATATCATTAACTAAAAACAAACAATGAAATTTCGCAGCTGCAAGTTTTTATTTTTAAGTTTGATTCTCACAACACAACAAAATAAAAAAAAACCATGATTTTTTGCAACGAAACAAGAAAAAAATTATTTAAACGAAATTTGAATTCAAATCTATTTTACAGAAAAAAAATCATTTTTGCGTTGCGTTGTTTTGAAATATTTTTCAAAATATTTCAAAATGATTTTTAACAAACGAAATTCAAAAAATTGAATTAAATAGTTTTAAGTTCGTCATTCTTAAAATTTCTTTGAATTATTAAATTAAATGATAAAAAAATCTTTTGACTCCATGTTTTCTTAGCTTATTTTGAGACAGGTTTTGATATTTTAAAAATATTTGCATCTGTCTTTATTTTCAATATGATTTATTTGCTTTTTTCCAGCATACATTAACATTGTTTTTGCTTTACTCATTTACTAAAAATCAATTTCAATCAAAATCCTCAAAAAAACACAATTCAAATGGAAATAAAAACAGTCAAAACCATAAGAAATTTACATTTAGTACCTTTTTGCGGGTGGGTCTCGTGGCGCAGGGGTAGCGGCTTCGGCTGCCGATCCCGATGATGCTATGAGACGCGGGTTCGATTCCCGCCTTATCCACTGAGCTTCTATCGGATGGTGAAGTAAAACGTCGGTCCCGGTTTCTCCTGTCTCGTCAGAGGCGCTGGAGCAGAAATCCCACGTTAGAGGAAGGCTATGCCCCGGGGGGCGTAGTGCCAATAGTTTCGTTTAGTTTCGTTTTCGTTTCGCCTTTTTGCAATCTTTTTGCACAGTGTTCAACATTAAACCAAGTATTTTTGTTAGTTGTTTTTTTACAATATGGATAATTTTGTTTTCTTGTACCATTTTTCAGATTCATAATAAATTCTTCAAATATGAATATAGAAATGGTAAAAAATAAATGCAAACATAAAGAAAATTATGAAAATACAAAGGCAAAATCCAAACAAAACGTTGAATTATTAACATTTTATGTCTATAGTAAAAATTCAAATCAATGTTTTGTTATAATATGTAAAAATTTAATCTCAAGATTATTTTCTTAAACGTGGACACTCAATCTATATATATAAAAAATTTCGATGGTTTTGTTCGAACGCGAATCAGTTCAACACGGAATGTCGGATCGAGGTGCTCTTTGCTGCGTTAGGTTCGTATAAGCCCAAGGAAGGTTCTTACGCCAAAAAGTTACAACTTTGGCCACTCTGGAACCGATTCCGGAAAATCTGCAGATTGTATGGGACAAGTTACGTAAAATCAAATTTTGATCACAGGAGGCTGAACAAGGAAAAAGCTAAAAACGTCAACAAACGAAAAAAGGAAAAGACGAAGGGCCGGTCATACTATTTTGAATTATTTTGAAATGGCTATATAACGCCTTCTGAAATGTTAGTCTTGATTTAAAAAAAATCAAATTATTGTTTTCAAAAAAGATCGGAAAATTTCACGTATGTTTCATGTTTTAACATTGAAAATCGGAGTTGCTGAGATATCGACATTAGAAAATGGTGGGTTGTTCGGGTGAGACTTAAAAAACATCAATTTTCATGATTCTTTTTCTTTAAACCGCTGTATCTCAGCAACTAGAGGTCCAATCTTCTACGTCTCTTAGACAATTTCATAGCCAATTTTCTGAACCTTTCAAAAAAATTTTTTTATAAAGGTCACTCATGGTCACTATTTTTAACAATCGAAAAACTGCAAATATTTCGCGAAGATCAAACTTTCGGTGGCTATATCTTGAAACAGAGCCCTTTGTCAAAAAATCTGTAAAGTACTTTTCGATTGCAAATTCAATTTTACATAAAATTTTGAGGTCAAAATTGTTTTGGTAGTAAATTTCAATTTCTTCATAAAATCACTATTTTTTTCAAAAAATTATAACTCGGCGGCAGATTTTTTGACCATACTTCTCTATAGCTCAAAAGTTGCGGGGTTTTGTCCCCTAAAACATATCAAAAAATCTCGAAAATCAAAAAATACGTATTTTGGGAAATTGAGTTTTTTGTAAAAAAAATGTTAATTAAAAAATCGGCGATTTTTTTCCGTGTACCTTTTTTCCTCAAAAGTCCACAACAATACCTACAACTTTGCCCAAGACACCAAATTGATCAGAAAATTCACTCAAAAGTTACAGCTGTTTGAATATTTACGTACCATTTTTGTATGGACATGGACTGCTGCCAAAATTGTATGGAGACTTGTATGGGTGAACCAATGACACAAAATAGCTTCTTTGGTCATAGGGAAGGCCCCTCAAAGTTTGAGCCAAATCAAAAAATACAAGATAATCCATTTCCGGTTTTGGTAGAGATTTGCTCATTTTCTTTTTTGTCTAAAATGCATTACACATTTTTAAAAAAGAGGGTAAAACATCTTTGCACGTTTTTTACTTAATTTTTTTTATTGTATTGTATTTTTTTCAATAAATTGATAAATTTCTCATTTTAATATATCTGAAAGTCTTCCATTTTCATTACTGATCTAAAAATAATGTCCCTTCATCAGCAAATTAACAGTTCCATAAATAGACACGCCAAACACAGAAAAAAATCAATTCTCGAAACCGTGAAGTCAGTTCACGATTATGAGAACCACGAAGGAATATATTCACGTTTATGGTGCAAATGCACCATACTCATGAATAAATTCCTTCGTGGATCTCACATTCGTGAACTTAATTCATGATTACGGGAATTGATTTTTTTTCTGTGAAGGTCAATCAATTCCCCGCCCAGCAATCATCAACGAAACCCACGTGCCGTGGCGATCAAACGTCAACTACATCTTCATGCAAACTAATTGACGTTCTGCGACGTGCTGACAGGACAAAAATCTTGCCCAATCACTCACAGTCCGGATGAAGAAGAAAAAGAAGACATTACCGTCAATCAGGGCGCGATTCAGCCACGCGTACGCGTGGGAGTACTTTAACATCATTTTGCTGAGGCTAAGCTAATCCGACGTCTTCATTTCGGATTAAGTCTCGAGAGAGGGTTTTGATTTTTATTTCTTACTTTTTTGCATTACTGCGTAATGGCTTTTTTACGATTGATTTCACCGCCAACTGACGTGGAGATTCTCGGAGGAATTGAGAATTAAGAGGGAGTGACATCCAGTGGCAATAATCAAGCTGGAAGCCTCTGGGTATGCTACTTGATCTTCGAATCAAGTAGGAATATTATTAAAAATTAAAAAAAAATCTCTTTCTTCGCAAGATAAGCCATTTATTGCGGTACCTTTTCTTAACGCCAGAATTCATTTCAAAAGCAGAGATGGCAACTCTGCAACATCACCACCTGTCAAGTGCGCGCCTGCAAGTTAGACTAGCAGCGTGACATCAATCTAATCTGCATACACTTAGGCGCAACCACGAACATCCTGCCGCGGCAGAAGCTTCTTTCCAGCGTCATTCCAACGCACATCGGTCGGTGACTTTGGAGACTCCGGGAATGATTTCCAGTAGGACTCTCTCATAATTTAAAAAGAGTAGTTGCTTAAAAAAATCTTTCTTTTTGCAGAAATTTGCTGTGAAGTTTTTTCAACATAATTTTGTAAAAATCATTAAAAATAAACGCTCTTTTCAAATGTTACCTCCTTCAATTGTGCTATTTCAGGATCTTTCGTCCCATTTCCCGAGCGGGAAAGTGCTTCCTCCGTGCTTTGCTGATGGGTGATGGGAAAATTTGCACGACAAAAGGCAAAACGCCATGGAATTACGGCAGGCTGGGCGAATGAAAGGATGGCGAAGAAAATGAGGACGGAGACAGACCAAAGTGAGCGGATGCAGATTTCCACTTGACTTTGGAACGGGGCGGAAGTTTTTCCCCGACGTTACTGCATTGATTGTGGCGGGTTTGAAGGGAGGTTCTAAGAGTGGGAAAATGTTTGCCTATGGTAATTTAATGATTTGAAATTTAGTTATTTCTAGAAAGAATAAATCTCAAAACTGTTTCAAAATTGTACTCTAAAATTTAAATTAAATTATTTCTAAAATTCTGTAGAATTTGCGATTTTGAATTCACCTTTGAAAAAAAATCAAAATTAAGTAAATCAATAATTTTGAAACATTCATCCCTAAAATACCTTAAAGCAACATCCAGTTGTGGTTCATCATCCGTGGCGTAAGATTTTAAAGGCTCTCGTTACGCCTCGAGACGATGATGATGAATTTCAAGGCAGCCAAAGCTCGAGTGAGCATAAAAAATGCATGCTCGAGCCCACTTTTGGGGGAAAACCGGGGACCCGGGGACGGAGACAGCATCAAGTGGTTTTTCCCTGAGACGGCAGCTTGGCTTGCCATAAGCTGTTTGGGGCTTCAAGTGAAAATGAACGTGAACGGAGCCATTTCAGTTGGAAGATGAGCTTTAATTTGGAAGAAAGGGGGGTAGATGATGACTTTTTTTTTAGATTTTACTAATTTCAAACAAAAATCTGGAGAATAAGTTAGAATAATTAAAACATTTTGGATAAGCTTGAAAATCGGCCTATGTTTGAATTTAGTTTATGTTTCAGGCAAAACTAAACTGAAAAAACTAAACAAAAATCACAAAATATGTTTTACATTATAACAGTTATGTAACTGAAGAGTTTCGGGCAAAACTTAGGAACCGGTTGGTACGGTATGTCCCCGGCTTCTTCTTCTTCCCCTGATGGTTCTATGAAATGTGGGATCCGTTCATAGAATCTGTCTCATGTGGTTAATGCAACGCAGTAGGCCGGGCCGCTTTAATGAGTGTAATACACTTCGAGGGTTCTCGAAAGTACTGCAATCATTAATTATGACAAGAAGGAATGTGAGGCGTAATCTAACCATAAGTTCTTCCCAGATGCTTTCTTCGGACTGGCTGCGCTTGTGTTCGATTAGATTAGATTAGATTAGATGAAGAGTTTCGGACAGAACTAAAATTTGACCTGTAGAAAGCTACAAAGAGATCTGGGACATTGTAATTCAAAATGGCAGAAAATATCACGAGTTATACACATCCAAATAAGGAGTTGATTATAAATTTGAGACAAACGGTTGATTAGAAATTCGAATGGACAAAAGGTTGAAAGACTCATGGTCGAAATAAAGAAAATTGACGATTTCTTATTCAAACATGTATTAATATTACATAATTCAAAACAATTTATTCGTTTTTCTGTTTTTGTGAGTCCAAAAATGAGCAATTAGGCTGGTAAAATTTGTATATTTTTTTGCCTCCCCTTGACTTTGGTTAGAGCCGAGGGACATAAACTCCAAAAAATATTTGCAACGTTCTAACTTAAAAAAAAGCAAAGCTCATGAAAAACATTTTTTGAAAACTTTTATGCTTAAATAGATGCAACATTTTGGTGAATAATGTTCTCATAAAATCGAAAAGGTTAAATTAAACAGCGAAAAATCGTTAAAAATAAATTCCTTAAGTAATGTAGAACAATCCCAAACCTCGAGAAATGCTAAGAACATTATAATTTTTAAGCAGTTCTCATTTTCCAAAGAATGTGAAAACTTAAATGAATTCTGTATAAACAAATAGTACAGCTCCATTTTGAAAACTAGAACAAAAATACTAAAGAACTGCTCATGTTTCAAACAATATGGAAAGTCAATATTTTTTTTAAACTTCATCATCCGTGTACGAGAATCGAACTCACGATCTCCGGTCAGTATTCCCTGTGAGCAGATTAAATCTTTTAAGGGATCTGACTTTGTCAAGCCAGACAGGAATCGAACCCATCACCATCCGCTTACAAGGCGAAACCCGTAACCTCACGGCCACGGTAGCTCGAAAAAAATTAATTTAAGAAAACATTTTTTTCAATTAATTGCTCACGTTTGAGAGAACTAAACATTTAAGAGACAATAAAATAATATCTTTAAAAAAATGAACTAGGGATGTTCAACGAAATGCAAAATTGTAGAAGTAAAATAAAATCTTTAATTTTTCCTAGTTTGTTAACTGCATAATTTGATGGAACCTCTCAATGAAATTTCTAAAGTTTTCTTCAAATTTTTTTTTCGAAATTTTAGGTTTTTGCCAGTTATATCTTAAACGCCGTCAAAGATGAAACCGAAGGAAAAAAATGTAATATTCAACCAACCATTCTTTTTTATTAATTTCCAAAATTAAAAATCAACATTTCAATTATCGACCGAATTTTTATTTGAAAACCGCCTGATCAGGTGAAAACATACTCCGAGTCCCCTTAAAAAATGGATAAATTCAAATTTGGTATGGAACTGGTTCAGGTTCATCACAACCCCTTTCAAATGCGCCCAAGAGAGCTTAAATCCATAATGTGGGCTCTGAGAAACCCCCTACCACAAAATTGAGCACTTTTTTACCACACACGGACGTCACGCGTGCTCTTCGGTAAATTGAGCGCCAAAATTCGGATATTGGAGATAGACCAATTCTGTCATTGTCAAACAATCAGGTGTCTAAAATCGATCGTCCATGATTTTTTGCAGATTTTTTCGAATGAATTTTTCTCGAGAAACGATTGGAGAACGAAGCTTGATTTGAAGTCGGAGCCAAAAGCAAACCCTATACCTTTCTTTGGTAAGAAAGGCAAAAAAATCGTGAGAAAATGTATGTATTCTGCAATTCCATTTTAAACGAGCCTAATCTAATCTAATCTAATCGAACACAAGCGCAACCAGTCCGAAGAAAGCATCCTGGAAGAACCTGTGGTTAGATTACGCCCCAAGTTCTTTCTTGTCAATATTAATAATTGCAGTACATCCGAGTTACCCCGAAAATGTATAGCAAAAATTAAAGCGGCCAGGCCTACTGCGTTGCATTAACCGCAGAGACAGATTCTGTGAACGGACCACATTTCACAGAATCAACAGGGGAGGAAGGATGCGTGGACATACCGTACCAAACGCTCCGAATAATTTGGGTGTGGTGTGTTAGTGTAAATTGGCAATTATTTATATTTTTAGGGGGGAAGTGGAAATGGGGAAAATGGGGTTGGGGAAATAGGGATTGGGGAATGGGAAAGTGGGAAAGGGGTAGGAGGGTTATTGAATTTATAATATTATATTATAATAAAGGGGAATATAGTCAAATAGCAAATAATGATGGAAAGCTCTCACCAAGCAAATCTTCAAAAGACACAGCCAGGTGGGGTCCCGATCGTCAGACCCCAGGTTCTTGACAAAAAACAGGCCGGTCGGATGAAGTGGAAGTATTCCTTAGCACCGAATATCAAAGTTCGGAATATCAGTTGTTCGGAGTACATTTGAACAATAAATAATAAAAAAAAAAGAGAGCACTGTGTCACCAATGAAAAATACAAATATCACCGAATTTCACATCCAGACTCTTTCACAGTCTCTTGAAACAGCATCCTCCGTAAATGGTTTTGATGTTCATTTATCCGCCTTGGCATCCATGATCAGTTCCGCTCTGGGAACGGCTCCAGCTCTCCACTTACAAGCCCTTCCACTTACTTTTCACTCACTCCCTGCTTCTTGGCAGATTCGAACGATATAATGAATTTTCATCGAAATTCACTTTCAACGACAACAAGAATCAGAATTCTCTTTCAACACAAAAAAAAAACCTTCTTAAATTAAACAATTTTCAACGGCTCAGTACGTTTTTGGCATTTTCACAAAAGAATTTTATAAAAGGAAAAAAAGGGCAAAAATGACGCGGAGTGAAAAAGTTTTCCAACCGTCAATACCGGTTACTACGATCTCGCAATTCCATTTTAAACGAGCCTAATCCGAAAAAAAGTTCTCCGATCGGGCGCAAAATTTGTCTGGGGTTTCCTTGGCCAAAATAATAAGACCCGTATTTTTTTTTGTTTGGCCATTAGGGTGACCTACATCGTGCTAGGGTTGTTAAAAAAATTGCAATTTTCGTATTTTTTCGCAAAAAAACACTTTTTTTCATATCTCCGCTCCATTTCATTCGATTTTAGCTGTCTTAGACGCACAAGAAAGGTTATTAGGTTGGCTATTTGGGAAAAATAGTAAAAGGTTTCAAAAATCTAGCTTAACATTTGAAAAAGTCGAATGAAAACTTAAAATGGCGTTTTGACCGTGTCTGGACCAAAGAGCCTATGTCTGAAAATATTTTTATCAAATTCCTCGGAAAATTTCACAAAACGTGTAAAAAATTGGCGATGATGATTCGTACAAAATAAAAACTGAGTTTTTCGACAAGCCACGCACAAAAACAGGAAAATGACGAAAACAAAAAAAAATATCACCTTTTTTCACTGAAACTGCAATAACTTTAAAATTTCAGCGACGACTTGTACATGTTTGGGTATCCAAATTTTCGTAATTGAAAGAAGCAACTTTTTTTCAGTCTCGGGTGAAATTTCCGTAAAAAGTTTTATAAATCCATTCGATTTGTTGTTTTTCGACCGTTTATCCATGCGACTTAATATTTCGACTTTTTGTCAAACATAAGCAAATGCCCCCAAAAAAAATTTAAGTTGATTTATCAACCAAGCGACCCAAAAAAATTAACCGCAGAGAAGACTCTGTGAATGGATCACTATTCACAGAATCTACAGGAAGGAAGAATGCGTGGACATGCCGGACCTAGAGGGTGACGATTCTCGAGATTTTCAATTTCCCGGGAATCGAGAGTTGAATTTGGCCATTTCCCGGGAATTCCCGGGACCCGGGAGATTTTTTTTTGACTATGCCAATAGTGCAAAAATTAAAAATGAAAAGTAATAAATTTGTTTCTTTTTAGTGAATTCAGTTACAATTAATTCATACTAATTCTACAAACGTTAATTTAATCAGCCTCATTATTTTGAGGAACTATCCAGCTTTTTAAGCGAAAATGGCGTTCGAATGGTGAACGCCCGAAACATTGCGAAAAAAGTGTGCCATGGCATGACAGCCACATTTTTTGTCTAATGTTGGTGCTACTGCGCGATTTTGACATATCGGACGTTCAACATTCGAACGCCATCTTCTGAATCTGCACGTACAAAATCGTTTCTTGAGCTTTTTAAGACTCAAAATTGTAGTTTAAAATGTTTACGAATCTTAATTCGCACTGAATTATTTTTCAAAAGTTGCACAAACTTGTTATTAGATTTTTGTTAAAAAAATAACTAATATAGCTAATATATAATTTCCCAGTATCGGGAATTTTGCAATATGATAAACAACGACTCAAAACAACAAATTAAACTGTTATTTTGTTGTAATTTTTAAGGTCAACTGTAAATATTCATTGAAGAAATATTTACAGTTATCAGGAAAATCCATATGTTCACAAAAAAACTAGATTATGAGGATTGCTATGCTCGAGAGAAGATATGGGAATTATACTTAACTTGAAAAATCTTTTCCCTCTTAGAAATATAAAATAAAAAAAATATTTGAAAATAGAACATTTGATTTAATTTCTGGGGTGTAACTGCTAAATATTTTTAAGGTAAATTTTTGGGTCCAAATTTTTTTGGTTCCTCTCAACTATAATTTTTGTAAATTAAAATTTACACTTTCTGAATAAGAAGATTAGAGAAGCATTAGTTTATTTGAACTTGATTAAACATTCAATGTTCAAAACAATTTTGAATTTTTCTAATGTTTTTCTGATTAGTTTTTATAATTTTGCTTCGATATTTATAAGTTAAAAATTTCCCGGGAGTCTCGACCGAATTTCCCGGGAATCGAGAGGTCCCAAAATCGTCGATTTCCCGGGAAATTTTTCCCGGGAATTCCCGCTCGTCACCCTCTAGCCGGACCCAACGCTCTGGATCAGCAATTATTTGTTTTGTTTTTTTTTTTTTTTGGTAAAATATAAAACCTTTTTTTTTTTTTGTTTCTTGTAACTATGAATTGCAATTTTGACGAGAATTACAGACAGCCTGAGCCTTATTTAAAACTTGATGTAACTTTTACGTTTTTTTAGGCTCCTTTCTACCACCTGATTTCCCGCATGTCAGACCGCCATATTGTGGTTTGTAAAGGGGAAATTACTACCTCATTTGCGTAACACGCCGGAGGCACGCAACACGCACGAATAAAAACAAAACGATTGTTATAGTTAGTGCCACGCATTCATTCAAGCTAACGATGGCCGAAAATGGGCAAGGGGGGGAAATTGGTTCAAGAATTCTTGCTTACTTTTTCAAAAGGTCCTATGTGTATCCTAATCTAGAACTAAGCTCAATTTTTTTATTCTGTGCAATGTTTGATTTTTTTTTAAATGGTTTACTCTTATAAGAGGTGTGAAATAAACATCCAGAATTTCAGGAATAAAAAAAATGTCCCGCTTTACCTCACTCCCCCCAACAAAGGGTGCGTGCCACCACTGATCGAAATCCTCCCCCCAAAAAAACGAAAAAGGCGTAAACCTTCAACAGGCTTGTTCATCAAAACGGTCTTCAAGTCAGCGGTTGTCCCAAAGTGACGGTCACCGGTACTAAAGGGTCGGGACTGACATCTGGTGCGAGGAAAATTTATGACCTCCCCCAACAGTGTGGCGTGACACCTTTGACGACCGTGTCCGTGAAAGCTCGACGTGTTACCGGAGAGGTCAAGTTGACACTTTTCTTTGGGTTGGTGTTTGGAATCGTACGAGTTTATTACGGGCTTTGCGATGATTTACGTATCGATTGCTTTGCAAGCTTTTGTTTTGGTTTAAAGTATAATTAAAAGCTGTGTTATTATATCACACCTTGATATTGACAAAAGAGAACTTAAGATTTTCCGGAAACATCACTTCCAAATGGTAATAGAAACTACCCGGGCATACGGTAATAACAAAATTCATGCCATTTCAATAACAAATACTGTTAAAAAAACTGTTTTTGGGATTATCGGATTAGTTGTTAAAATAACAAAAAATAATAACAAAGATTTGTTTGAAGAATAACTAAAAATGTTATGAGTCTGTTATTACAAAAACAATCCAATAACAAAAAAATCATAGCGACGGATAACAAATCTTGTTATAAATAACATAAAATGTTATTGGCCTAGTATTTTCAAATATCAAAAAATGTTATTCCCAAGTTATTTCCGTCTGCTCGGGTATGCTTTGTGTAGTGCTACAAAGGATTCCAACAGCAGCATAGCTTCAAAGTTGCACAAATTGAATTTGCAACTCAGTTGCACTGACTAGTCTGACCATCAATGCAGGTGAAGCTACTGAGCTGAGTCTTATTTCTAGAATTCTTTGAACTAACTGCAAATCTCCGTTGGATTGGATTGTGCTTTGATGTGTAAATTTAATTGGTTCATTTCAATGCAGATCAGTGCTGTTTTGGATTTTGTTTTCAAGGTGGTTTTATTTGAATTTGTCTATGTTTGATCAAACATAAACCAACGGAAATCCGCTTGATAAAATTTCCTTAATTCAAATTATCTTTTCTCGAGCCATTGAAAATTTGCTCTCTTAAAGATTCCATGCTTCGGAGTCTGCCGGGCCCGGTTGATTATAGCAATAAAAATAATTTTAACGACAAAATTATGCTCAGCTTTCGTTCGGAATAATATTCAACGAGCCCGGTAGGATGCTCTGCCAAAAGCGCTCGCATGAATTGTCTTTATCTGAAAAGGAGAGGTCCTTTTTCTGAAAAATCCCCTGCGGACATCTCCTGGCCCCCAAAGAAACGGTAATCCTAGCACTGCTGTGCCTTTCGAGCATTAATCACCCGGAATTACAGGTAATTTTCTTGTCCCAACAAAAACAGTATCAAATTACAATCCCATCGATTTCCCATTCTCCACCTTTCTTGGTTTCCTGGATGGAAAGGGGACACCGTCGTCGACGACGGTTGCCTATCCTCCGGGCGCAAAAATAAGATTCATTATCCCTCATTTCCCGGGAAGAAAAAAAAACTCAATTTGATAGACCTGGCTGGTTCCAGGCGAACGGTTCATTTGGGAAGTAACGAGCGCAACAAAAAATATACACCACCTCTTAGAATATGAACAGAAAAGCTAATGATTCCGATCGGATCCTGGATCAGAACCGGGGGATTGAATACGTCGTTCCCTTTTCCTGGCAGCTGACACCAGCCACAAGTGGAATGGTAGTGATTATTTTTAGCTTGTAACCCGAGCAAGGTAAAAGTTACAGTGCGAACATAATTTGTTAAATTAGCAAATTTTGTTAGGTCTCAATTTCTCATGCTGTAGCGAAATAAAAAACATCATTGAAATAACAGAATTTGTTAAACGAGTTTAAAAAGAACACAGTTTGATCTTGATATGAACAAAACGTGTTTTACACAAAAAACTATTTGTATTCAATTTCAAACACAACTCATGAGAAGTTGCTGAACAAATTAGTTTATATGAAGAGTTTGATTTCATCAAATAATGTTACCTTCCACCAACCCAGTTCGCCTCGGGCACTTTATCGCGTGGGAAAAGGAAAAACCGGGAATAAATTTTCCACCAAGTGCTTTCGCCTACAATGTGTACACTCACCGCCCCGGAGGCAAGATGTCGCTGAAGCGATGACTCCCGCCCCTCCCCCCTCTTCACTATCTCCTGAAATGTATGCTGATTGGACGTGATTGAGAGATTAGATACAATTTATTTTATTTGTACAGTATCGCATTTTATCCAGCGGGGAGCTCAAGCTGATAGCGAGTCCTTTCAAAGGAAAGCACGGTGAAGCCGGGACGTTCCGCTTGGCTGGTCTGGCCCGGAAATCGATAAGATAAATGTGCGTTTGCTTTACTGATGGGCTGCGGGAGAGGCTGTTAAGGCACTTCTTGGAAGTTGGCTGCGGGAATTTTACACTTAGTAAAGCATTTTTTAAGTTGATGATATTTCAGCTCGTCTTTCTGTATCCAAATTTAGCCGCAACATTCCATCATTCAATTTCTTTGCGCTCAATTCAAAAACCCTCAACAGAGAAAACATTGATTTTTCCCGAAAGTAAAAATTCAGTTGTAACTCGGGGGCTACGACGTAAATGGAAGTTCAATATTTGTCCAGGTCCAATCTCGTTCCGCAATCTCGTTTTACCTTAATCGAAATCGAATCGCCTCCAGGTGAGTTTTCCCCCCAACTAACCCCAACCACACAATCAAGAAAATCCAAGACAAGGGTTGGGAAAAAAACTTTCAATTGCCTCTCCGGTTGCCCGTGAAAAGTCAATGTTTACACGCGCCAAGGGGTGACTTACGACTACGGTTGTAACAACAAGAAAACCTTTTTTCCATACCTCTTTATCTCCAACTTACGTGCGTGTGTGTGTGTGTGGAAATGTAAAACACACAAAATTATGATGGAGGTTGTTGAGTCATTTTTGTTCAGACAACAATCGTTCTTAGAAAAGAGAATACCAAATTTCCATGGATGCGGCTTGCAAAATTCAAGATAAAACTTAACCTTTTCCAAAACTGTAGCACATAAAATTCAATTCAATTCAATTCTGTTTAGTTTAACATTGCTAAACCATGCTGGAAAAATTTGAGGATCGTAGTATAAAAACAACTTAAGTTATTTGCAAAATTTTAAAATGTTGTGTTTTCATCTAATTTTTATTGAACATTCATTATGATTTTTGGACGGTATAAAAAGCATTTATTGATATTGTAAGTGTTAAGGTATATAGTTTTTGCTATAATCTTCATTATTCTGTAGATAGATGAGTCCAAAAACATCAAAAAATGCATTTTTAATTAAATTTTCTGCAAAAAGCGTGGTCGGGGCAAAATGTGAAGCTCCTTTATAAAAACAGCGGTGTCATCTAGTGGTGACTAGTGAAAACTGCTTTTACCCGGTGCATTTTGCCCCATGTTGTGGTGCAATCTGCCCCGTTGTTGTAGTGCGTTTTGCCCCAATGTTGCGGTGCATATTGCCCCGCATGGTTGTTTGAAATGAATCAAAAATGTTTTTAGAAATTGGATATTTTCGAACAATTTTAAGGTTTTTTAAGACTTTTTTCACATGAATGACGAAGAATAATAGTTGTTTTAGAACATCGAACAAAATACTTCCACAGTAATGCTGTAGTGGTTGAGAAATCACAGTTATCCCTTAGGGGGTGCACATTACCCCCTCTCCCCCTACATTTATCTCAATAAAGGAAATAAAATTTGTTGAAAAAACGAAACGGAAAACAGCAAAACACTCGCAAAAAAACCTGTTATTCCACATAAAATAAACAATGCTAAAAATCAAACCTTAAGCTGTCTGTAAAAGTCATTCAGCGATAAGAAAGCAAAATGTTTGAAACATGATTAAATTGAAATTTTTTAAAAACACATGAAATTTAGAATTATAATTTTGACTCATGAAATTACAACAAAAAATCTACCTTTCTATACAAATCAATAGACTCTTTATTGATCAGAAAGGTATCTTGAATACAATTTCCGAAGATATTAGATATCGCATAATAGAGTTACCAAATAATTACATTTTGTGACTTTTCGGAAGGTCAAATGTTTGAAAGCGGCTATAAATCTATTTTTAACAATTCTTAAAAAGATTTCAAAATTTGAATTTTGCAACGACAGTGAGCAGACTTATTAAAGAAAAAAAAAGAGTTATTCGGTATGGGAATCGACTTTGCTTCTATTTTTTTTATTCGGATGAAACTTTGACCATGCATTCCATATGCCAAATAATCTGTGGTATTTTGAAAAAAAATATTATTTCCATGAAAAAAATTGCGAACATTTCTAATATTTTGAGAATGATAAATTCGATACAAGCAATTTAAAAGGACCGAAAATTCAATATTACGCGGTTATGAAATGTCAGCCCGAGCAGACGGAAATAACTTGGGAACAACATTTTTTGATATTTGAAAATACTATGCCAATAACATTTTATGTTATTTATAACAAGATTTGTTATTCGTCGTTATGATTTTTTTTGTTATTGGATTGTTATTGTAATAACAGACTAATAACATTGTTAGTTATTCTCGAACAAATCTTTGTAATTAATTTTTGTTATTTTAACAACTAATCCGATCATCCCAATAACAGTTGGAGTTATTCTTCCATAACAAAAAATGTTATTCCCAAGTTGTTTTGACTTTCAACTAATATCAGACCAATAACAAAATTTGTTATGATAACGTAAACTGCTATTACACTCTTATGCAAAAATGGAATTTGCAAGAATTTTCCATAAAAATTTCTGTTATTTAAACATTATTTGTTATTGAAATGACATGAATTTAGTTATTACCGTCTGATCGGGAGTCAAGATTTAAAATTTCGTTTTTAAGAGTTTTACATTGCAAATCGGACCATTAGTGTTTGACATATCGGCATTTGAAAATTGAGTCCTGTTTGGGTGACCCTTAGAAAACTTCATTTTTTTTGTTTCTTTTTGTTTGAGAGACTGTATCTCAGGAATGAAAAGCTTTACCTTTATTATTTCTAAGACGTTACAGGAAATTTTCTAAGCTTGAATTGAATAATAATTCTTCAATAAAGTCCAAACTTAATGATCCGAAGGCCTTCACTTCGGATAATCAAATCTTCGGGTACTCGAATAACAAAAAAATATATATTTTTTACAAGCCTTACCCGACAAACTTCATTCTGCCTTTTTTTGTTTGAAGACATTTTTGCTTTTTTGCTTATTCAGCCTTCTGTGATCAAAATTTGATTTTACGTAACTTTCTCCATACAATTTTCCGATGTTCCGGAATCGGTTCCAGAGTGGCCAAAGAGTCAATTAGTTAGCGTATAAACCTTACTTGGGCTTATACGAACCCAACGCAATAAAGAGCACCACGATCCGACGCTCCGTATTCAACTTATTCGCGTTCGAACAAAACCATCGAATTTTTTCATATATAAAAAACGTTACTTAATCCACCTTAAGGTGGTTGGTGCCTTCCTCGCATTCATGTTGTATTTTAGGTTGTATTTAAAAATTAATTTAAGAGTTTTTTTAATTTTTTTTTCATTTGTTTTTTTTTATAATTATTGATTTTACTTGAAGAGCAATTTTCAAGTCTTTTTTTTACCAACTCTCAATAAAGAAGAAAAATCTCATGAGTTATATATTTCAGTAAAAAGTTCGTGTAAATCTTTGTCGAGACAAAATGATGCAGCAACATAATTAATACAGAATTTTTCCAGAAGAGACGCAGACACTGCCTAAGCAATGTGGCAACCGGGCGATACGCATGCAAGGGGGTGTGGCTGCCAATCCCCCGCGTAGTCATACCAAAATCCCTACGCATGCTGCCGACTCTCGCGCGTAAGCAAAAAGACCCGGCCTTTGAGGTTATGCAAAAATCACCCTTTTTTGTAGCTACAAAAAAAAACTTTTTCTTGGCATAACTTTAAAAGTACTTCACTAAACAGATAAAAATTTAATAGGGACCCCAAAACGAACAGAATAAGGTGGATCCGGCCAAAATCGGTTCAGCAAGTTCTGAGATAATCGTGTGGAAAAAAAATCATGTCTACACACATCCCCACAGACATTTTTTCAGAATTTGATTCTGAGTCGATAGGTATACGTGAAGGTATATCTAGGAGGTGTATTTAAGAAGTTCATTTTTCGAGCGATTTTATAGCCTTGCCTCAGTGAGGTGAGGAAGGCAAAAAGAAGATATACATAAATTTCTTATGTTTGATTGGCCAGCTTGTAAATGACCCCTGAACTACTTTAAAGTGGTTTAGATTTTTAAAATCCAAGATGGCGGCCAAAATGGCGGTGATGTTATATTGAAAAAATGCATTTGGTAATTTTTAAAGCAAATAACCAGTCAAATTTAACCAAAATTAGGTCGCTAAGTTCAAATTTGATGTTAAAAGCAAGAAATAAAATTGTTCTTGTTTCAATTATCCGAAGTCCCATACAAACCTTCGGATAATCGAAACTTCGGATAATCGAGAGTGGACTGTAAATGTAACTCGGCAGCAAAATGTTCGCTAAAACTTTTTTGTGGCTAAAATAAACTAAGAAAATGTTTGAAATATTCAAAAAACATATTTTTATTTATTTTTGTTGTTTTCTAGAGTTTATGAAAAATGAGTTATTTTTTAAAGAGTGTAACTTTTTTTTAATAGTCCAACACCTACAACTCTACCGAAGACTCCAAATCGATTAAAATGTTCCTACCCAAACGATTTCCGATTATTTACAAACCATTTTTGTATAGATAGGCTGCCAACGTTGAATGACTAATAACACTTGTTTTGGAACTTTTCAAATGTTGGGCCAGATTTTTAAATTTTGAATTAATTCTAATAGAAAAGAGCATTGAAATTCTAAAAAATATTTTCAAAAAAATCGATAGTTTAAAATGACCGATCAACAATTTCAAAACATGAAAATTGTAGGAATTGTTCTTAATTGCACAACTGCAGAACAACTACTACACAACTACACTTTATCAAAAAAAATGCCATCTCGATTGCAATTTTGATTCCATCTCCATTCCACTTCGTTTAGAAATTTCATGTGGCAATATTTCAGATTTTTTGGAAAATTAACCAATTGTTCAAAAAACTATATCAGCTTAAGAGCATAGATGCCTTTTTCAGGCCCCTAAAACACTTAAATAACTCAAAAAAATAAAAATGCAAATTTTGGGAATCCAACTTAAAATAATTGTAAAATGTTTGATTTCGTAACCGTTTTTTTTTTTTTTTTTTTTCTCAAAAGTCGTAATCATAACCTACAACTTTGCTGAAGACACCAAATCGATCAGAAAATCTCTTCTCAAAATACAGATTTTTCAAATATTTGCATAGCACTTTTCTTAGGACAGCCCCCCAATTTTAATGATGACTTGTATGGAGCAACCATAATGCAAAATGGCTTTTTGGACCTAAGAAATCGATGGACAATGTTTTATCCGAATAAAAAAAAATGCAATGAAAATTGGATTTACGAAAATGTGGAAAGTAACTCATAAACTAATCAAGAAAACACTTATAATTATAGACAAAAACTAACCTAATCCACCTATGTGGTTGATGCCTTCCTCACTTTTTACCAAAAATGGGTAATATGAGTGGTTTGGACACACATTTCAGCTTTTTTTAGATCCAGAAAAAAAAACACAGATATAACTTATGTGGTAATAACTCGATACAGGGTTGTCAGTTCTTCAATGTTTTGGACTCGTTAGAAAGTTCTTTCGATTGCTTAACCAACGATGGGTTGGATGATGATTTAAGTGAGATCCGGCTTCAAAAAAGTACATAAAAATCACTTAAGTGGTCATAACTCGAGGCAGAGTTGCCAGATCTTCAAGGGTTTGGACTCATTGGAAAGGCCTTTTAATTACCTAATCAACGATTTTTTTTTTGTTATTTTTTTTTTCTTTATTGGAGGTGGACAAAAGCCCCCTTGAGCTGTGTCTGGTTATCGGTAAATGACACTTTCTCAAAAAGGCACAAAACCACCTCATCTTATCGCATCAACAAGTACACAAAACTCAAATGATACAAGACGGGGTCACTCTTAAAACTAAATCAATAAATTAACATAAATATCACAGATCTAAAATCTACGTGTGTATCGTCAGGTTAGGGATGGGATTTCAGGTGATTAAGGAATCGTTTTTTGATTGTGTCACGGGAGATGTCAAAGTCATACAGATCTGAGCACAAGTTAAAAACATGACACATACTTGAAACCGGTTCGTTTTGCCATAGTTTGTGAGAGCCCTGTGGACAGTCAAGAACGAGTGATTGCGGAGTACGCGAGGGCGAGTGTTTATGTTTACCAGTTGCAAAACGGCAGGACAATCGATGGACGATGGGTCGGATGATGGATCCGGACATAGTTTACATACATTTCTGTGGGATCCGGCTTCAAAAAAGTACATAAATATCACTTAAGTGGTCATAACTCGAGACAGGGTTGCCAGATCTTCAAGGTTTTGGACTCTTTGGAAAGGCCTTTCAATTGCCTAACCAACGATGGGTCGGATGATGGATCCGGACATAGTTTACATACATTTAAGTGAGATCCGGCTTCAAAATTGTACATAAATATCACTTAAGTGGTCATAACTTTAGACAGGGTTGCCAGATCTTCAATGTTTTGGACTCATTGGAAAGGCATTTCAATTACCTAACCAACGATGGGTCGGATGATGGATCCGGACATAGTTTACATACATTTAAGTGAGATCCGGCTTCAAAAAAGTACATACATATCACTTAAGTGGTCATAACTCGAGACAAGGTTGCCAGATCTTCAATGTTTTGGACTCATTGGAAAGGCATTTCAATTATCTAACCAACTATGGGTCGGATGATGGATCCGGACATAGTTTACATACATTTGAGTGAGATCCGGCTTCAAAATTGTACATAAATATCACTTAAGTGGTCATAACTCGAGACAGGGTTGCCAAATCTTCAATATTTTGGACTCATTGAAAAGGCCTTTCAATTACCAAACCAACGATGGGTCGGATGATGGATCCGGACATCGTTTACATGCATATAATTGAGATCCGGATATTTGTGAAAACACATTTTTATACATAACTTTTGAACTACTTATCGAAACTTCAAACAATTCAATAGCGATGTATGGGACCCTAAACCAAGTCGAATGCAACTGGTTCGATCAAAATCGGTTCAGCCAGTGCTGAGAAAACTCAGTGAGAATTTTGGTCACATACATACATACACATACACATACACACACACATACACACACACATACACACACACATACACACACACAGACATTTGTTCAGTTTTCGATTCTGAGTCGATATGTATACATGAAGGTGGGTCTTTGAGCTTTTAATAAAAAGTTCATTTTTAGAGCAGGATTATAGCCTTACCTCAGTGAGGAAGGCAAAACCGTAAAAGAAAAGAAACTAAAAAACTATGTGTAAAACAAAACTTATACATATTTTCTAAGCAAAGGAACATTTTCAAAATCAAAATTAAATCGTCAGTTGAGCGCCAAATTAAACTAAATTGGTAGCTTTCAGTTCACATTACCTTAGTTCGTTGCAGATATTTTAAATTAATTTTACTCTAACCAAAGTCGATGGGGATCGAAAAATAGAAAATATTAAAAATTGAAAGTACAAGCTAGGGTTTCCACATTTAAACGAACAAAACTTTAAATGCAATTTACACCAGTCTAGTTGTATTGCTATTATTTGTTTTCAAATATCTAAGTATTGACGAAATCTTTTTTTCGAAAAAAAAAACTTGTTGTGGTACAGTACATCGGAATTTCACAAAAAATAAAAATATGTTTTAACGAGTCCAAATATTCTTGATATGAAGATAATAATATGCCAAGCAATTGCCTATCCTTAGTTAAGACGCAAAAAACAGAAAAGCATTAACAATAGAAGAAAATTACTTCAAACCACTACAAAACCTGGACTTATATTTTGAATTGTGAATTTACATTTTAGAATTTAAAACAAAATAATGAATGTTTGTAATTATTTCATCATTTTTCAAATTTTTTTTCTACATTTAAATTTTTCTGCCTCATAACCCCTTTAAGATGATATCTCTCAAGTAATCCCAACAAAAAAAAAAGAGACCTTCTTCAAGAAGCACAACCATGAGAGGTGAAAAGGCAAAAATAACCCCTCCAGTCTTTTACCTGGCCCCAGTCCCTCATTTGTCATTGCCAGGGAAAAAAAAAGTTTCGCAAATAAAAGCAATAGCCCAGCAAGATAAAAGTCTTTAAGCGTACACAATTTCGGGATTATTGATTTTTGGCTTCCGAGAAAAGTTTTTGCTCGACGACGACGGGCTTTTCCTTACTTTTCACCACCGGGGATTGCGAAAAGAAAAGAAAAAGATATTGAACCTGTTTCTGTGTGCGGTAAGGATCATCGCTTATTTGATGTTCCATTATTCAGCAGATTTTCGAGAATGTCAATTCTGGATTTGAAATTCGAACGGTTGACATTCTGGCAACGTGACGAGAGCTGAATTGTTAATCACCGCTGAGAGGGGTTGCTGGTGTGATGGATGGGACGGAGGAAAAAATCTTGGAATCATTAGGAATTCGAAAAGTCTCAGCTCTTGAGTTTTTCTTTTTGGAAGGGTTTGAACAAGGTCTTGAAGTAACAATTCTTCTGTAACCTTGACCTTTTCTCGTCAAGACGAAGACAAATTTCACCTCAACCTTGTCCCCACTTATTATTAGTGATCCTTCTCAACAACAAGGCAAGACATTTCCACCCCATTAACGTGTTCGCCAACAAGTGTGCGCCATTTACCTGTGCCGAAAGGAACTACTCATCGCATAAATATTCCATTCCCAGCACCATATCACACCGAATCGGATGAATAATTCACCCCCGAAAGGTACTTGAGCAGGCTCGACGGAACAAATAAGCCAGCATGGAACCATCTTATTGCGTGAGAGTATTAGAGAGGCTGGTTAAGGGGAAGCCAGAATTAATGCGATTATCATCGACTTGCTCGAACACAGTCAGCCACATGTTGCCTCGAAGAACTTCCGTTTCCGTGCGCCCCAAAACATTTCGGCAGGGGCATTGTCAGCTCGGAGGAAATATTCGTATCTCACGCCTCGGTGGCAGTTTTAGTGACTATCAACCGAACGGAACGACGGATCCGTTTTGGAATTTCAGCACTTTTCCGCTGTGGCCGACCTGCGGCAGCAGAAGGGAAATGGCGCGGGGTGTGAAATGAAAATGTATATCAAGTTACGCCACATGCGTCTTTAAGAACATATAGAAACGGAAACGATTGCCACACCGGAGAAAACCGGTTGAACGGATGCTGGGGGAAGGTGGAGTTCAACGAGCAAAGAGCAAAGGACTTGGAGAACAAACCCCCATTTTTAACGAACTATCTTTACGGTTAAAATTACGCAGTAGGCCTGGCCGCTTGAATGTTCATCTATCAAAAGCAATCATGAATCCCACGTTTTATTTTTTTTTGTTTTCTAAAAAAATCTTTTCTTTTACTTATAACTTAGCAAATTTTTTCGAGTTGCATTTTGTAGAAATTTGGCGAAGAAATTTTACGAAAAATAAGTTAAGAAGAACAGATAACAAAAGAACAATTATAAATAAGAGTGGAACTCTACGATTTCGCGGATCGACATTTCTTTGTATTTTTTATTTGGACGAAACATTGTCCATGCTGCTTAGGGACCATCCATAAACCAGGTGGACACTTTTTTGAAAGCATAATTCGTTTTTCTAAACAAGTCTCCACACAATTTTGGGAGCTGGTCACACAAAATGGGTATGTAAATGCATGAAATTATGTACATTGAAAAGGGATTTTCTGATCGATTTGGTGTCTTCGGTAAATCAGAAGTTTATGATTAGGACTTTTGAGAATAATTACACGGTACACGGAAAAAATGAGATTTTTTTAACTTTTTATTACAAAAAAATAAATTCCTGAATTGCGTATTTTTGAGAATTTTTTTATTAATTTAAAAATACTTCAATTCCTATCTGAGATGAGCAATTCTGTACGAAATAGGCCGATTTCGACCATTTTTATTTTCTGTATTTTGTGATTTGGCACAACCTTTTTTTGACTCAACCTTTTTTTGTCTTTGGTTCACCCATACAAGTCCCCATACAATTTTGGCAGCTTTCCATACAAAAATGGTACGTAAACAAATCGAAAATCTGTAACTTTTTCAGGAATTTTCATCGGCAAAGTTCTGAACAGTCACAACTCATCAATACCTAATGTTGTGACTGTTCAGAAAAAATAGGCACACGGAAAAAATCTTGCAGATCTTTTGATTAACTTTTTTCCTCATAAACTAAATTTTCCAAAATTGGTGTTTTTTTGGTTTGGAGATTTTTGACATGTTTTAGGGGACCAAAACCCGCAACTTTCGAGCCATAGAGAAGTATGGTCAAAAATTCTGCCGCCGAGTTTAAAATTTTGAGATGCAGTTTGAAATTTATTTTTTTAACCTCATTTTATAAGTTAGTTTGAATTTGCAATCGAAAAGTACTTTACAGATTTTTTGTTGAAGTGCCTCGTTTTCAAGTTCCACCTAAAAGTTTAATTTCAGTGGAATGTTTGCAGTTTTTCGATTTTTTTAAATAGCGACCTTGAGTGACCATACCAGATTTTTTTTAAGTTCAGAAAAAGTAACCATCGGGAAATTTCCGGAAAGTTTCAAGTGTTGAAGTTGTAAATTTTATTGAAAAAAAAAAACAATTAAGAATGATTCAACTCTCTTGTTCTACGAAAAACTTCATTTCCCTTGTTATATATTTTTCTTGTTTCGTTTTTAATATTTTGATTTGCGTTTATCTTTTTTAGTTTTTGTTTAATTTTTTTGCTGTTTTTTCCCATTTTCTACTATAGAACGATACCATTATCATTCAAATTGTAAAAAGTGCTTAGAGGCATAGACTGGTACACTACAAAAATTACTGTGTACTTATTTTCACATAACATAGGGGAAATGTTAGTAAGAAACACAGCCAAAGTTAACCCCAAAAAATATGACATTTTTTTAAACATTGGAAAAGTCACATAAAACAAGTCACACTTCCAACCTTAATATTTTCTTAAATTTTAAGACTCCTTCTTCCAAATGCTTTTAAGGATCAAAAATTCGTTGAAAAGTTGATTTTTGACGAATTTTTCGATCGAGGCCCGCCTAGATGCGGGGTTGGGTTGTAGAGGGTTTAAATATTTTTTTTTACAATTTTTCGAACAAAGGATGAAATGAACATTTGCCTACTTGATACAGCAATTGACGTATTGATCACAGGGTAAATAAATAAATTTTAAATCAAATTTAGAAACCAAAAACCTCAAACTAGCGTAAAATTACCCGGGGATTCTGAGTATGTCAAAATTGAGACCAAAAAGTGACGTCAAGCAAGAATATAGATCAGTCGGCATTGAGCAACAAGTTTCCATGTAATGAATATTTGCCACTAACTAAACCAAATTTTCTCTGATGTCATAACACTTTACTGTTGACTATGAAATTGACATAATATGACGGAATAAGCGTTTGTTGAAACCAAATTGGATCTTGCAATGGTATGATATTACTAATGCATTACATTGAGGCTCATTCTAAGAGTCATTTACCACTTGTCAGGATGACAGTTAAAGTTATGTTCCCCCTATTCAGTGTCTGGATTTGGGGTCAACTTGTATCCACCGACGGTACCGTAGACTGGCAAATTGGCAACTGCAACTTGCACGCCACAGCTGCCTCCAACGCGACTGACATTCCACCATGGAGTTTTTATCTACCGGTAAAGCAAACCCTGCTGAAGATCCGAAATCCGTACCATATGTTCAACCTTATCCATGATCCAGAGGGTACAGATTGTATGTTCCTGGGATTCAGTTATTTTACCACGTCCATCTATCTGGGCATAATGTGCAGGTCGAACCGCGCTGTGACGTACTATGTGAGACCCAAGTTACAATTGTTGGAAGGCCGAATGTCCTGCCTCAAGATTAGTGATGATGATATCTGCGAGTTGAAGCAATGTGGGATGTACGTTCACGAGGGAATAAGGCTCACTTTCGAGGGTGATCTGCTCACGATCGAGGATTTGTCCAACAACGTTCCCCCGGGTACTTTGTTAACTATGCGCAGAACTTCGAACCCCGATACTGTAAAGTGCAACTGTTCTAAGCTGGTGAAATGCGTGGAGAAGCGTAAACGTTGTCAGAGAAAAAAGGCAGTGCTGCAAATAAAAAATAAAAAAATCACGACGATAAATGCAATATCATGCTACAACAACAAGGCTGAACAATCATCTTTTGGATCGAGTTTGGTACTGATATTCATTGTTGGTATATTAGTACTAATAGCTGGTGCTATTTAGGGGATTGCAGCATGGTTTTGAACAAAGGTGATGATTTGAAGATTCAGCTTGAGTTAAATGAATGTTGTCTAAAATAAACGAATATGTCAGTAAAGAACCATGAAAAAAAAACAAACCTAATCCACCTATCTGGTTGGTGCCTTCCTCACTCCGTACTAAAAGATTCTCATAGATATTCATATTTGAAGACTCGTTGAAAAGGTAGTTTGCATACAAATAAGTGGGATCCGTCTAAAAAAAAACTACATAAATATCTCTTAAGTTGTCATAACATGAAACAGGGTTGCCAGATCTTCAATATTTAGGATTCATTCCATTGGTCTTTTAATTACCTAACCAACGATATATAACATGGTGATATTTGGTACGATATCAGGTAATTCATAACTTTTGAACTAAACCGGTTCAGCTAGTGCTGAGAAAACTTTGTGACAATTTTGGTGACACACCGACACACAGACAGACAGACATTTGTTAAGCCTTCGATTCTTAGTCGATAGGTATACATGAAGGGTGGTCTACGAGCTTTATGTGAAAAGTTCATTGTTAGGGTTTAAAGCCTTACCTCAGTGAGGAAAAGGCAAACATATAACACAACTTGGAACTAGAAAAAAGAAGTCTCACTTCACCCAACGTATCCCACCGCTTGCCCGGGATGCGTCGGCGAAGAGTAGAAAAATTTATTTATTCTCAGTTCATTCCGACCATAAATTATATCTAAGAAACATTGTTGTGCGCCCGGCACAACAGCCAGACAAGTGTGATGTTCGGGCAAAAGCTCACCGGAGACGCTGGTGCTGGGAAGAGTTGGTTTTTCTACTCGTTCCCCCCGGGGGGCCAAGATTAGCATTCAACTGGAACAAAAACCGGAAAGGATTCACCACCTGGCCGTTGAGACTGTGTTCAGACACTGGAAGCCGCTCATATGTGTGAGATGTTTCGTGATGAGTTTTTGGGGCAGGTGGGAGAGAAAATTGTATCAACTGAAAGAAAAGTTCTCGCACATGACTGGGTTCGTAAGCTAGCGTGTACGGAGGTAACCTTTTCAAAGTTATCTTGTTTCACTGCCAGGTGAGCTGAACGTTATTTGAGATAACTTATTCGTCTTTTTCCAGTAATCTACAAACACAACCTAGAATTTGGAGTTCAAACTTTTCAGTTCTCCCAAGTGTTCAAAGTGGAACTCTTTTAACCACTGATTGATCACCGGGCTGTGATCGATGGTCGAAGTTATCATCAAACAAACCACGTCCTTGTCACGTCATGTTGGACAACAACTGTGTCAGCACAACGAATGGTCAGTTACGTAAACGTAACTGGTGCTGTCCCAATCCCTGTTAACCTCAATAATTAATGAAGCAGGAAGCACTGAGCTGGATGCCGGCGGCAGAGCTTTCCATCAACATTTCGACGGTTTGGTTGAGCAACACTTTGCAGGCCTTGAATCTTTTGTTTACACAAGTATCAAATTCAAACAATAATATTGTCAGAATAAGAACTATTTTTAGCTTGAACTCAACGAATTATCTTTGCGGTGAATTTTACGCAGTAGGCCTGGACACAAGAGACAGAGAAGAATATTGGGAGTGGGTCGTCAAGAGTTGGCCATCCCGCCCCATCAAAATGTTCAAACGAACAGTACCCACTGAGTTGTGCATCCCAATCATGCAACTCCCGCTGGATGTGGTGTGACGTAAGGATTCCACTACGTTTGATCTGCAGCCGGAAATAGACCGGGATGGGCAACCCAACCACTATGGTAAGCCGGCTTTGGGCCTATGTTTGACTAATGAGAAAAGGAACTAACGTGATGCAAATGGATATTTTTCAGAAGGATGTTGTGGAGAATTCTGAGAATTTTTTGTTTAGTGCAAGATTTGAAGGTTTGAATTTGATTTTTTCGAAGGTTATTTTACATTTTTTTCCTTCTCTATTCAATTCGTTCTCCTTAGTACCAGTAAACTAAACCCATTTCGAACAAATCGAAAGGTAGTCCATATCTCAACTCAGGATTAAGATACAGGAGCAATTCTCTACGAAATCGGTCTTTTTTTTATTTTTATTTTTGTATTTTTTATACCGGCTCAAACAGTTTTGGTGCATTCGGTATGTCCAAAGAAGCCATTTTGCATCATTAGTTTGTCCATATAATTTTCCATACAAATTTGGCAGCTGTCCATACAAAAATGATATGTGAAAATTCAAAAATCGGTTGTATGTATGGATAAGGACTACACTTAAAAAAAATGATACGCGGTAAACAGTTTTTTTACCATTTTTAATTTTATTTATTGTCACTTAAACTTGATTAGCAAAAAACACTTTTTTTTATTTTTGCCATGCCATTGTGCGTTTCTCAAAATCGTACCTTGGGATTTGAACACTTTGTTCGTGGTTCCCATTTTCATGAACGCTTGTTCACGATTTTGGGAACTCTTTTTTCTCTGTGCATGTTTGCCCACCTTTGAAAAAAATATTTTTGAAAAGCTGGAAAATTCTCAATATTTTGCTTTTTTGAACTTTGTTGATACGACCCTTAGTTGCTGAGATATTGCCATGCAAATATCGACTCCTCTGTGCTCTCTTGTGCTTAGCTTGCTGGGATTCCTATCTAGTTAGCATCAGAGAGCACAGAGGCATCGAGGGCATAGGGCAGGTTTGGATTTCAAAGGAACAATTATAGAATCGAATGATTTAAAAAAAAGTTTGAAGAAAAAGCATGTTTAAACTTTGGTTTAGTTGAATTATTTTTTTAACTGTTCATTGTAAGAAAAATAGTAATTTTATTTACAGTTTGGTTGTGCCAAAATGCATATTTCAACGTAACGGAGTTAATGATTAGTCCACCTAGAAGTCTAATTTAGGACCATGATGTGTTCAGCATCAGCCACTCATAAATTCTTAAAAATAGCTACTCATAAATTCTTGAAAATAATTGAAAAAAGTTACATTTCTTTCACCAACTGGAACACTCCGTATCTCTTACCATAAGAGATAGAATTTTGGCACCTTCAACAACATTGTTTATTTAATTTGTCTTTTTTTTCTGAATTAAGAAACGATGTTTTTGCAACGCCGGCGAATCCCATTAATTGAGGCTCATCATTTCCATTGACCAATGCAGAGAATAAATTAGGATTTATGAAGTCACTATCAAAGCAGAAAACATTCAAAATACCCAATCAAATGTGATCAGTTTAAAACTGGAGACGAATTTGTGCAGTCATGCTACCGAGAACCGTTTTCTTCTTGGTGGGTGGAATTTTCGTTCTGACTCTTGCTCAACGGATCAAGTGCGTTTCATCTTCGCGTTACTTCATCCCAAGTTTCAAGGTAAGTAATAATCTTAAGTATAAAGTCAACTTCAATAAAGTTGCCTTTTCTCGAAACAGGCCAACTGGCACAAGGCGAACGAGTACTGCTTCTTCCTGGGCATGCGACTGGCCTTCACCGACTCCGTCGAGCGCCACAACGCCGTCGTCGAGGAGGCCAAGCGGTCCGAGGTGTTGGACGTCGCGGTGACCGTGCTGTGGCTGGGCGCCAGTGACCTCGGCCAGGAGGGGCTGTTCTACTGGCACGCGACGGGGGCGCGGGTGCGCTTCATGAACTGGCGCTCGGACAATCCGGACGATTTCGGCGGCGTCGAGGACTGCGTCGCGCTGGTCAACATCCCCGACAAGGGCTGGCACTGGCACGCCAACGATGCCGGCTGCGAGGCCGAGCACTACTTTATCTGCGAGAACGATGAGCACGGGCAGGAGATAAAGGAGTTTTAGGGGTGATTTAGCTTTTTAATGTAGGAATTGGCAAATAAAGTCCAGACTCGATTATCCGAAGGCCTTGGCAAGATTTCGCTTCGGATAATCGAAATTTAGGATAATCGAATATAAAAAAAAAATGTTGTCTAATGTTTAAAAAAAAAAATCCAAGATGGTGGCCAAAATGGCGTTGATGAAATATTAAAAAAATCATTTTTCAATTTAATAGGCAATCAACTAGTCAAATTTGTCTAAAATCGGATCGCAGAACTCGAATTTGATGTTAAACTTCGCCGCCCTGGGCGTCAGAACGTCCTGACTACAAGTTTGTTAGGATTATCTAAGAGATCAAATCAAATCACTCGATTTTAAAAGATAATATTCGTTGCTAAAATTAAGCCTTAGCCAATATTTTAGTACGATTTTAGACGAAAAACAACCCATTGAATTATAGATAAGCATTTAACAATCTCTCCGTGTATATTCTAAAAATAGTTACTTTAAGCCTTATATGCCCAATTTTATTCATGAACTTTTATTTTTACCATGTTAGGAGATCATTTCCGGCACGTTTTATTCCGATAAAATACTTTACTTATCTTTTTTTAAATAAATTAGATTTAACATAATTTAGGCAACAAAAATTAATCTCTTTTGCTTACTTTGTCTTTTCACAAATTTCATACCGATTATATAGTGTCATTCATTTCAGATTGGAGTTTTCGCAAGTCTCCATTGAAATAGATTTTTTAACGTTTTTGGCTGAAATCCAAGAAAAAAAGTTTTATTCTATTGAAATGATAGAATATTTTTAAATATTCGATGAGATAAAAAAAAAATACACCAGCCATTGATTTTTTTACATTGAAAATTAAACTGTGTGTTTCAGAAAAATCAAGATTTGTTTATGTAAATTGGAGCGTTTGATACGGTATGTCCGAGCATCCTTCCTCCCTTGTAGATTTTTTGAAATGTGTTCCGTTCTCAGAATCCTCTCTGCGGTAAACACAATGCAGTAGGGCTTGCCGCTATAATTTTTGTAAAACATTTTTGGGTGCTCTCGGACGTACTGAAATTATCAATGTTGACAAAAAAGAGCTTGGGGCGTAATCTAACCACAAAACAAGAAAAAAAGTATTTTGAGAATCCAACATTTACCAGAGAGAGCGAGCCACTCAAAAGATCCGGTTCACTAATAAGAATGAACAACCCATGGTTCACAGAATAAGAACCGCGGTTCTATTTGAAACTGCGGACTTTTGATAGAAACATTACAATATAAAAAGATTGTTAAAATATTGTTTTTTTTTCAGTTCAAAAATATAAAAATTTGAATTTCCTACAAATTTTAGTATTTAAATTGTTTTTGGGGATTGAAAACGTAAATAAAAACATTTTCATGCTTATAAATTCATGCCAAATTTGTCAAAATTGTCCCTTTTTCAAGAAATATGAGAAAAAAACGACAGTCTAGACATATTTCGTTACGGGATCTATTGCAACTTCATCATCAATATCATTAAAAGATTCTAAATAGCATTTTGCCAATATTTAAACACCATTTAAAAGTTTTCAAACCCTTGTTTTCGGTTTTCTAATTTGTTTCAAATTAAATCTGAATGATTTTCTAAACTAAATTTACAAAAAAATGCACAACTAATCGTAAAGAAACATTGAAATTCTACCCGAAAAAAAATGAGCATATTCAAATGTTTAACTTGGAAAATTTCACCAAAAAATATTAAATACCCGAGCAGACGGAAATAACTTGGGAATAACATTTTTTGATATTTGAAAATACTAGGCCAATAACATATTATTTTGTTTATAACAAAATTTGTTATTCATCGTTATGATTTTTTTCATAAATTTTCTAAGTCAGGAAAATTTTCTAAGTCAGGATACCACATTTTGGTATTATTTTGGTATTACAGTATTTCACCTATTTCTTCTGGGAAAATATTGACCAATTTTGACAAGGTCATTAATTTTGCGCCAAAATGACTTGATACCGAAAAATGTTAAAAATGATTTTTAAAATTTTGTATACACCCACTATAAATTATTTTAAACCGTTGCAATGTCCCTAAGTAGGGATAAAAAAAAAACTTTGATTAATGAGTCAATCGATAGTATTATTGAATTAATTGAAAATAGCGTTTTCATCAAAATGTTGTAAAAAAGCGAAAGAGCCGTTCAAAAAAGCCGCTCTTTTTAATAAGCGAGCGGAAATGAGCGGACCCTAAACAGAGTGGTTTTGTCCACCTATAACATTTACTGATAATAAGATAATGACTATTTTTTTTAAGTAACCATTATTGTTCCTAAATATTCTCTACAACATTGCTGAAATCGATCGGAAAATTCCTACAGATTTTTGAATGTGTGACAATTTTGTGACACATCCAAGGACATTTCGTTTAACACCCGAACATCTGTCGACCGCTGTTGATATCACGCACGGTTTGATTTATTATTATTAGTCAGCTCGTTTCGTTCAATATTCACATGGCCATTTCATCCCTGCGCCGGTCCGGATATTTGCAAAATTTTGGGTCAAACAAGACGATTTATGTCTGACCTTGCCGCGGCAGATTTTCGCAGAATCCCCTCTTTAGCTGAGGATTACAAAGCAGTCCTAAGCCAAGTATCGATCTCCAAAACCTACACCAACGCGGCCACTACGTGCATCCTCAATTAGGGCCAGATTAATCTTTGAAAAGGGTAACTGTGAGGAGGCAGGACTTTTGAAAGCGTCCAGTTGGTTGAGTGTTAAAGTCAAACGGACCAAAAATCCTGACGACGGTGGCTGATGTTGACACAGTTCCTTTCCGGAACGCTACCACCAGGATTGAGTCCTTGGACGAGCAACAGGGAGGTTGGTGATGATGACTTTGCGATATGTGTGTACAAGTCGTGAGTGTGATGGTAATGAACCTGTCTGTCTGGGTTGATTAAGACGGAGTAAATTGAGCTTGAGTCGTGTGTTCTAGATTTTGCACAGCAGTTTTGAAAAGGGGGTTGACGGGTACATGACGGATTATGTTGTAATTACTTGGGACATGGAGAAATGAGGAATTGATATTTTAATGTCTTCGTGAGACATATGTGGATTGATGAAATGTTGAGTTGTTGAGTTGTTGAGTTGTTGAGTTGTTGAGTTGTTGAGTTGTTGAGTTGTTGAGTTGTTGAGTTGTTGAGTTGTTGAGTTGTTGAGTTGTTGAGTTGTTGAGTTGTTGAGTTGTTGAGTTGTTGAGTTGTTGAGTTGTTGAGTTGTTGAGTTGTTGAGTTGTTGAGTTGTTGAGTTGTTGAGTTGTTGAGTTGTTGAGTTGGTGAGTTGATGAGTTGTTGAGTTGATGAGTTGATGAGTATTCTCTTAATTTTGCTAACTTTCTCAATTTATCTCACAAAACGACACAGCCAAAAGCAACTCGCCCCTAGTATTATCACCAACTTTGGTAATCTCTTCACGAAAGAACTTGAAACAATGTAATGGCACTTTTATGGGTTAACTTTAAAGTCTCCGCCGAAAAGCTTTGTTTTACTTCACGCCCCCCACGAACAAAACTTCCCGAAAAACAACGCTTTTCCTACGCCCACAATGTCACCCTCGGGGCATTCTTTCCCAACGCCAAAACAGACCCAAAAAAGAAGCTTTGAAGCGCCTAACGTGAAAAATAAACAACTTCTCCGGAAAAGAAAGAAAAATTTGCTGCGTGAAACAATTCCCAAGAAAGAGAAAAAAGCGGCGTGGCGTCTGCAAAGTCAGCCTGGTGAATCATTGCGTAAATTTACTCGTAAAATTAAATTCATTTTTTCTTTGCCACAAGTTTTGCGCCAAAGAATTTCCCAGTCGAGAGGGTAATTATCCTGCCGCGACAATCCTTCGTGAGTTTGGCTTTTCAGCGTGTAAGTCGGTTTGTTTAATGAGGAATTTTCCGACTCCCCCGCCCCTTCAATCCCAATGTCATTTGAGTTGTTTCCTGAGTGGAATATGTTTGGAAGCCTTTTTTTATTGCAGCCTAGGTTTGCTCATGAAAACCCCACTTGTTTTTACGGCACAGAAGCCACCGTAAACAATTTTTACTTGAACCTGTTCGTTTATTCAACCCCTAAAACCTCAATGTCACCCCACCTAACGGTGGCATCGCCGAGATTAAACACCAAGACTTTATTACTCGAGCTCTGGCCAGATTGACTTTTATCTCCAGGGGGCTGTACGCCCAAGAAGTTAGCTTTATGTCTGGGACTGCTCTCGGTAGAGAGCTAGAGAGAGGAGGACGTGGGCTTTGGCAAATTATCCCCGCCCCCCCATCAAAATGTCCATCTGAGAAGTGGTCCAAACCTTCTTTCGAGGAATGTCGAGACATTTTGGGGTCTCGCCGATAACGCGTTGATCTGATGCCAATAGTCGGGCAGGGCCGGGATCGATTCTCAATCCTATTTTGGCCCCCTGAGAAGATAATGCGATTTACGTTGCGCACGAATAATAGCCTCCACGTTGGAAATGCAAAGTCGGGCTCAATCAAGGTGTGGGTGGATGAGCGTTTGATGTTTGGTGTGTGCTCGCAGAATACGACATTGATGGAAGGCAGCGGTGATCTCCATGTCCCTGCTCAGCGTTTAAACCCTTTCTGTGGAAAGGTGGAAAATGCGATTTCCTCGTAATCTTCAAGCTGCATGAAATGCCAAATCAGGAAGAAGTTTCTTGTGTTACTTTTTTCTTTCATAAGTATTATGGAATGGAAATTAAGTTAGTCAATAACGGTAGCGAATTGAAAATAAACAGTTTTTTTTATCAGTTTGAATACGCCAAATTAAGCATACCTATAAAAACACTGTTCAGTGTTCTTCGCCAAATCATTGTCAAGCCAACTTCCAATTAGAATCTTGTATTTTGCCATTTTGTTTTTCACATCCATGTAACAAAGTGTTTTAAGCAAACTAAAGTAACATCATATTGAAATTTTATGTTAGTTTCTGTAACAGTTTGCAATTAGAAGATTGTTTCAGCACGAGTCACACATTTATCCAATTTTGGATAAATAAGACGATAGCTGAAAAAATGAAGTTTTATTAAGAGTTCCACACAACATTTTTTTTTGCAATTCCGAAGTACACCTTTTGATTCGAATTTTCAGTCAATTCATCAAAAAATTGAAAAGTTTTACTTTTCGATTTTGATATTTCAAGTAAAGAAAAGTCGGCCGTTTCGTCATTCGAGGGTGACAGGAAAAGTAAGCAGTTTCACGAATTGCAAAAAAAAACATGTTTTAGAAACTGTTCTTCATTTGCTTTGTTTATGCATTCAATGCTCCGAGTATTATTTTAAATTTCCGTAAAACAAAATTCTTAGTTGAAATGAAAATAGAAGCCAATATTTTTGTTAAAACCCCTTTTGAATTAATTTCATAAGATTGTCATAAATTTGTGTTTTGTTTAGAGTTAAGCCTTTTAAAATCTAAAGGTTCATTTGAAAATTAAAAAAATATTTTTAATCGAAAGCTCGGAAAATTAAACAATAGTTTAATTTTTTTTAAATGAAAATTAGTTGAGTTGCTAAGTCATTGTCATTCAAAAATTAAACTCTATTTAAGTGATGTAGAGAAACCCTCATTTTCCTGTTTTTTTTTTTTTCTTTCAGAGGTTGTATCTTAGCAACCATTGGTTCAATTCCCAATGTCTTTGAAGCGAATTTATAGGAAGTTTTCTGATCTTTTAGAAAAAATATGTTCAGCGATGGGAAAGCTTGGTCATACCATCTAGAGGTAAAAAAGTCGCGTATTTTGCATAGAAAAAAACAGTTATTAAATGCTATAACATGAAAATTAACCAAGATATCTATTTTTTTTTTAAGTTCTTATGGATAGCAAATTTAATTTTAGATCAAGAAATAGGGTAACAAAATAAACACATAGTTTCATTCAAATAAAAACATACAAAAATGTATTTGTGTACTGATGTTCAGAAAAAAAATTGTTACGCATGAAAAACATCGTTCTACGTACTACGCTAAACAAGTGCAAAATATGCCTCTTTTGGTCTCCTAAAATATAATAAAAGATAATCAAAAAATAAAAAAATAAGTATTTTGGGAATTTAATTTAAATAATTGAAATTTGAATAAAAAACATCTAGATGTTTTTCATGCGTAACAATTTTTTTCTGAACACAAATACATTTTAAATTCTGGTGCTCGATTTTTAATGTTTTGGAAAATTATTATACTTGCTAAAAAGCGAACATTTTAAAATTAATTTCTTGATGCAAAACCTAATTTTTAATAGAAAATTATTTTAAAATGCGCTTTGCTCTCAAGTTGTAGGAATGTTCAGGTCAAAAAATGTTATTTTTTGTAATTTAAAAATATTTCAAGAAGGAAATACATGCCTGCAAAAAAATATCTGATAAGCTGAGAAATTTTGTTGCAATATTTCTTCACAAACTTAGATAATTGGACATCAGGTTGCTGAAAAACAGCTTCCTAAAAGTCAGTATTGGTGGAAAATGAGTTTTTCTCAGTCCCGAGCAGACGGAAATAACTTGGGAATAACATATTTTGATATTTGAAAATACTACGACAATATCAATTTATGTTATTTATAACATGATTTATTATTCATCGTTATGAATTTTTTGTTATTGGATTGTTATTGTAATAACAGACTAATAACATTTTAGGTATTCTTCGAACAAATCTTTGTTATTATTTTTTGTTATTTTAACAACTAATCCGATCATCCCAATAACAGTTGGAGTTATTCTTCCATAACAAAAAATGTTATTCCAAAGTTGTTTTGGCATTCAACAAATATCAGACCAATAACAAATTTTGTTATGATAACTTAAACTGTTATTAAACCCTTATGCAAAAATTGATTTTTCAGGAAGATTCCATAACAATTTCTGTTATTTTAACAGATTTTGTTATTGAAATGGCATGAATTTTGTTGTAACCGTCTGCCCGGGGTGTCATCTAATTAGCTCTCATTTTAAAATTGACGCTATCTCGGAAACTTTTGGTTCGATTTTCATTGGTAATAAGTGAACTCAATGATAAATTTTCACCTTTTTCAAATTCTCCACGCTTTTTTTCACATAGGGGAGGGGGTCTGAAATTTAAAAAAAAAGTCCACGAAGTTTATGGATAATTGCTTTAATTCAAAATAATTTCAATTGCTTTTTGTAGATCAAGACTAATATTTGAGAAGTGCTTAAACCACTTAGGGACCATCCACAAACCACGTGGACACTTTTTTGAAACCTCAGACCCATACAAAACAAATCTTTTTAGTTTGGAGTGTGGACAATCGTTCCTGCACATTTTTTTTGTTGCGTTTTATTTACCCATTAAATACTTTCAAGTACCCCATCAGGTTCAACTCGGATCTTCGTGCACCCTTCGACAAAGTTGTGGGAAATTAAATTTCCTAGAAGAATCACACACTTGGGCAATTTTGGGCGAGACTTGCACCACCTGCTGCCAAAATCCTGAAGCGATATTTTTGCCCATACATTTTTGCGATTTTCCCCATATAAACTTCAACGAAAAAAAGCGACCCCTCAACCTTAACCGTTTTGGCGCAAAATTGGCACAGTTACTGATTATTGCCTAAATAATCGAGCCTGGGGGTATCTCTTGAGATTTTCCTAAATTTTAAATTTTTCTTGTCATCCTGATGTACATGTTTTTAAAATCAACAATGTTTACGAATTCGAAAACATAGAGTTACCTGATTAGCTTACATGATTTCTATCCGTGTAGTGATAAATAATACGTTTTAGCCGATTTTGCATTTAATTGTTGAAACCATGGCTTGTAATTTGATTGTTGATTATTTTTTAATTAGGCTTAAAAAACCCAAAAAACAAGAGGCTGAAAAACTGCAATTTTCATCTAAAAAAGGTAAAAAAAAGTTTAAACAATTTTTCGATGTTGGGGATCTGAAAAGACGTAAAATAAAGAACATGTTTTCATGAATTGTTTCAATTAATCGTAAAGTAAATTCAGTGCTTAAATCACTGAATTTGAAACATGAAATTGCCACGTTTCTTAAGTTTCCATAGTCATAGTTTAATAACAAATAGACAAAAATTAAACAAATAGAACCGGCTACGTGGCTCAATGGTTGCGGCTTCTGCCTCGAATGCAGAAGGTTCAGGGATCAAATCCCGGTCGGTTCCCTTGAAATTTGGAATCAGGAATTGAACTTTGAATATGAACAAAAAACCTTTAAGAATCAGGTGGGATTCGAACTCACACCCTTTGGATTGATGGTCTGGGACGCTAACCAGTCGGCCATCATGGAGTTAATGCTCTTGAACTGATTTGTTCCGTAGTGGCGAAATAATGTCACAAGGTATAACATATCAAACCATTATATAACTACTAACACCGTCTCAAAACAGCCCAGGGCCATCTCATATACTCATAGGGGGATGGCGTCGCTATTTTTAGACCACGTTTTCCACTTTTTCTCATCGAAACCGACTACTTTATCGACTTCATTTTGCTGGGCGAGATAGGACGCCGTCTATTTTTAGACGATGACTCAGCACTTTTCCACTCTTGCACTTAAAAAAACCAGATGGCAGCACGATGTAACGCCACGTCCCTATGAACTGGACGAGGGAGTCGTGGATTGCCTGGCCCGAGTCATCTGCATTACCGATCTATGTCTGTACAATTTCAGAAGAAATCGTTAGCCAGAGAAAGGTATTCGCTTCAAAGGTTCTTGAGATATATGGTGGTTACTAACCGAACCGTCTCAGTTGAAATATACTGTGGTCATGGCCAAGTCCTGCCAAGACGGGGGTTCAAATACATACATACATACATATAAATAGACAAAAATTAAACAAATCTCCAAAAACATCAAATCCCTTTGTTCCACAATTATGCAAATCTCACTTGTCTCTTTGTGTCAATTTTCCCCAGATCAAAGAACCCGTGCCCAATTCGGTAAGCTAACCACTTTTTACTGCTCACTTTTCACCCGCCATAAAATTTTAAGCACCCGTCCATTTTCTATGCTGACAATTGGGAGGGAGGGGTCCAATAGGGTGGTCTGCAATTGCGCTATATTTTCACCAATTAAACTACACGCTCGAAAATTTTATGCAACCATTACGTGACGGGGTTCATTTCCATTTTACAGCATCCATTTGGTGGGAGGGCTGAGGGGGGGACGGGGACACTTTCCTTTTAACCACTTTTTCCATATTTGCGAGGGGGGCCATTTTACTGACCTTCTCTCCCAGTAGTCGTGGTGGTCAGGATTGCTGCTGTGTACACGCAGAAAAAAGAATTCCCAAAATCGTGAACAAGCGTTCATGAAAATGGGAACCTCGAACAGAGTGTTCAAATCCCATGGTACGATTTTGAAAAACGTACCATGAAATTTGAACACTTTGTTCGTGGTTCCCATTTTCATGAACGCTTGTTCACGATTTTGGGAACTCTTTTTTCTCCGTGTAATGGCACTTAATTTTTGCTTGCTTTTTTACTTTAAATTCTATTTGGGGAGGGGTTTTCTCTTCCCCCGGAGGATTACCATTACCAGAGCGGAGATAAGCTAAAGTAGATTTGGACACGTTAAAAATTCTTGAGCGTTTCGCCTTAACCGCTGGAACATTTAAATTTGATCAAGGATTGAAACAACAATTGAAGAAAGAAACAGAGTATGCTAAGCCGATTTTTTTTGTTACAAAATAAAATCATTATGAAATAAAAATAATCCCCAAAGTTTCACATTCATCCTGCTTAAAGACAAATCCTTGGGAAAAAAAATTGTTTCTACGAAAAGTTTCTCCACAAAATTGTCCATAAACATCTTAAGGGATAAAAAAATAACAACAAAAGTGGGCCCAGCCTGGACCAAAAGACACGACAAACTTCTGGGAAGTCGTCTCGGCGAAGCAACAGTTTGCATTATTTCATCTACCGCAACCACCATTGTTGCTGTGTGTGTCCCCATGGTGGTCGTCCAAAGACCAAACGGCTTCCACGGGCCAACTTTTCCCGAGCTCAACCCCTTAAAATCCGGCGCTGCAATTGTTGCTTCTTATGGAGAGAGAGAGCTTGTGTGTGTATGCCGTTTTGGGGGTAGGGTAAAGTGGGGAATGTAAATAATTTCAAACATTTTTTTTTTATATGAATATTATATTTTGCTGCTATTTTTTCAAGTAATAACAGAAAATCTCTTCAAACTTGAATATTTCTCAAGTTCCACCACATCTCCCTTACAGATAAGGCGATGAAAGCAATTTGGGACCAAAATTTATTTTATCCCTCTTAGTGCCATGCCCTCAACCCAGCATCCACAACCGGGACCAGCTCGTTGCTTCCCTGTTGCTGCAAAAAATATTGGGATTTATTGTTATTTTTATTTCCTCTCCTCTTAAAGCTGGCCATTATTTCCCAACTGAATCTGGTTTTGAGCGCTTCCGTTGCGTTTTCTCCTTTTATTTCCTTCGTGTGAATTTAGGTTAGGACCACAGCAGGGAAAGACCTTTCGAGAGGGAAACGACGAAAATTAGAGGCCCTGTCTTGGCCACCTTTTTTTCTTATCTCAAAGGGCAACGAGAGAGCTCGTTTACTTCATTAACAGTAATTGAGGCATTTCGAGGCCTCTCACTTTTGTTTCCACTTGTCTGGGGAGGTTGGGGAAGGGGACGTCCCCCGCATTGTCCAGACGGATGGACACTGGACAGGGCCTGTCCAGCGAAGACAACCGCAACGAGGGTTAATTGACACGTTATCAGCGCTGACCTGTTTGTGCAAATACACCTCAGTCTTGCGGTTTCAGGCCAAGGATCTTTTTTTTTTCTCCCGTATAATAAGATGACGTAATCACTTCCAGAAGACTGACTGTCTGACAAATGGACGGACAGTTGGATCATCATGTTTTGTTGGGTTTGTCCGAAAATAGCGAACCTTGTTTCGATGAAAATCATACAGGCTTAGATTGTTTTATTATTATTTTATTTTATTATTGGTTTTGTTTAAAAAAAATTACCTAGCCTTCTGCAACTAAAAGAACCTCTTTTTTATATTCTAGGAACACATTCCAAAAGCTCTGTAGCGATATCCTCTGTTGCTGAAATAAGTCTTTCTGAGGAAGTAGTCAATTTCAAACTAATCAAAATTGAATTAACTGTTCGCTCTATCAATTTATAATGAACTCCTCGGCAAGTTGTTCACAAACTGTGCAGTGTTTTCCGACACAAATTCTGTCAACATTCCCAGATGTAACATTACCATGTGTATTTTAACTGCACAGTTAATCGAAACAAAAAAAAAACTTCCTTAGCATCTGTACAATTTCGCTTGCAATCCGCATCAAACGAACTGTATCTATGTGCAGCTTTTAAGCTAGGTTGGTACAAGTACATTCCGTTCTGCAATAAGGTCCTGGTGCTGCTGATTATTTAACTTTTGTTTTCTAATCCTTCTAATCCGTTTAATGGTAATTACAAATTCTTAATTGCTAAATTTTAACTATTGGGTTACTCTCCGCCAACTTACACGAAATCGGAAGAAGTGATCCTTGATCACAAATCCGATCTTTACGAAGTCATGTTTTTCAAAGATTTTTAACTTCAAAGCCGTTCAAAGAGTTGATTTGATGTCCGATCCAATGGCGATCTCAGAACTATGAAAAAAAACATTAATTCCCGCATTAAACGGCATGTCCATTGATTTTTAAAAACGGTTTTAACTTTTTTTTATGAAATTTTTTTTTTTCAGAATTTTGAGTACGCTACCGAATCGCGAGTCCAATTTTCCAATAAAGTCTCTTTGATTCTGAGCAATTCTCTGAGATTTCGGTCATTCGATTTTTTCTGTATTTTTTAGTCCGACTGTAACTTTTTTGGTGCCTTGGGTATGCCCAAAGAAGCCATTTTGCATCATTAGTTTGTCCATATAATTTTCCATACAAATTTGGCAGCTGTCCATACAAAAATGATATGTGAAAATTTAAAAATCTGTATCTTTTGAAGGAATTTTTGATCGATTTGGTGTCTTCGGCAAAGATGTAGGTATGGATATGGACTACACTGAAAAAAAATGATACAAGGTAAAAAAAAATTTGGTGATTTTTTATTTAACTTTTTGTCACTAAAACTTGATTTGCAAAAAAATAACTATTTTTAATTTTTTTTTATATGTTTTAGAGGACATCAAATGCCAACATTTCAGAAATTTCCAGAATGGGCAAAAAATCTTTGACCGAGTTATGATTTTTTGAATCAATACAATTTTTTACAAAAAAACGAAATATTGGTCGCAATTTTTTTTCAATTTCATTTTTTGATGTAAAATTGAATTTGCAATCAAAAAGTACTTTAGTTAAATTTTGATAAAAGGCACCGTTTTCAAGTTATAGCCATTTTTATGTAACTTTTTTCAAAATAGTCGCAGTTATTGATTTTTTAAAAATAGTGCCCATGTTTGGCCACCTTTGAAATAAAATATTTTTGAAAAGCTGAGAAAATTCTCTATATTTTGCTTTTTCGGACATTGTTGATACGACCCTTAGTTGCTGAGATATTACCATGCAAATGTTTAAAAACAAGAAAATTGATGTTTTCTAAGTCTTACCTAAACAACCCACCATTTTCTAATGTCGATATCTCAGTAAGTAATGGTCCGATTCACAATGTTAAAATATGAAACATTCGTGAAATTTTCCGATCTTTTCGAAAAAAATATTTAAAAAAAATTAAATCAAGGCTTTCAAAAATTCAAAATCAAAAAAAAACAGATTTTTGAATTTTTACATATCATTTTTGTATGGACAGCTGCCATATTTGTATGGAAATTTATATGGACAAACTAATGATGCAAAATAGCTTCTTTGGGCATACCGAAGGCACCAAAAAAGTTTCAGCTGTATTAAAAAATACAAAAATTGAAATTAAAGAAAAAAGACCGATTCCGTAGAGAACTGCTCTTCTATATTTTTACCGTTTTGAAAAAAAACGTGGCTTGATTTAGTTAAAGATCCAGAATAAAAAATCACGGGAAGTCGAAAAACGGGTGAATTTAACTAAACTTTTAGCAAATACAGTCCAAACTCGATTATCCGAAAAAAAAATTCACTTTGGATAATCAAAACTTCGGATAATCGAATCACCAACAAAATTTATTTTCGTCGTCTTATTTCTCTTTGTCCAGCTTATGTATCTAAGGCTAGTGATTTTTCGCAATTTCACGAAAGCCGCGTAATCCGTGAAATTTGCCATTGACCGTGAAATTTCGTAAATATCGAGAAATGCCGCGAAATTCTTATTAATTTATTAACCAATTGTCCCTAAGTGTGTTTGAACATCAAGTTTTGCCTTCCTCACTGAGGTAAGGCTATAATCCTGCTCTAAAAATGAACTTTGTATAAAAACGTCGTAGACCTTCATGTATACATATCGACTCAGAATCGAAAACTGAACAAATGTCTGTGTGTATGTGTGTGTGTATGTATGTATGTGACCAACAAACTAGCTCATGTTTCTCGACACTGGCTGAACCGATTTGACCCGAACCTGTTGCATTTGACTTGGTTTAGGGTCCTATAGATCGAGTTTTATACAGATTGAAGTTTCGATAAGTAGTTCAAAAGTTATGTATAAAAATGTGTTTTCACATATATCCGGATCTCACTTAAATGTATGTAACATAGTTTAGCCGGATCCACCATCCGACCCATCGTTGGTTAGATTATCAAAAGACCTTTTCAACGAGTCCAAAACATTGAAGATCTGGCAACCCTGTCTCGAGATATTGCCACTTAAGTGATATTGATGTACTTTTTGAAAGACGGATCTCACTTAAATGTATGTAAACTATGTCCGGATCCACCATCCGACACATCGTTGATTAGATTATCAAAAGACCTTTTCATTGAAGATCTGGCAACCCTGTCCCGAGATATGGCCACTTAAGTGATATTGATGTACTTTTTGGAAGCCGGATCTCACTTAAATGTATGTAAACTATGTCCGGATCCACCATCCGACCCATCGTTGGTTAGATTATCGAAAGACCTTTCCAACGAGTCTAAAACATTGAAGATCTGGCAACCCTGTCTCGAGATATTGCCACTTAAGTGATATTGGTGTACTTTTTTATTCCGGATCTAAAAAATAGATGAAATTTGTGTACAACCCCATCATATCAGCCATTGTTGGTAATGAGTGAGGAAGGCTCCAACAACATTGGTGGATTAAGTGAGTTTTTTTTATTCAAGCAGTCCACTAGAATTTAAACAGGCATTTTGAAACTCATTTCGAAAATATTGTTTATTGCAATGTTTTACGAAAAGTTCCAGCGAAATAAGCTTTGGTTGTAACATGCCTTGGATCTCGCCAATTTTTCGTTCAAAGCATGATTTTTTTTAAACATTTTACAAAAAATGTGAATGGACGATTTTCAAAACTGCAAGGAAGAAACTGCAGAGTAGTTTTGCTATTTATTTTTGAATCTCTGTAAAAAGGAAATTTTGTACAAAAATAAAGTTGTTTATGTTTTAAGAAATTGGTTTAAGTACTTTGCAACATTTTCTAATTATCTGGTTTTATCAATAACAAATCGTCGCTTGAGTGCTATCTTGTGACACGTCCTATCTATTTACAGCTGACGCGTCTCAATATGGTACACCATCAACGAAATGTAAACAAAACTGTGTTAAATGAAATTTTGGCTAAATACTCAAATTTCCTGAAAACCATTTGCAAACATAATGAAATATCTCTTATTCTACTAATTCTACTTTTACCAAATCAAATTTAAAAAATTTCAGTAAAATTGGGATGGTTAAATCTTAAATTCCGAAATTTCACGAAATTGAGCTCACATTTTTTTTAAACTGTCTTAAATACTTTGTGTTAGGGGATACTATTTGTATCTTAAGCAACTGCTAACTTTTTCAGTAACTTTCCTGTACACAACTACTCTTGAATAACACAATTTTGCGTTAATTTTAGGCAGATTTTTGAGTACCGCGAAATTGCCGTGAAATTTCAATGTTTTGAAATTGGCATGCCGCGTTATTTTATTTTTCTCGCTGTGAAAAATCACTAGCCCTATGTCAATCCAAAGCTGGGACTTTTTTTTCAAAACCTCGCTCCACAAGCTGAATATTGTTCCTTGACCTATTTTAGGACTCTAGGCAAAATATGACCCATTGATACTCGGAGGTGAAGTTTGTATGGGAAAAACCGAAAAAATGTATGGAAAACCCAAGTTTCTTACGGTTTGGTCTGCACGGTGCGCTACTTGCATCCAAATATTCCCAAAAGTGAGATTCTTATTGAAAATTTAATGCTCTACAACTTTGTAGAACAAACCAAAACTGTAAAACTCGATCCTGAAAAGTTATTAGCGATTTAAAAAAGTCATTTTTGTATGAAAAACATTTTTTTCACCAACTTTAGGCTCGGGTATCAATGAGTTAATCTCATCCAATTTTGCTCAACATTTTCACAGATGCTTAAAATAACCCAAAAAACCGTTTTCCGCTTGTGGAGCAGGGGGTCATTTTTTCTGGGCACCCTACTGGACAGGTGTATAATGCATTTTAAAACACTTTTTTCATTCAAATGTTGACACAGTGGCCTGTAATTTCAATTTTTAACTTTTTTTTATTTTTTTGCCCCCCCCCCCCCCCCTTCCTCAACTTTGATCAGAGTCGAGGGACATAAACTTCAAAAAATATTTTCAACGGCCTTATCAGCACTTTTCAAAATGACTTGACAACATTGCTATTTTGAAAATCCTAAAATTCTATAAAATATGTTTGATTTCATGAATCGTAATACAAGTCATTTATAATATTTAATCAGTTACCTAGAATTTAAAAAATATTTATTCAATTAGCTCAACGTTTAAATTTTAGAGTTTATTTGAATCATCTTTCAGAATTTCAGATAATTTCTCTTTTCCAATATGAATCAGAAACCTCGGAATGTTCCGATATTTTTGAAGTTGATTTTTATTGATATCTATTTTCTCATTTTTACACCTAATCGTCAAATCGTCGCAATCGTGCTAATTTGTCGCACGTTCATTTTGAGCCAAATTGAGTTGAGAACGCCACAATGCCTCACCTTTTGACCTTCACAGATCCCCAAAATTCGAATTCAATCCTGAGATATTCAATATTCCCGGAAGTGCCTCCAAGGGTCCGCCAGTAACCGGTTCCAGATTGGCCGGGATGGGTCAGATATCAACGGCATGAGCGTAAACTGACATATCTTTCAATTTCATGAAGTTGGAAATGTCGGATGATAGGGGTCTCTCATATCCCGGAAGCAACGATGCCAGATTGTTTTTTGGGGAATCTGTATTTTCTTAAAAATAAATCTGTATTTTATCTGTATCATGTAAAATTCAAAGCCATACAAGACATTTTTTAAATTTTAACAGCAGATTTATGCTTTTTAATAGTATTTAAGAATAGATCAATTAATAAATTGTTGAATTTTTAAATGTAAGCAATTTCAAAAAATCTGTACATACTGATTTTTGTGTTCGAAAAATCTGTAAAATACAGATTTATCTGTATATCTGGCATGGCTGCCCGGAAGTGACCCCAAGGGGGTAACCGGTTCCAGAGGGGCCAGAATTGATTAGAGAATAACGGCATGACCTTAGAATGTCATATCTTTCAATTTCAAGAAGTTTGATATGCAACATGATGGGGTTTCATAAAAAAAGTCAAGTTGGCCGTTCATCGGGAATCCGGGAACCAGGTCCAGGTTACCTGGAACTGGCCAGTAACACTCCAGTGTGGTTCTGGCAATCATGTTTTGTGGCCTTGTAAGTTTTATGGATCAATTTCAACTATTGTGAGTGTAGTGGTATCGCATATACGTGAAAAACAGTTAACATGAACTTTTCGGATGTTCCGGATTTCCGGAACCGAATGCAACCCGGCCAGGAGCATCCTGATTGGTTGAATTTTTCCGGAGATACAGGTTGTCAAATTTGGGGTCTTAAATAGGTCTGTTTCGGTTATAGCCAATTCCTGGTGGCCACAGCAACCAAATCCGGTTTTCCAGGTTGGAACTAGATTTCTAATCTCTAATCTAATCTAATCTAATCAGACCCTAGCGCAGCCAATCTTTCGAAGGGATCCTGGAGAGTGCCTTAGGTTAGATGACGCCTAGCACTCTTCTTGTCATTTATTAACATTTGTAGTGCGCCATTGCATTAGAATGCATTGAAACATCACAAGCGTTAAAGCGGCCAGGCCTACTGCGTAAAGCCGTATCGTAGAGATGACTCGTAAATTGGGTTGAGTTTGAGCACTGAGTGTTCGAACAACAACACAATTCTGAATCGAAAGGGGAGGAAGAAGCGTGGGGACACACCACCATACGCTCCGTGATTTGGTTGTATTCGTTGGGAGCACCATGCTAAGAAGGTTTGGTACTCCGGTACCCTCTGGGATGGGACATTGTATTTCCACGAATGCCCTGGACACTATTTGCCGTGGTTATAGCGCCACAACTCGCTCTCTGTAACAGTATTGCTAATTCCAGTCCGAGCTTACCAAGTCGTCATGGCCTAGTGGTTAGCATTTTTGCTTACCAATCCAATGGACGGGGGATCGAACCCCGTCTCGAGCGACTTTGATTTTTCGTTCATATTCATCATTTCAAATTTCTGTGTTCTTAACTTTCTCGTTGGGAGCAGATGGGCATCGAACCCAGAACCATTCGCTTACAAAGCGAACACCGTAACCAGTCAGCCACGGCCGCTCCCTTTTCCAGGTTGGAACTAGATTTGGTCAAAAACTGGATTTTTTGCGATTTTTTTTTTAATTTGGGTCGAAAAGGATTCTTTTAAAAACCAAGAGAGGGTTAAGTTGTTGTGGTTCAAAGCACTCACCTTTTATCGATCGCTGTAATCCATTCCATCGCCATCGTGAGCTCCTTTATAATTCTATTATTACACACACAGAGAGAGAAGGGAGCAAATATCTACACCAAACTTCAATTCAATTCAGCAAGTTTGTACTGATTACTCAGCTAAACTCTGCGGCATGGCATGATTCCATCAGCAAATTTTCCACATTCCATCACGAAAAACTTTGTCATCGATTTGTTTAATTTTCATCTGGTGATCAAACTTTTCCCTTTCGTACTCACAAGCACCCCCACTGACACTGCCAGTAAACTCCGTTGAGCGAATATTATGTTTCAATTAACACAACTTTTTTAATACACACTGGCGGCTCTGGCTTAAACAGACTTTAACACTGGTTGTGGCGCGCTTTCCACTTGTTGCATGTGGGCACTGAAAAGTTGCCGTTTTTTCGTCGGTTATCTCTGATGAAAACTTTTTCCATCCACTTGCTTTTTTTTCGGAGCAGTATTCAATTTTGAGCTCATTTAATTTCCATACTGCAGCTCGGTTTCCCGTTCCGGAAAATTCACTATTGCTTCGCTTCACATTTTCCTCGGAGAGGAAAAACCACAAAAATAAAACTATCGTGAAACCGTCACACGCGTCTGTTCTTCTTTTACTTGTTGAGCCATCCGTGATCCGGAAAGCCAATCATCCCGAAAGCGAGACAAGGTTCCTGAATTTGGTCACCGCACTCCATCATCGTCGACGTTGTGAATTCTGGACACGTGTGTCGGCACGAGACGCCTTTTGCCTTCTGCAACGTGACACAACTAATGAGTCCCACCACCACCCCCCAGGCAGTGTTTGGCCTTAGGCTGGGAGATTAAAATTTTATGTGTCGCTGGATGACCTCGTTCCGGGCTACGGAACGGGGAAATTGATGGTGTCCTCTTCTTCGTCTGGTGGACCCAACCAAGAGTGTTTTTTTTTGCTGGTCCGTTCCAGGAAGGATCGAAACGTTGAGTTTGCTTTAATTTCGGCTGGGTTCACCTGCAAAAAGAGTTCGAAACGAGAAAGTTTTGATTAATTTTACGTTTTGGTGGTGGGGGAAATGGAATAAATTTGAACGTGAAATTTTGTTTGTTTTATTTAAATTGCTTGAACTTTCATGCATTCGCTCAGTAAAGTGTATCAATTCAGTTTGCTTTCTCAAAAGATTTCGTTCGGTGGTAAATTGGTATTCTGATCTAATTAAATCTTTGCTACTCCCCGACCGTTTAACCAACTGTAATTAAATGTTCATTTTTTGAGTTTTTTATTGTACTTGAGTGCGCTTTCTACCCTCTCAACTATTCAAAAAAAATGTCAAATATTAAAAAAGTGAGTCCATTGTAAGGTGTTTGAATTCCTTCTAACATTTATAAAATAATAACAATATTCAGTCCAGAATTTCACTTCGGATAATCGATTCTTCGATTATCTTATTTTTGATTGTCGAGCTTAAGTACCACCCCAAGACTACTCTAAAGTGATTTAGAATGTTTAAATCCAAGATGGCGGCCAAAATGGCGTTTACGAAATACTTAAAAAAGTATTCGGTCATTTTTAAGACAATCAACCATTCAAATTTGACTAAAATGGGTTTGCAGAACTCGAATTTGCTGTTAAAAAAATGAAAAAAAAAGAAATTTTTTTTTTTTGTTTGTGATTTCATTATCGAAGTCCCATACAAACCTTGGAATAATCGAACTTCGGGTGATTGAAACTTTGGATAATTGAGTCTAAACATTAACACATTTATAAATTCTGTTATTTTAACTAAAACTCTAAAATACTCCATTTTTCAGAAGATACCGTTTTTTTAAATAATATTTTTTTCAAAATACGGTATTTTTCGAAAATCATAAAAAATTTACAAAATAACGTATTTTAACGCAAATACAAATATTCACAAAGTAACGTATTAATACGAAAATACAAATTTTCACAACATATCGTATATTTCTTATTTAATAATCAAACAGAAATACTTTAAAAAAAATTCAAAATACCGTATTTGCGAAAATACTATTTTTTTTACAAAATACCGTATCCTTTCGAAAATACAATTTTTAACAACATGATGTGAAACTCTAAAATTCCAACTTTTCAGAAAGTACCGAATTTTTCTAAAATACTTATTTTTCTTTCAAAGTACCGTATTTTTCTACAATTTTAAAATTTTCACAAAATAACGTATTTTTACGAAAATAAATATTTTCACAAAATAACGTATTTTTACAAGATTATAAATTTTAACAAAATACAGTTTTTTTCGAAATCAACGAAAATACTCAAAAAAATGAAAATACCGTATTTTCGAAAATACTACAATTTTCAAAAAATACCGTATTTTTTCTAAACTACAATTTTTCACAATTTGCCGTAAAACTATAAACTACTCAGTTTTCACGAAGTACCATATATTTCGAAAATACTCTTTTTTTTTCAAAATACCGTATTTTAAAAAAAAATCACAAAATAACGTATTATTAACGAAAATGCAAATTTTCACAAAATAACGTATTTTTACGAAAAAAACAAACTTTCACAAAATACCGTATTTTTCAAAAAAATATTCCAATATTCAAAATTCGCAATATATCAAACAAAAATATTCAAAAACTTTGAAAATACTACAATTTTTAAAAAATACCGTATTTTTCGAAAATAAAATTTTTCACAAAATGCCGTATTTATCGAAAACACTCCAATTTTCATAATTCGTGAATGGGTGTCGAAATTATACGAAGCGAAATTTTGTTTGCATTTTCATTTTCTAAAAAAAACGTAAAATAGATTTCAGAGAACATCATCAATATCGCCAGCACCGGGCAATGTTATCGTCCCGACGAAAACGATAATATTATCAACGATAATTTGATAAATTAACAAGCTTGGTATTGTTAACATAGAAACCGGGAAATATTTAATTTATGAAAATAGTTCTGATTAACTATATTGTTATCAAATCGGTTTATTTACTGAACATAAAAAAATTAAAAAAGACTCCCTGTTTTTTAAATATTTTGAACACTTTTTTGAGAACTGTAAACAAATCAAGTTGTTTTCCAGAAGTGCACATTTTCAGCAAAACAATAACTTGACGCCCGTGTGCTCTCTTGTTCTATCTAGATAAGAATCCCAGCAAGCTTAGTACAAAAGAGCACACCGGCATCGAACTACAAACGCTGAAACTAATAAAACTCAAGCAGAACTATGGTTTTAAAAAATTATTGGTCATATTTTGTGTGGAATTAGGAGTTAAATTAAGATGTTTAATTTGTGCATTTCCGGAAAATCTAGAAAAACCCCTTGAAGAGGAAAATATTTTTGACGGAAAATGCGGGTAATGCACATTGGAATGAATCTCATTGGAATGGGATATTAGCCGTTGAATTTTTCACATAGGCAGTAAAATTTAAACACTATTTTAGTGAAATTTTAAATTTCAAGGTGGCATTGGAACCCGGGGCAAAAAAGCTCCCGACTCTATTTTGACAAAAGTGGATAGTATTATTTTTTTCAAAGATGAGTAATATAACAGTTTCGAAAAGTATGGCTTTTCCTAACTTTTTTAAAAGAGTGATGAAAATCAAAAATTATCAACACCACCAACAAATAGACAAATAACAATAGATCATCAAAAACGTTAATTAATTTGTGGCACAACCGATGTCATTATTTTCAAAACGAAAATTTTCCTTCACATTAGCAATGATTTGGCAAATTGTTCGCTTAAATTGTCATTACCACATTCGTGTTGAAGGGGGAAAAATGGTTAAATTGCGTTGCAACAATTTAGATTGCAAGCAGTTTTCGACCAGCAGTGAAATGAGTACCAAGTGGTTAAGTGCAACTCTCGTCGGATTGGTTTTCCTGAGCCCGAGTACTCAAGATACATTGATCCAATTTCGTACACCAAATCAGGACCACGGACTTCTAGCTGGTGAAACTGTCGAAGATTCCAACGAACCGGTGTCATTTTTCTACGTTGATTATTACGGAGGATATAAAGGTATAATTGACACTAGTGAACTGTTGCGACTCAACCCCTGCCTGATGATGGAACCTTCATACGCGCTCGTTCGAGATCAGATGACCTTCTATGGCACCTGCAACTACCACGAAATGTTCCAGCTTAAGATCAACCGGTCTGATGAGACATGGAAAGCTTCTGTTAAGCTATCGGTAAATTATAGTATAGATTCTATGGCTGATGATTTTGATCTGTCATGGAAAGGAATCAACCATACAGTTGTTGCTAAAGAAAGAAATGTTGCTTTTGGTTTGACTATTGTCCATCTTTTACTCTACCAACAATCGGTGAACGTCCAGGACGTTCGTTCCCTGTATCCGGAATCGGATCGATGGCGTGAAAGACTTCCTGACGAGAGTTGTCAGTGCCTGAATGGATCTAGATTCAACTATCGGAAAAGGTGGCTCGAACTTAACCCTGAAACAAATGAAGCTGAGGAAAAAAGTAGTTAAATTACTTTTTTGAAGTTGAAGGAATATTGAAAACCTGTAGTAAAAAGCTTGATTTATACATATTTAGACACCAAAATAATGAAGTACATAATAAATAAATGGCAATTCAAACTTTCTCAATTATTAAAATGTTTTGTGCGTCATTACTAGAGGGTGACGAGCGGGAATTCCCGGGAAAAATTTCCCGGAAAATTGACCATTTTTGGACCTTTCGATTCCCGGGAAATTCGGTCGAGACTCCCGGGAAATTTAAACTTATAAATATCGAATTTATATAAACTAATCAGAAAAATATTTGAAAAATTCAAAATTGTTTAGGACATTGAATGTCCAATGTTCGATGTTCAAGTTTGAATAAACCAATGTTTCTCTAATCTTCTTATTCAGAAAGTGTAAATTTTAACTCGTCAAAAATTCCAATAACTATAATTTAGAGAAGCCAAAAAAGGTGGACCCCAAAATTTACCTTAAAAATTATTTAGCAGGTACACCCCAGATATGAAATCAAATGTTTTATTTTCAAATATTATTTTTTCATTTTCATTATTATTTGTAAAAGGGAAAAGCTTTTTCAAGTTAAGTTCAATTTCCATATCTTCTCTTGAGCATAGCATTCCAATCTAGTTTTTTGTGAACATTTGGGTTTTCCTGATAACTGTATATATTTCTTCAATTAATATTTAATGTTTAACTTAAAAATTACAAAAAAAAATTAATTTGTTGTTTTGAGTCCTTGTTTATCATATTGCAAAATTACCGATAGTGGGAAATTATATATTAGCTATATTAGTTATTTTTTTTACAAAAATCTAATAGGGTAATTCTCTACCAACTCACACGAAATCGGGAAAAGTTGCCCCGACCCCTCTTCGATTTGCGTGAAACTTTGTCCTAAGGGGTAACTTTTGTCCCTGATCACGAATCCGAGGTCCGTTTTTTGATATCTCGTGACGGAGGGGCGGTACGACCCCTTCCATTTTTGAACATGCCAAAAAAGAGGTGTTTTTCAATAATTTGCAGCCTGAAACGGTGATGAGATAGAAATTTGGTGTCAAAGGGACTTTTATGTAAAATTAGACGCCCGATTTGATGGCGTACTCAGAATTCCGAAAAAACGTATTTTTCATCGAAAAAAACACTAAAAAAGTTTTAAAAATCCTCCCATTTTCCGTTACTTGACTGTAAAAATTTTTGGAACATGTCATTTTATGGGAAATTAAATGTACTTTTCGAATCTACATTGACCCAGAAGGGTCATTTTTTCATTTAGAACAAAATTTTTCATTTTAAAATTTCGTGTTTTTCTAACTTTGCAGGGTTATTTTTTAGAGTGTAACAATGTTCTACAAAGTTGTAGAGCAGACAATAACAAAAATTTTGATATAATGACGTAAGAGGTTTGCTTATAAACATCACAAGTTATCGCGATTTTACGAAAAAAAGTTTTGAAAAAGTTACTTTTTGCGTTTCTCTTTGTTTCGTCGTCCGTGTCTGTCGCGGGTGACCATGAACGGCCATGATCGATGACGACCAACTTTTTCAAAACTTTTTTTCGTAAAATCGCGATAACTCGTGATGTTTATAAGCAAACCCCTTATGTCTTTATATCAAAATTTTTGTAATTGTCTGCTCTACAACTTTGTAGAACATAAAAAACACTCTAAAAAATAACCCTGCAAAGTTAGAAAAAACACGAAATTTTAAAATTAAAAATTTTGTTCTAAATGAAAAAATGACTCTTCTGGGACAATGTACATTTGAAAAGAACATTAAATTTCCCATAAAATGACATGTTCCAAAATTTTTTACAGTCGAGTAACGGAAAATGGGAGAGTTTTTAAAACTTTTTTAGTGTTTTTTTCGATGAAAATACGTTTTTTTCGGAATTCTGAGTACGCCATCAAATCGGGCGTCTAATTTTACATAAAAGTCCCTTTGACACCAAATTTCTATCTCATCACCGTTTCAGGCTGCAAATTATTGAAAAACACCTCTTTTTTCGCATGTTCAAAAATGGAAGGGGTCGTACCGCCCCTCCGTCACGAGATATCAAAAAACGGACCTCGGATTCGTGATCAGGGACAAAAGTTACCCCTTAGGACAAAGTTTCACGCAAATCCAAGAGGGGTCGGGGCAACTGCTGTGTGAGTTGGCGGAGAATTACCCAATAACAAGTTTGTGAACCTTTTGAAAAATCACTGAGTGCGAATTAAGATTCGTATTCAGATTCAGAAAAAAAAAACAAATGTTTTATATAGTTCCTCAAAACAATGAGGCTGCTTAAATTAACGTTTCATAGAATTAGTATGAATTAACAGTAACTGAATTCATTTAAAAGAAACAAACTTATTATTTTTCATTTTAAATTTTTGACACTGTTGGCGTAGTAAAAAAAAAACTCCCGGGTCCTGGGAATTCCCGGGAAATTTCCAAGTTCAACTCTCGATTCCCGGGAAATTGAAAATCTCGAGAATCGTCACCCTCTAGTCATTACCCGACTTTGACTTGGAAAACAATTAATAAATCGCAACTTAAGTGCTATCTTGTGACAAGTGCTGTATTTTTACAGCAGACGTGTCATACAAGCGACGAAATGTTGGACAAGATTTTTCAAAATTCCTGTATTAAAATAATTCCAAATTAAAAAAAAAAGTTTACAAAAGTCTCTCACCTACATATTTAAACAAACATGTTAAACTGCTGTAAATAAATCTTAATAAATTAAATCGAACAGAACCATACGTAAACAATTCAACTCTCAAGGGTGGCCCACTGCTGGACCATAGTCAGCCCAAGTCCGCCTCATTTGCATATTCTGCCTGTGAGCTGCCAGCTTGTCCATGCATGTCCGCTGACAATTACCGAAATTGATTTCCAACACCAATTAATTAAGTTCGCAATGTGAAATTCAATTTCGCCCTGTCTCACAAGCTGCACCTGAAAAGCAGGTTTTTTTTATTCCAGAAACCCATCATAAATTTTAATATGATTAATTTTCCACGGTGTGCATCACAAATCAAGCATCGCTACAGTATCTAAATGAGGGGTGAGGAGAAGCTTATTATTAGTAGCTGGTTAGAAAGCCACCATTTGTGATATAATTAGCACCGATTTGGTAAACATATGCCACTGTTTTATGGTTTTTGTTCAGAAGCTATTATGTTGATGGGTTTTAGGTTTCCAATATGGGTGCAATTTAGAATTCACGCCATCAGATCGAATATTCATTACCCAAGCTGGTATGGTTATTAATTTATTTCAAAATTCATAATTGCATCGAACAATTTATCATAATTTCAGGAAAACTAATCACGGTCGGGCCAACCCTTCCAACTCTAATTTTTATGGTTCCCCTTAACCCCACACGAATCCATCATCCTGAACGTTTCCAATAAATCCTATCCCTGGGAAAAAAGCCCTCTGCTCAGCGAACCTCCCACCCCTCGTTATCTCTCCACCATACGGTCTAAATAATTGCCTAGAGTCCCGGGAAACGAAAGAAAAAAAATCCGCTCACGAAATCCGAAATCCGACCACCAACGCGGGCCCGCAGTGTGAACGGGAAGCATTGATCTAAGAATAAATCATTCCCACTATTTCGAGAAAAATGGTCCAGATTTGGCCCGAGGGTTTTACCCCGCCATTGCGTGCTTTTCCGAGAAGATACTCTGAGTTACGGCACGGACCTTATGGAGCGCTTGGAACCGATTTGGATGGAGTTGAATGGAGGTTTTACTACTTCTTTGAAATTCCACTCTTTAGAATTTTTTAGAAACTTCCAGGAATTTCATTATATATTTTTTGATTTGTTGATTAACAAACACCGCAAATTACGAATCAAACAAAAATCATTCAACCAAAAGCAACTCCCAACCCCGAAACCATTTCAACGGAAGCTAACTTCATCCATTTCCAACGTAGCGAACAAATTGCATGATCGAAACGGACGAAATTTGGTCTCATCCGAAATTTTTCACCCCAAAACCTCATTCCGAACATTCCCAGCGGCGAAAAAGCTCAACCCGACCGACCAACCGAGGCCTGAATGCAAACAAACGCAAACTTGATGAATTTCGTGTGTTTGTGCACGAACAGGAGGCCAGGTTTGTTCATATTCAAATTCCCTGAATAGAGTGCATTTCATCAACGGGGCCTTTTGACTGTGAACAGCCAAAAACATCGCATTGAGCTCTATTCAGGTGGACACAACCTGGGAGAGCTGTGTAGTTGTTTCGACACGTTTACTGCCGTTCTACGCATAATTGTCCCATGTTCAAAAAAGTGCAACTGAGAAAAACGCGATTGAAATTTTTCGACCATTTTTTGTGTTTCTAAGCATAATTGTCCCGTGGGTCCCTATTCACCCCATAAGTCCCCAATCATCCGAGTTAGCCGTTCATCACTCTTAATGCAATCCTCTTGCTACACAACAGGTAAACAAGACACAATACTCCGTAAAACTGCTAATTTCGTGATAGAAAATACTTGGTGGGACAATTATGCGTAGAATTACTACGATGGGACAAACAGACTTGGTGTTGTTTTCACTGTTTTTCGAAAAGTAAACGTCAAACTAAACCTAAAAATGACAAAAGGTCAGAATCGACAAAAAATGACATGGGACAATTATGCGTAGAACGGCAGTTTAGCACTCTGCAAAAATGAAGGATTGTGGTTTTTTGCCACCCTATTGTGAATTCTAGCTCATCATTCGGTTGGTGAAATCTCATCAAGCAATGCTTTTGGGTCATGTCCAACAGTCGATGCAAAAATACAAACAAAAAAGCACTGACGATCCAAAATCCCAAAGGATGAGAAAGCAGTTTGCTTGTTCGAGTTGTCACTAGGACAAGGATCACACTTGAGTTGCAGAACAAAAAAAAAGAGTAGCTCAAATGTGGGAAGAACTCAATCGAGTGACTTTTTGAATGGAGAAGCAATTGTTCAGCTGGATTTGACTGGATCTGACTGGAAATGCACAAAAAATTGGATCAGGAACTTTTGCAAATTTGAAATTGAATTTCAATTTTGAACTGAATTTGAGTTTTATAACAGATAAGAATTTAAGTTTTATAACAGAAAAGAATGTTGACCAGTTTCAAATGTCTCACGGATGAATAAAGGTATTTTGAAAAAAAAAAAATCTATGCTGATTTCTAATGAACTTCTGACAGCTGGCTATACGAAAATGCTATCCATATTTTCGGTTTAACACCACAAATCACTCGCTCAGTGCTGATCAAATCGTTTGAATCGTCAGCCCGCAACCAATCGTGAGCAACTAGAATCCCAATCGTCAGAAATGAGCGAAAAGAGATTGAGAAACGAAAGGCAGAAAAAAAGGGTTTTATGAAATTTATGAATTAAAAGATATGTACTAGTGAAAAAATAATATTTTTTTCCTTTCTCTTAGTTTGCTCTAAAGAGTTAATTTTTGCAATTCCGTCGTGAAGCTACTTACTTCTCCTGTCTTTCCCGAGCGACGAAACGGCCATCCTTTATATACCAAAAATAACAAAATGGAAAGTTAATACCTTTCAATACTAGTGCTGAAAAGTTCTTTTTTCCAGCACTGAAATGGGTGCTGAAAAGTTGAACTATTCAGCACTAGTATCGAAAAGTAACATTTGCAAAAAATATTGTAAGCAACTCGTTGCAAAACCTGATGTTTCCAGCACTCGGCGTATTAATCCAACTCGGTAAATCCGTTGGATAATTGTACGACTCGTGCTGAAAAACTCTTCTTTTTGCAACTTGTTGTAAACCGCTATTTTTTAACTATTAGTTTTGTATGCAGCACCCAAACCAATGATTGCAAAGCGATGTAATTCCAAAATTACATTGAACTGCAGCTCAACTGAATAATTCACTAAAATTTCGCAATTTTTTAAAGAATTTTGATTTTATAATGTTTTTATTGGATTATTTGGAGTTTGAATGAATTCAAATAAATTTAACTGCTTATTTCTATAAACATATTTTTAAATGTTAGGAAAAAAACTTATTGGAAGGAATAAAATACTTACTTTAGAATGTCCAAAAGGTCAAGGTCATTTTTAAACAAACATTGAAAATAAAACCACTAACTGCCGAAATATCGTGAGTTGAAAAATAAGAATTGATTGTTAAATTTAAATTCCTAAAAATTTCTCAGCATTAAGAAAAAATAATTTTGCAAGGGTGCTTTTCCAATATGAAGTATTTTTTGATTGCAAAAAACTGATCGTTTTTGGAAAAATGTCTTCCTTAAATGTCTATAACATGAAAACTTAAGTAAAGTAATTTTTTATTGTAAACATGAATTTGAACTCGAAAATGATATTTTTCCGAAAATCTTTTTTTTTTAATTCAGCTGCTAGGCACGATATCAGATTTTGAGCCATTTATTTCTAGTACATTCAGTTTAAATGGACAAAAATAACAACTTATGAGCCAAAGGGTATGACAGACGTATTGAATTTCGCCAAGTTATTAAAATTGGAAAAAAATATTTTTTAAAAAAGTATTGAAACTTTCGCAAAACTGAAATTCACAAATCATTTAATTAAAATTAAAATAATTAAAATTTCTTATTAATGTCATTTCCAGGCTAAGAATATGGATTTGATTTTTCTCCGTTTTTTTTTGTTAGATATTATCCTTGGCAAGATATTTTAACATTCTGCGGTTCTAGAGAGCGTCAGTCTGGCTACTACGCAAAGTGCGGCGGTCTATTCTGAACTGTAGGTTGGCTGCGACTATAACGCGCACTTTGATTAGCGTAACGCATTTCACGACCACGTGTCATTTCAGGATACCAAAAACCAGCATGGCTTTCCGAGCATGCTCTGTTTATTTCAGATTTTTTTGCAACCACATGTCTTATTCAGATATGAAATGAAGCATGTTGATCGAGCCTGCCAACAATTGAGCGTACTAAGGGACCTCTGCGATTTCCGCAACGGCGGGATACGATCGCAGTGGAATGATAATTAATCTTGATACCCGCAATAATTTTATGAAAAAAAAAAAATCTTTAATTTTTTTCCGTCTTTGTCCATCTGTGAAAAAAAATAAAACTGAGAACATTCTCGACTCTCTTCTCTCTGAAAAAAAATGAAACTTGAAGAGCTGAGAACATTTTCTGAAATAATCTTTTTTTGGACATTGTTGATCCGACATTTGGCTGCTGAGATATGGCTTTTAAATTGATGATGTCTTTGAAAGTGTTGATCATTTTTTTTAAGTAAAACTCGTATTAAATTTTCCAAGGGGGTATTTTCGATAATTTTAAATTTAAATTTATAGTTCAAAATATGGCATTTTTGTCCACATTTTTAAAAAATTATAAAAATCTTTTTTTTTCAAAATTGAGTTTTTGTTATCAAAAGTTAATTTAAAAATTAATCGAATCAAATCAATCAGAAAATCCTTTCTCAAGAGTTTCGAAAATTTATTTCGGTGCACACATATTTGGCAGGCTAATGATCATTCCTAACATTAGATGCTTGATGGAAATAGATGTCGTTCTCCTACACAAATTTTTAAGAGTTACTAATAAAATAACTGCAAATTTGGTACACGGAAAAATGAGTTCCCAAAATCGTGAACAAGCGTTCATGAAAATAAGAACCACGAACAAAGTGTTCAAATGCCATGGTACGTTTTTCAAAATCGTACCATGGGATTTGAACACTTTGTTCGTGGTTCCCGTTTTCATGAACGCTTGTTCACGATTTTGGGAACTCTTTTTTCTCCGTGTAAGACCGATGTCACATCGAATGTCAGAGCATCGTTTTGTGTAATTTGTCCTTTTGATCTTGCTTTTTTTTGCCCACCAGAGAGATCCAGCCCATAAACCAAGCATGACTGTCTCTCATGATTTAATTTCCATCAAATTGTCGCCTAAAGCAATTTCACCATACAACCACCATACCATCATCATTCAATTGTCGTGGGACGGGCCCAGAATGAAATCGCCAATTTGACAACCGGCCGGCGACAATGACGAGATTCGTCGTCGTTCCGAAGAAGAAAAAAAACAAGAATCACAAATGAAATCCAAGACAATAGTGTCCCATAATTGCGATTTTATTGTCCCCGAATGAGACAGCTTTTTCGGTCGTTCATTTTGTTTTTCTTATTATAATACTGTCACCCGGAATGTTTGGTTCTTTCGTTTGAGACAGAAAAATGGATTGGATTGAGAAGGTCCGGCTGGATTTTTTTCGGGTGCCCTTTTTCGAGCGCCTGTCACAACTTATTGACAGCTTTATTTGGTTGTGTTGTTTTTTTTTCCTTTCGTCCTTTGTCTGGGAAGGGGCCTTCTGGAAGGAAAAAGCCCTCGAGTTGCTTAATTAAATGCTTTTGAAGTGAGTTTTTCCGATTGGTATTCAAATTGGTCCGAAAAAGAACATCAAGGCTGTCCAGCGGAATGGGAATTCAGTCTAATGAACTCCCTTCTATAGACTCGAAAATGAGTTTTTTTTGTCACTCCAAGCCAGATATTAATTTATCTCAAGTTTTTTTTTTAAATAAAATTAATTTTTAAAGATTGAGGAACTCACAAACTAAAAAATCATTAAATTTAAGATGGAAGCTTCCCAAAATCAAGAATACATCTCAATTACCATCATCTAAATGTTCTTTTTCCCGACGAAGCCCTCACAACTCCATCAAAACCTCAAGTCCCTACTCTCAAGTGAGCAAGAGCGAAAGAGAGATAATGATCCTTCGATTGGTTTCGCGCGCGTCCGCAGCCCTCACGGAGTACGCAACCGGAATACGGAAATAGCTCCGAATCCGGCCAAATTCGGGAAGGAAACAGTTTTGAGCGCCGCTGTTCGCGCGAGAAAATTTATTCAGGACTTTACATCTAAATGGAAAATTTACAAATGTAAATAGGCTTTTCATGAATAGAATCGACAATGTTTTCCGAGGCCTCCCCCTCCCGCAATTTGGGAAAAGGAAAGTTTTCATGAACGGAAATTCTGCCTCCCAAGCGGGTTGAAGAACTGATAAATGGGTTGAAAAGGACCACCAGATGGGAAAGCCAAAAACGCGCGGCTTGTTGTCAAGTGATGGGGCGTGAGGGGGGAAACGTGGTCCTTTCGTTGGGGCACGGATTTCGACAAGGGAAGTTTGACGAGCACCAGACAAAAGTGTGTTTACTTTGGCGGAAAACGGACAATCTGAATCAATATTTCCGGCCGCTCGAGCAGTGCTGTGTGGACTGTCATCAACACTAAGAAGCTTTCAAGTACTGTTTGGGAAAGGGTGAGATTTAAGCGATTGGGAAATAACTTTTGAATTTTTTGTACCGAGTTTATCAATCTATTTTTAAATAGAAAAATTATTTCACTTAAATATGTTTATGCAAATACATTTCAACTCACTACAAAATAATACATAATTTCAAAAAATATAAAACAATGTATTGGACTTAGAGATGTTGGTAGCGTTAGAATGTAGAGAAATAGCATTTATAGAGTTTTTTTTCAAGTGGCCCTTTAACTGGGTGGCCACCAGATTTCGATTTTCAAATTGCCGGTTTCTCTCGAGAACAAAATGAATTTTCCGGATGGTTTTTAACATCAAAATAAAATCTGATCTGATCTGAGAGTCAAAATACGTTCAAAATGCATACATTTGGTACAGGTAATATGCTTATTTTTATTTTTTATTTTTTTCCGTTTCTCAGGATAGGGACCATCCACAAACCACGTGGACACTTTTTTGGGGATCCCAAAATTTATAATAGGTTGAAATTATCGAAATACTTTATCTTGGTTAAAAAAAAAGTCATTTTGCATCAATAGGTCGTCCATGTAAACCTACATACAATTTTGGCAGCTCAAATATTGTAAACATGAAAATATTTGTTTAAGTCTGCAAAAATATGTAATGTAAAAAAAAATCGGAATCGCGTAACTATTCTAAACCTTTTTGGTAAACTATTTTTCAAACCAAAGTTCAGATGAAAAATCAAACTTGTTACCAGCAAAAAAAATAAATTTTTGTATCCATGTTGTATCGACTATGGTGTTTTTTTGCCGGTAGAAGTTTTATCAAGCTTAACCATTAAACAATTGTTCCTACAAATCAAACATTTTAATTTCGAAAATACTTTTTCAACTCGACAAATAAAATAATTTTAATAATGATGACAGACATTTGTTCAGTTTTCGATTCAAAGTCAATTGTTATACCTTAAGGTCGGTCTGCAAGGTCTTTAAAAAAGATTACCGTAAACTGGGGTGACTTTGATAGCCCGGGGTGACATTGATAGAAATTTGATTTGGCTACTAATTTTGATACATCCAATGTAACAGTCACATTTTTGCTATATGTTCGATAATAAGCTATCCCTTAATGCTTACATACTCAAAATTCTCAAAAATGTATAGATATTAATTTGACGGGCATTTGAAAAACCTATCAAAGTCACCCCAGGCTATCAAAGTCACCCCAGTTAACGGTATTTATATTCAGTCCGAATTGTGTGAAAATTGTGATCTTATAAAAAAGTAAACTGAACACTGTCCAATACTTATATTTATGATAAGAAAATATAATTAAATTTTTCAAGCTGAGATGACATTGATAAGTCGAAGTTTTTTATACTAAAAAATACGATAAAAATAGAATCTTAAGAACTTGTTTTAAACAAAGTCTAAAAAGATTTTTTTAAGTAAGAAAACTTTATTTTTTAGCTCTCAAAATGTCATGATTTACTCACATTTGAAATCGAAAAAATGGACCACAATACATAAATAAAAAGTTTCTAAATTAAGGCTATGTCTTGGAATTTTTAAGACATTTAAAAAACAAATTATACTGTAGTAAACGTTGATTTTTTTCAATTTTGCTTAAAAGTTCATTTTTAAAGGCAATAAAAAATGATATTTTTATGATATTAAATCCTTTTCTTTGGAGCAGCAAATTTTTACCTAACCTATTTTTTCATGGACTTGGTTAAAAGTTTATAAATTTAGTTGAACAAATATTTCAATGAAAATGTTCAAATGTAACACCAAAAGCAAACTTTCTAATGGTCCCTTTAGCGTAATCAATTCATCTTCGCAACTGATGTTAAAAGAACCATTTACAGTATGTAAAAAAAGTATTTACACCCCTTGGGTACAATGCACATTTTGTGATGAAACATGTAATCAATTTAAAGTTTGACAGAAACCTAGTACTACGTTTTGTTCAAAAACTCATGCCGAACATTTTGCTCTAAAAAGCTCATGAAAAGATGATTCCTATAAAAAGTTCTATTACAAATACTATTACAAAAATAAAAAAAGGTGCAAAAAAAGTTTGTACACCTTTCGAAAATTTACATAAATAAAGTTATTTGTTGACAAATCACCATAAATCCAGTCTCCCAACTCCAAATAGGCATCCTTGATCGATTTAAAAAAATAATTTGGATTGAATATAAAGTTTACTAACTACTTAGTATAAAAGTTTATATAACTCTGGAAATTCTATATAAAACTTATCTTAACTTAATTTTGCAAACTTTTAATTTGACTAAATGTCAATATAATACCATAGAATTGCTAAATAAATATTTTGGAGTGGGTGTAACACCGTTTTGAGGGTCTTTGTATCGATAGAATAGATTTTTCGTTGGAATTTCGTACCAACCCGGAATTACATCGTCGGAAAATCCGCCGGCATCCGAACCGGTCCACGATTCACAAGTCATCCTATGTGAAATCGGAAAGGACATAAAATTTCCGATCTTTTGATACCCATACATCTAGGTTTTCTATAAAACCCACGTTTTTAAATACCTAGGTAAAAACGTTGTTATGGTTTCGTTTGAGCAACCTGTCAAAAATGTATGGAATTTCGTAATTTTTGTTCTCGTGGATCAAACTTACTTTTTGCTCAGGTATTTAAAAACGTGGGTTTTATAGAAAACCTAGATGTTTGGGTATCAAAAGATCGGAAATTTTATGCCCTTTCCGATGCCACATAGGTTGACTTGTGAATCGTGGACCGGTTCGGATGCCGGCGGATTTTCCGACGACGTAATTCCGGGTTGGTACGAAATTCCAAGTAAAAATATATTCTATCGATACAAAAACCCCCAAAACGATGTTTTACCCACTCCGAAATATTTATTTAGCAATTCTATGGTATTATATTGACATTTAGTCAAATTAAAAGTTTGCAAAATTAAGTTAAGATAAGTTTTATATAGAATTTCCAGAGTTATATAAACTTTTATACTAAGTAGTTAGTAAACTTTATATTCAATCCAAATTATTTTTTTAAGTCGATCAAGGATGCCTATTTGGAGTTGGGAGACTGGATTTATGGTGATTTGTCAACAAATAACTTTATTTATGTAAATTTTTCGAAAGGTGTTTAAACTTTTTTTGCACCTTTTTTATTTTTGTAATAGTATTTGTAATAGAACTTTTTATAGGAATCATCTTTTCATGAGCTTTTTATAGCAAAATGTTCGGCATGAGTTTCTGAACAAAACGTAGTACTAGGTTTCTGTGGGAGCGGCCGTGGCTGACTGGTTACGGTGTTCGCTTTGTAAGCGAATGGTTCTGGGTTCGATTCCCATCTGCTCTCAACGAGAGAATGTTAAGAACACATAATTTTGAAATGATGAATATGAACGAAAAATCAAAGTCGCTCGAGGCGGGGTTCGATCCTCCGTCCTTTGGATTGGTAAGCAAAAATGCTAACCACTAGGCCATGACGGCTTGGTGAGCGTGGACTGGAATTAGGAATACTGTTACAGAGAGCGAGTTGTGGCGCTATAACCACGGCAAATAGTGTCCAGGGCATTCGTGGAAATACAATGTCCCATCCCAGAGGGTTCCGGAGTACCAAACCTTCTTAGCATGGTACTCCCAACGAATACAACTAAATCTCGGAGCGTATGGTGGTGTGTCCCCACGCTTCTTCCTCCCCTGTCAATTCAGAATTGTGTTGTTGTTCGAACACTCTGTGCTCAAACTCAACCCAATTACGAGTCATCTCTGCGATACGGCTTTACGCAGTAGGCCTGGCCGCTTTAACGCTTGTGATGTTTCAATGCATTCCGATGCAATGGCGCACTACAAATGTTAATAAATGACAAGAAGAGTGCTAGGCGTCATCTAACCTAAGGCACTCTCCAGGATCCCTTCGAAAGATTGGCTGCGCTAGGGTCTGATTAGATTAGATTAGATTAGAAAACGTAGTACTAGGTTTCTGTCAAACTTTAAATTGTTTACATGTTTCATCACAAAATGTGCATAGTGCCCAAGGGGTGTAAATACTTTTTTACATACTGTAGAAATATGCCTAACTAACCGATTATGTTCTAATGAAAAGAAGCAGGCATAAATTTGAATAGAATAAGAAGTGTTATGCATATTTGTTCTAATTTTGAAAGATGCTTTAACTTGAAATTTTTTTCAAGCAAATTAAAATGTTTCACTTTTTTCAAATATTTTTGCATTCATATATATTTTTTTTTTAACATAAAAATGAAGATGTGAGATGGGTTTTCAGCGTTAAAAAACAGGCTTGAATTCATAGATGTTGTAATGATGTTAGCAATAAAAATGGTATCTCTATCGTAAAGATGCAATTAAATATTGCATTTCATAAAATTGCAATACCAACGCGATAACGGCGTCTTCATTACCAAGCCCTTTTCGTATTTCTTTACATTATAACATTATCCTTAAAAAGGAACCCCATCGCTGTATTTACAGCACAAAAAATGAACCCTCAAAACTCAACCCTTTTTACCACACAACCCCATTTGCCATCGTTTAATGCTGTGGGGAAAGGTTGGTCCCCCCAGAACTGCCAGAAGCACCGAGTCCTAGAATACCAGGTATTTTGCCATTATCCACAGTTCATTTGCAGTTGCCTGGTGCATTCGTCAGCCTGGTCCGATGTACTTTATTACACGGGGAACATACGGGTGGGTGCGGCTCGTTTAAGCAATTTTATTACAGTTTGATGGTATCACTCCAGGCCTGGAATGGGTAGCTTTTAGCGATCGAATGATACTGTAGGAAGCGTTTGTGGAAATGGTCACACTTTACTTTCATTTATAATTGAGGTGAAGATAAATTTTCATGAATTTTTTGTACCTTGCTCTATTTTAAAAACAAGCAATAAATACAACCAATATCTGAGTTCTTTACCAAAAATTCAAATATCAGTGTTTTTTATAAAGAAGAAATAATGTTTGGTAAAATTCTTTGAATCAACCCACTGTGCATCCCCATTCAATAGCATAACGGCAGCAATGGCACTCGCTAACGAACTTCCCACACGTCCCGCCGGAGAGCCTCGAAGTGATATCCGGTCCTGGGTGGTTGCACCTCTAAAAGTAGTAAAAGCAGTATGTACTAGCAATGGAGTCCCCGTTTTAGCTTCCGGGTGCATTCACGTTTTCCTCGTGGCGGGGCAACATAACTCAGCATTGAGAAGTGGAGCATATTGTGTTTTAAAAAAAATCTTAGGAAAACGCTTCTAGAACCGGTTTTGTTTGTTTTCACTTTGGTTGAACATTTTATCAAAACTATTTTTGAAACTCATTTCACCTAAAGTAGAATGTTTTTACAAATTCACAAATTATGGACGTTTTAAGTTCTAAAAATAAATTGTAATGTTTTCCTTTTTTAGTCAGCCCACCATACTTTATTTAAGCAAAAATTATTGAAAAGTAAAAAAAAAAAGAATTTCCCACAGAACCACTAACCCACTACCTTAGCAGTAGCATATTCGATGACCGGAGTTCCGCGGCGACACCTAGCTGGATCCCGGCAAAGAGCTTTTTCCACACGTACAATCACACACGACAAGCCAAGCCGTCCTCCTGGTTATGTGTCGTCGTTAGGACCTGGCAGGGACGAAGGCGACGATACGCCACCGTGGACAATGTTGATGACTCTTCCAGAACCGGACCAGCGATGGTCGCGGTTGTGCGGGTGGTTGGGCGGTGTGACATTATTGATCGTCGCCACACACATGTGTTCAGTACGTGAGAGTGGAGGGAAAATGGGTTTTACTAGGGTTCTTGTGAAGGGTGCAGAACCGTGAAGGGGGTGCAAGTTTGGTAGCATTTTTTTTTTGCTTGAATTAGTTTAAAAAATAATTTAAATTTAAATATTGAAATGTTTCAAAAAAGATGCTGAACGTGTATGATTTAAATTCTATTTTAAAAAATCGAAAAAACAAGGTAAAAAAAATTAGTCAGATTTCTATTACGTTGCGGATTATTGTTCTTAAAACGTGTCAACAAAATTAAAAAATTAAAAATAAGGATCTAAGATTTTTTTGCGTTCCTATTTTTTCAGAAAAGTCCTCATAAATACCTTTGCCACATTATCCAAATCATCAAGGTACTTTTCGATTGCAAATTTTTTATCCAAAAATCATCTTTGTTAATTTTTAAAGTGTTTTTTAGTATCATTCCAAAATATTTATTTTTTATCATAAGGCCGATGCAAATATTTTTAAAAGTTTTTTTCCCTCAGCTCTGGCCGGGGTCGAGGGGAGGTCAAAAAAATTAAAAAAATATAAATATTGAAATAACAAGCCATAGTTTCAACATTTGCACGGAAAAAGTGTTTTAAAATGCATTTTACACTAGTTCAGTTGTTTTGTAATCACTTGTTTTCAAAAAATGTAAGATTTATCGAAAACAAAAATTTTAGCGAAAAAAAAACTTTTAGCAATAATTGACATCGAAAATTCAAAAGATTTTTAAATCAACCAAAACCTACTTAAAAATGATTCTAAACGCAGGAGAATGCATTTTAAATTGATTTCAGCTGATTGCACTTAAATTTCCATTGAAATTTTGAAGTTTTATGAAAAAAATATTTTTTTTGCCCCCTGATTTTTCGGGCCAACTTTGAAGAAACTTTCAATAAAATTTGTACCAGTATAATAATCATTACACAAAACTTAGGGGAACTTCATATTGTTCAGAATAAAATTAAAATCATGTTGAGGGCGTTATTTTGAAACAAATTAACTCAAGTTATTTGGCACATTATCCAAATTTAGTAATTTGCCGATAGCAATTTTTAATTCAAAAATAATCTCTGTTAATTTTTTTGTTGTTTTTTTTTAATCGTTTCAAGATAACTTTTTTTCAAATATTGATAACATATGATACATTTGGTCAACATAAAACATTAAAAAAAACAAAACTCGAAGAAACAATTCAAGAGGGTTATTTGTTTAATACAACTGCAAATATTTTTTGAAGTATCAGCATCTTGACTCTGGCTAAAGTCAGGCAAAAAAAATTAAAGAAATATACAAATTTAAATTACAGGCAAGTTGTTTAAAAATTTAAACGAAAGACGTATGTTAAAATGCATGTACACAAGTCCAGTTGTTTTGCAATCAATAGTTTTCAGAATATCCTAGTGTAGTCGTAAAATAAAATCTAAAAAAAAAAGAATTAAACAAAAATTCAAAATATTCCCAAACGAGCCCAAACATACTAGAGAAAATTATCGTATATTTGGCAGGTTAAGCACTTGCTCCAATTTGATAATTTCCCTGATTTTTTAGGCCAATTTCTAAGGGAGCACGACATATTTTTTTTATTTTTTTAGGCCGCTGCAAATATTTTTTGAAGTTTATGTCCCTCGGCTCTGACCAAAGTCGAGGAGGGAGGCGGCAATACAAATTTAAACTTTAAATTACAAGCCATACTTTCAACATTTCAACGAAAAAGGTGATTAAAATGCATTTTACACCAGTTCAGTTGATTTGCAATCATTTTTTTTTTTAATCTTAGCGCATGCGATTTTTTTTGTCGCGAAAAAAAACTTTTTGCAGCAGGTATATGCAGGAATTTTACAAAAATTGTAAATATTTTTTTCGAGCCCAAAATGCTAAATATGATTTTTAATACAGGAAAATGCATTTAAAATTGTTTTAAGTTGATAAAACTTCCATTTCTATTAAAATTTCGAAGTTTTTGGAATTCTTTTTTGCCCTTGATTTTTTGGACCAATTTTGAAAGACATAAACTTTGAAAAATATTTGCAATGGCCTTAATGAGAATAATACTGAAAAAAATCTAAAAATAATTGGAAAATTGTTTAAACAGCAAATTGCCATGATCGTGCTATCTTATCACACGTCACTTTTGACGTTTCGAGAAAAACGCGTTTTAATGTTTTTCTCTTAATAATAAAAAAAACATAATGCACGCAATGTAAACAATAACAAGCACGTTTTGCTTGGCTGACCGTTCTGTGCATAATATCGAAGTTTGGTTGAATTTGGTTACCTTAATCCCGAGTTATAATAAGCAGTGTTTACAGTAGTCGGGCATTTACGTGTGACAAAACGTCCTCTTACTAAATTCCCTTTGGCCAGTTGCCGCACTTGCAGCAATTTTTCGTGTCAAGATAGCACGATCAGATTGAAACTTCTTTCATACGAAGAGTGACAACAATTGAAATCGAATTTTGGGGATCTGTTAACTTCACAGTGATTGAGAGCTGCACAAAATGGAGAGCTCTTAAATCTGCTGTCCCTGTTCAGACTTTAGTCCCGATTCGCCCCAGTTGACGGTACAACCACACCGGGAAACAGCGCAGATGACTTCGGGGACCGAACCATTCAGCGTGGTTCCATTTCTATTTTCCCTCGAAGGACCATAGCCCGGTCTGCGCTGCTCATTCCAATCAGTTTGATGATTTCGAGCTGAAAAGCGCCCGGAAATGCCACCGGAATGGCACACTCGGCGGTCCCGGTGAAAGTACCTTTTTTTATTTTTCAACACAGTGAACGAAAGTGCACGAGGTAGTAATTTAGGATTTGGGCAACTATTGCTTCGGGACTTTTTATTGGAACGACTTAAGGGGATTACTGGCTTTCTTCCTCTTTTTTCTGTGACCCCACACACGGAAAGGTGCAACTTTTCATCCGGTTTATCGCTACTTTCCGGTAGAAAAGTCAGGCGACCCCCGGGCAAAACACGAAAACCATAAATAATAAGGAAAATTTAATAAACTACGTGAACATGTGGCCACGATACCAGCGGCAGTGGGTGGCCGTGCTAGAATGTCTTGGGATGGAACAAAAAATAAGCAAGTTGTCCTTTTTTCCGCTTGTTTTTGGCGCGAAAGCGACATTCTATTCCAAAAGAGGAAGGACTCTTACGGCAAAAACAATCACTCTCTCCACGTCGTGAGAGGGGTGGGGTGGCCGATCGATGTATAGTCCTCGGGACGAAGGATTACACGCTTGTCCACGACGGAAGACGAGAGTTGTGAAAGCCGATTTGAGGTATTTACGACGCTGTTGAAGTACTTACAGAGTGGAATTTAAAGGGGGTTTTGGGTGGATCGGGATGCCACAAGTGATGTGCCTCTTTGAGCAGTAGTGCCCTGGGGGTTGATTTTTACAGGACAGTTATTGATTTTGATGACAAAGAAAACCAAAAATTAATTTGAAAGCAGCCTTTAAATTTTGAAATTAAATTAAAACTGATAATTTTAAACAATCGGATGTACTCCTGAGAAGAAGTCATCAACTTCATGCTTGTTTAAGTCTTCTTATCGTCATAACAAGACTTACAACAATCTGGCAAGGATTTACTTCTATTTTAGGATAATTCCCTAAAGAAACGAAAAGATATTTTTATCAAAATTCCCAGCCAGGATCAAAAATCCACCATCAAACCTCCAGGAAATCAGCAACAAAGCTGTTTTTCCCCCGAGACACTTTGAGCCCCGCAAAGGACGAACCTGCCAAATTTCTATTTTTGTTTCGATCGGATCGCACGTCCCGAAAGGTTCCACGGTCGTCGTGGTTGGAAAAACGGAAGAAAATTTAGCGCTTCTCTAGGTCATCCGGTGGGTGTTGAGTTTAAAGCATGGTGGTGGCAGAGAACGGTGTGCTTTAAATTGAGCTTTTACGGTACCCCTGCGACGATGTGCACAAGAAGAAGGTAACGTCATGATTCGAAATCCGGACACTTAGTAGCATACCATTTTTGTTGTAGCTGGTAAAAAATCATGTAATAAGTTGGAAATGTAGAAATATCATCAGGATGTAGTACAAACAGTCAGTTTTAAGAGAATGCATGCAAAATATGTCTTTTCTACACAGAAAAAAAAAGTTGAATTTTGGAATGTTGAAAATTTGGTAGGTTGAATATTACCTCTTTATTTGTGTAATATTACATAAAAAATGTGTAAAAATGTGAACCTGATGAATATTCATCAAAAACTGATGAAAATTCATCATTTTCTGGGGTTAAATTTATCATTAATTTTGCCACAAAATCTGTCACCATTTCCTGATGAATATTACCATCTTTTTTTTTTCTGTGTAACAATTTTTCATCAGAATTTTAAAATTAAAATGACTTGTTGTGCTTCGAATCCCGGACACTTATAAAAGCTGATTCGAAATCCGGACACTTTTGCTTCGAATTCCGGACACTCGTTTTTGCTTATGAATCGCACAAATTTGGACTGAAATGTTAGTGAATAGCATTCTTTAGGTCTCAAATAAGCTGTTAACATCAAAACAATCGATATTTTATATAAAAATTTGCTAGAATTTAAGGAAATCAAAACCACAAATTTCTGCTTTGCCTTCCCGGTGCTTCGGACGCCTATGAAATATTTCATGTGAAAAGTTTCACATTTTTGGTAAACTTATAAATTTATTTAATTTAATTGTTTTGACATTAACTACAGCCTTCAAACAAACTTTAAATGAAAGTTAATGTTAGAATTCATCAAATAACACAGTTTTGGCATTCATAATGCGAACTTATATCCAAATAATTGATAGAACAAATTGAGGTGTCCGGGTTTCGAAGCGTCCGGGAATTCGAATCATGACGTTATCATAAATTTTCATCACGCCATAGGTTTCGCGGAGCTTTGCGGTCGTTTAGTTCGCTTCCGGGGATTCGGTATGTAAAAATGGAGTAGTTGGAGCTTTTTGGAGAACTGGTGTGTAGGAACATGTTTTTCAAATATATTATCACGCCTCTTTTCATTATACGACCGATTTCAGGACAGTAATCACAACATTGTCCTTTCTTTGACTTCCTCACCTTACTGAAGAAAGAAAATCATTCGAGAAATGATCATCTTAATTTTGATTTCATGAGTTCTTAATTACCTAGATTCACCTTCACGCATACATATCGACTCAGAATCAAGGTTCTGAGAAAATGTCTGTGTGGGTGTGATTGGCTGAACGAATTCTGACCGGTTGATCCCATTCGATCTGTCTTGGGTTCCCATAAGTCTCTATTTAAAATCAGCAAGTTTTGTTAGGTACTTCAAAAGTTATGCTGAAAAAGCCATTTTGTCTAAGTTCCGGAAGATTGTAAAAAGGGTGGTTTTTGTAAGAAAACCAGTCAGTAAAAAATCTTCAGTAAGTATTTAAAATAGAAAGGGCGTCATAAGTGAAAGTAGAACTACAAAACAATTGATTGAAATATTGGAAAAAGTGATTTATGTAGAACCCTTGGAGCGCTAAAATCAAGTGTTTGAATATTTCAACTGCATTTTTTTTTAATTAGTGTTAAATATTTTTTTTATCTTCAAGAGCTTTTCAAATTAAATAAAGCATCAAAGTTTGACCCGAGGCAAAATAAAGTATAAGACTAAGTCAAACCTTCTTCCAAACTCGAAAGTTGTTCAACTATATATTTTTTTCATGTAATTTTGGCTGTGAATCTCAATCAGCCTAAATTTTGTAACTATTTATTTGTGGTAGTATTTTGAGCATGTATTAAACATATACTTTTTTTCCAAACTTTTACATTTCAAAATGAAGATATCTCGAATTTCAGATATTTTAAATAAGAATCCCCCTTTCAAAAGCGCGTGAAATTATCCTACGATTTTTCAAAATAATTGTGTATTGAAAGGGCATCGTTTTCAAAATTTATTCGGCTGTTAATTTTCGCAAATAAAACCAAAATATTTATTTCATAATAAAATATATTTTCAAATCACACAAACTGCTTTGAACACATTTTTTTTAGTTTTAATTTTACCGGAGTTGAAAAAATGCTTATCATGCACATAAATTTTATGTTTTGCATTTTTATGTGTCAGGCTGTTCAAATCTGTTTTTGGCAAAATTTACACAGTTCCATTTTTAAAACGTTTTAAAAACTCTGGTTATTAGAAATTAATTTTTAATTATTTTTTTATGCTAGGCGTTAATCAACCGAAGGCATTTTCCAGGATGGCCTCGAAAGACTGGCTAGGCTAGGGTTAGATTAGATTAGATTAGATTAGATTTATTGCCTTTGTACGTTTGAATCATCTAGAAACTTGAATTAATTTCACAAATCAAAAATAAATTAGTTAAACTTACAAAAATACCGTATAAAATATTTCAATACAAAAAATTAACAACGCTGTGAGAATCAATAAAAATTAATTCAAATTTCTTATCCTCATATGTTTAAACAAATATGCTGCTCTTATTTTTAACATTAAAGAAAGTTTCATCAAAAGTAGCGCTAGATTTGGAATAATCTTTAATTAAATTTTACAAAGTTAGTGTTTTTTTATTCAGAGAAGCTTTTTTTTTTTCATTTTTAACGGCACTGAAATGAAATTCTAAGGGCTTAGAAAATGTCAAATTTATTACCACGTTTGACCAAAATTAGCATTACTAAGCAACCGATTCTGTGAATTAATCTGGAATGAAATATCAAAAAATTCTAAAGAAAAAATCTGATATCATAATCGATTTTATAAAACCTAAAAAAATATTCAGTCAACTTTATTTCAACAACAAATTTTCGTTTCAACCTAACTACAAGAATGTACAGGTTGGCTCACGAACATTCCTCAAATGATTGCTTGAGAGAGCAAACAAGGTAGGAAAGTCAACGACTATTTAATGTCTGTCTGTCTTGTAATTTTGTATCAATCAATTGCGATCCTATCCCCGAAAACAATGTCCCTAGCCGATGCTGTCAATCAGTGCTTCCCAACCCTTTACGTTTCATTCCCCCCTTAGGAAATATTAAACTATTTTACTCCTCTCATCCGTTTTTCCTTAGTACTAATCCGCTAAAATGTCATATTTTTAAAGTCGATGTTATTTTATGTAAAGGGTCCATAACAAAAATTAAATTAACATAAACATTAAAAAAAACAAAAATTCTAGTATTGATTTGTCAACACTAAACCATTGTCTACGGAGCGTTTCGTACGGTATGTCCACGCTTCCTTCCTCCCTTGTAGATTATGAGAAATGTGCTTCGTTCTCAGAATCATCTCTGCGGTAAACACAACGCAGTAAGGCTGGCCGCTTTAATTTTTGGTGCAAAAGCTCTGGTTGATGTGCACCGTTAATAAAATTCCTTTACCGGTTCAGAAGCACTGCTTTAGTTTGTTGAAATTGACCACTTCCTCAACACAAGTAATGACTGATGTCATCATTTTTAGAGGTAAATTTACCATTGCATTATGAAAGATTTGTATTGTTGAGAAACCACATAGCAACCATAATCATGTTGAAAAAATGGCTTAAATTGAATTGCAACGATATAGATTAGCAACCAGTTTTTGACCAGCAGTACAATGAGTACCAAGTGGAACAGTGCAGCTCTCGTTGGTTTGATTTTCCTGAACCCGAGTGCTGAAAAAACATTGAAATTGAAATCTTTCTTTACAATTGTGTTCTTCTTCTAATAACATTATAATAATTGCGAGTAATTATTCTTCTCAGTTATTACCATCACAGAACAAAAATCATGGTAAAATTACATCTAGGAAGGGGTACATCTTTTATGTCAGTAAAAAGGTATAATATTACCTCTGGAAATGTGTAATTTTGCCACTTTTCTGGTGTAATGTCAATTTTTCAGACTAAATTGAGGTAAAACTACATCATAAAAGAGGTAATATTCAACCTTCCAAAATTACAGCTTCCAAATTTAAATTATTTTTTACTTCAAATGCGTTTTTACCCGTGGCCAATCAATCCATTGTCTTTCATTTGTTCAGTATGGTAATGAACCCACCCTTCAACGTAATTATCGATCCCTCTTTGGTCACCAACCGCGTTCGACCGATAGTTAAAATCCGCAATCAGAAAAATGTGCGAAAGAGAAATGCTAAGGTTTGAGCACGTGGCTGACACCACCCCACCCCCCTCACAACCACCCAGATCAAACTTTTCACCTAACTCGCGGATTCAGGTCCCCAGTTCCGGTCACGACCACCACGACTCCGCGTGCTCGCAAAATCAAGTGAAATGTTAATTTTCAATCTACATTTAATCCGCGGAGCCAACCGGGAAAGTTGGGCCACGGCTCGGAGCTCAAAGGACTGCTCGAGAGTTATGAAAATTGGTTCAAAGCGAGATGAAAGTGATTCCGTCGGTTCTGGTCCCGGGACCGGTGGGAAAAAAAGTTTCCCCTTCCCGGCTGGTCGGGATGGAATGCTCTCGAGTTTTTTTGTTCCGTTCTGACCGACGTGACCTGAGTGAAGTGAAATTGTATTATTAGAAAAGTCTTGTTTTAAGTTATGCGCTCGTTCTTTAAAACACACAAGATTTTGGAAAAAATCCTTATTCAGAAATTTACATCTTTCTCTAGTTTGATTCAAATGGATTATACATAAAATAACGTCATGATTCGAATTCCCGGACGCTTCGAAACCCAGACACCTCATCTTGTTTTATCAATTATTTGGATATAAGTTCGCATTATGAATGTCAAAACTGTGTTATTTGATGAATTCTAACATCAAATTTCATTTAAAGTTTGCGTTCAAGCTGTAGTTAATGTCAAAACAATTAAATATAATAAAATTATGAGATTACCAAAAATGCGAAACATTTCACGTGAAATATTTCATAGGCGTCCGAAGCACCGGGAAGGCAAAGCAGAAATTTATGGTTTTGATTTCCTTAAATTCTAGCAAATTTTTATATAAAATATCGATTGTTAACAGCTTATTTGAGACCTAAAGAATGCCATTCACTAACATTTCAGTCCAAATTTGTGCGATTCATTAGCAAAAACGAGTGTCTGGAATTCGAAGCAAAAGTGTCCGGATTTCGAATCAGCTTTTAGCAGTGTCCGGGATTCAAAGCACATCAAGTCATTTAAATTTTAAAATTTTGATGGAAAATTGTTAGAAAAGACATATTTTGCATGCATTCTCTGAAAACTGACTGTTATTACTACATCTTGATGATTCTTCATTTCCAACATATTACATGATTTTTGTCAGCTATAACGAAAATGATATGCTACTAAGTGTCCGGATTTCGAATCATGACGTTATAACATCAAATTTAAAACAAGTTAAAAATGCTAAATTGAAAAAATAACCTAATTCACTTATTTGGTTCGTGCATCCCTCACTTCTTAACAAAAATGATCACATCCGAGAATAATTATCATTAATTGATATTAATAATTCTTTAAAAACAAAACGCACTGCAATCTCGGCTTTTTTAAATGGAACGAATTTAATGCAATCAAGATCTATCATGCAAAAAATCATCAAAACAAATTATTACTTAAGTGATCATAACTTGATACAGTGTTGCCAAATCTTCGAACTTCTAAACTTGTTTGGAAGGTTTTTAGATCAGCCATCCAACGAAATGTGATGGTTCTTATGTTTACATACAGGATAAGGAGATCCGGCTTCGAAAATTTCATAAATATCTAAGTGGTCAAAACTTGAGACAGGGTTGCCAGGATTGTCTGAGATATAAGAACAAATTGAAAAAATAAAAGTGTAAAGTTTTAGTCATGAAGCAAATGTTTTCATTTCATCTCAAATTGTAGCTGAAACGTTCGTTTTTCACTACCTTCCACCCTTCGGGACTCGCGGGGTCGGACTTTTGTAAAAGCAGTCACCGTTAAATAAGCTTTCTCGGTTGTTCGCTGGACCACACAGGGAACCCACAGCCACCGTGGAAGTTGGTCCACGTCAGGCTGGCCAGCAGGGATTGAATCAACAACAGCCAAAGCCCCCGCGTGAGCTCTAATGAGCAAAGTTGCGCCGGGAAATCCACCCTTCAGCGAAGGTTAGCGTTAAAAAAAAGTCCTTTCGGGAGGTTTGATTGAAATTGAGTCCTCCCCGAGAGCCGCTCTGGATTAAATATTTCCCGGTTCTAACCGTGCAACTTTGTTTCACTAACACTGACCGTGATATGAGAGGCAGCAGTTGCACTATACAGTATCACATCGCATCTCTCTCTCTTCAAGCTTTTCACGCCCGGCTGAACCGGTTGAGTGAATTATCGAAGCGAAGATTGGTTCGATTCAGGGCTTCCTATTCAAAAGTTTCCGCCCGGAAGGTTGCCCCAGGCGGATATCCGACCCGGGCACGGTTGACCTGGCCCTGAGGGGGGTGGATTCCCAGACAGAAAGTGGAGGGGAGATGATCAAACGGCTACTACTGCTACACCACGTGTGTGTGATACCGGCGATTGGACTTCAAATTGACTTTCCAGCAGACCCTGCTGCTTGCTGGCTCGGAAATGGTTTCATTTGGTTGAAAAAGAGGTGAGTACCTTAGCGCTTTCCTTTTGCGGGATCAATGGGCGCTGTGTTTTATTCAACGATTCGGAATCGAAATGAAAATGATCCGGAACCAAAGTTAGACCTTATCGGGGAAAGGTTAAAACAATGGGCTAAATAGGTGATTTAATAGAGTATTGGAAAGAGCTTTAAGGTCGTGTATGACGTTTTTTTTTTTCATGTGCCATACTATACAGTACCATTTTGGAAAATAAAGTTGAAAACTACTAAAGATACATTTCAGATATGAAATGAAATATAATGTTCTGAAACATTTTATTTTACAAACTATCAAAAAGAGCATTAAAATAATGATTTAATGATGCAAAACACAATTTGTAATCAAATTATTTTTCTGGATACAAAAAAAAAAAAATCGCTTGCGAACTTTATTCAAACGCGAAAAAGAGAGGAGAAGAAACACGCAAAAGGAACGCTTTCAAACTTTTCGAAAAAATCAATCAGCAGAAGACTTTTGTGTGATTTTCATTGTTAGCACCATTTAAATTGAATTATTTCGTTTTGTTTACAACATTGTTTATCTATAAACAGTGACAGATCATTTTTGGACGTGTGACATTACGTCATTACGAGCGTCAAAACATTTTCTTTTGATGAAGATTCCATCGCTAGTCAAAAGTAACCATTTTGCATATTTGAACATTCCAAAAATGACGTATTTTTCAATAATTTGCAGCGTAAATGGTGATTATTTGAAAATTTGGTGTTAAAAGGACTTTGAAAATTTAATGCCTGATTTAATGGCATACTAAAAATTTCGAAATAAAATCTTAGTTTTCATCTAAAAACAACTACCGTTATCTAGGGCGAACTGGGACAGCTGTTTTAGCCTCGTTACTGTACAATATTTTGATGTTTTTGATTGATTTCGGATAGAACAGACACAAATTAACAAAAATAGTTTCAACCTATAAACTGCTCTCAAACCTGCTGTCCCTATTCAGACTGTAGTCCCGATTCGTCCCAGATGACGGTACAAAAATTGTTTCAAAACTTCAGTCAATTTAAGTTGTTCAACTGTACAAAATTCTGGGAAGTGTTATTAGAAGGGAAATTTAATATTTTTGAAATGTGCAATAACCCAGAAGAGTTTTTTTATCTATTACAAAATTTCTCATTTAGGAATTTAATGTATTTTGTAACTTTGCAGGGTTATTGTAGAGTGTTACAATATTTTATAACTGTTTTTGTATTTTTTTTATGAAAACCACGTTTTTTTCAGTACGCTATAAATCGAGTGTCCAATTTTACATAAAAGTTCATCTTTTTTCGCATGTAAAAATGGAAGAAGTCGTACCGCCCCTCCGTCAAGAGATATCAAAAAATGAACATCGGAGTCGTGATCTGGGATCAAAATTACCCCCCAGGACAAAGTTTCATGCAAATCGAAGAGGGGTCTGGGCATTTTTTTCCAATTTCATGTGAGTTGACAGAAACCGACCTTATTCGAAAATCTGTATCTTGAGAAGAAATTTTCGGATCAATTCAGTGTCTTCGATAAAGTTGTGAGTTACGATTAAGATCTCTTCATTGAAATAAGTACACGAGAAAAAATCCCTATTTTAATACTTGACTTTTATGTTTTAAGGGACAAAAAAGGCATCATTTACGCTAGAGTTTAGAATGGTGCAAATTCTGGTAAGAGTCATGTTTTTTTTTTGAAAAATAAAATAATAATTTTGAAAAATATCTAAGATCTGTCACAAACAATTTTAATAAAAAGGTTTAAAAAATATTTAGTCTTTTGCCAGTTACAAAATCCTTCACGAAGGAAAAGCATTTTTTTTATTTTGTTGACCGAATTGATGGATGTTTGATAAAGCCTCCTGAAGTTAAAATTTTGTGAAAAATTTGTTATTTTCAGTGTCATATTAACTTCACACTTTTTTAACTTGCATTATCTTGGAAACTATTGGTTTGAACTTTAATGCTTGAAAGTAAAACCTTTGTGAATTACTCTCTGAAAGAGCTTAAGAGCTTTATAAAAAAAAGTCTAAAGTCATATTCAGTTGCAAATGCGGTGTCACATCCAAACATCATTTTTGTTATTTAATTTGCGAATATTTTAGATTTTTACAAATATCATACTTTTTCCAAAAAAAAATACCTGCAGATTTTGCACCATCTTAAACTTAAGAAACAAAAAAAGCATTTTGTCCCCTAAACAAATCAAAAAAATTCAAAAGATTTTTTTTTTGAATTAAACTTTTAATAATAAAAAAGCCAAATATAAAAATCGGGATTTTTTTAGTACCTATTTTTTCTGAAAAGTGATCAGAAAATCCCTTCTCTATATACAGATTTTATTATACATTTACATAATCATTTTGCATGAGCAACCCGCAAAATTGTAAGGGGCCTTTTTTCAAATTGTTTTTTAGTTGATTAGACTTCTATTTCTATTAAAAATTTTAAGCTTTTGAAAAAAAAAAAAGGTTTTTTGCCCCCTGATTTTTCGGAACGATTTTGGACCGGATTTTGGGGGAGCGATATAAACATTGAAAAATATTTGCTTTGCTATTTGCGATTTGCTAGAGTATGTTCATGAAGAATTTTTTATTGACATTTTTCACAAATTATCAAAAGACACGAAATAAGAATATTTCAATCGTAATATATCAATTCAAGACGGACGGAATTTTGTTTATAGTTTTGAGCCACCTTAAAAAAATCGAAAAAACTGGGGACAATTTCTTTTGTTTGTCAAAAGTAAAGAAATTTATTTGAAAAAGAAAGCTTCTTCAATTTATTGAAAATTATTTAGAAAACACTGAACACATTTTTTTTATACATTCATGTAACATTAACCCTTCGAACCCTTCTTCGAAATGAGTTATCTCAATGATAAGATAATTTACAAAAAAGTGCAAATCAAAGCACGACATCAAGCAGCAGTCGAATTATTGTTTGTAGTCTGCACAGAATTACAGCATGTGCACATGGCTATCAGTTGCAAACAACTCGCAAAGGTCATGAACAGACCCCCTCCCTAACTAACCCCACCAATTGGCCCATAAAAGTAATATCAACCTCCCCTCTAAACAACCGCTTTATGACTCGACTATTAACATCACAAGCACACAAATCGCTGAAAGATTCAATTTTCCACCAAACTAAGCTCACAATCGGCTCCACTGAAACGTTAAAAATATGCTGCCACCACAGCTTCCGCGAGCTTTCTGGGCACAAACAACAAAAAAAGCCACTCACATTTTTTCCCTTCCCCACATATGGGACTGCGAGGAGGCCTGTCAATTTCCCACCCCCCCTCGCAAAGCCATCATCATCCCTCCTTCTGCTCCGAGTTCCCGGAAAGTCATGATAATCATAAAGTGTCACTGGCATCGTTCTCGTTCTCAAACACACACAGTTCATGATATTCATATTCAACAAGTTTCAAATTACACTTTCCGCTCGACTCCTCGCCATCTTGCCAACGGCGGCGGCGCCATCTTTCGTCCTTCACGCCAACCCAGCGGCGATGATGATGATGGTGATGATACGCTGACGAAACTTTGCCATGGAACACACATTCACACACACGTGGCATCATATCATTCTGAGTCAGACTACGGCGTCGCAGGCCGCGATATGATATCGTAAACATGTGGTGGTAGGGTGATCAGAACTATATTCGTAACCGAAAAAAATGAAACTTGCGAGATTCGAACAGGCTCGCGCTTGATTGCTAAGTATGCCACTTTGACATCACGGCTAAAATGCTCGTGAAAATTCCGGCAACAAAAACATTCTGCCAACCCTAAACCCACTATCAGCAGTCACTGCTAAGCTGACAGACATCTAGAACGACGGTACAAAAGCTCACTTTAGTTGCGGGAGAACGTGGGCCAACCATGTCGCGCGGGGTAGCTGTCCCGTATAGCCTGATATCCTTCCTTCCTTCCGTCCGACATTGTCGCATACAACGCAGTCCTTTCTCACCCCTTCCCGCTGATGATGGGCTGCGTGAGTGATTTCGTGTGACTTTGTGCGTAATCACAGCCAAATTGTCTGTCTGCAGCTGGGGCTGCAGATACCGCAGCAGAGAACGAGGTGGCTTGTGGATTATGATTTTTATATGGCAGCACTGAATCAACATCGTTTCGGCGGGATTAACTTCAATTTTGGCATGGTTATTAAGACTGGTTTTTAGAGGAATTCATAAAAGTAAAACTGTTAAATTTTCAAGTTTTGATACTCAAAGACTCGATTATCAGAAGGCGTTGAACAAATTTCACTTCGGTTAAACGAATAACGAAAAGAAAATAAATCATTGTCTCATTTTTGTAGTACTTTACAGATAGTGATTGTTGAGCTTCCATATGACCTAAACTACACTAAAGTGATCTAGAATTTTAAATGCAAGATGACGGCCAACATTTTTTTTATTCTTAACTTATTTGTATTAAGTCCTTTTAGGTGCTGTGACCAGGTTAGGACCGAGGATCGGTAAACAACTAATATATAACAAAAACAACTCCTTACACATGACGGCCACCAGTGATGGAAATTTAATTTAATACAGTTACTGAGAAGAGACCGTCAGACGCACACGAAGTTGAAACGAACGAATGCCGAGCTTGACACTCAAGCAGCGGCGCGACACGAAGGCTTTTTCTCTTTCTTTCTTTTTCTATCTCTCTCTCTCTCTCTCTCTCTCTCTCTCTCTCTCTCTCTCTCTCTCTCTCTCTCTCTCTCTCTCTCTCTCTCTCTCTTTCTCGCTTGTCCTGTGGTGACAGCAATCATTTGGTTGCAGTCATGCGGAAGGTGATTTTTTGATTAAAAATAGTTTTCAGTATGTTCTGCGCGAAAACATTTTTTTGCTGAATTTTCACTCAGAGCGCATATTTTATTAATTATTAACCATCGTGTTTCTGAGAAAAATTAACATTAGAGCACTTCTCTACGAAATCAGCCGATTTCGACCATTTTCATTTTTTGTATTATTTTATATATATATATATATATATATATATATACATATATATATATATATATATATATATATATATATATATACATATATATATATATATATATATATATATATATATATATATATATATATATATATATATATATTATATATATATATATATATATATATATATATATATATATATATATATATATATATATATATATATATATATATATATATATATATATATATATATACAGCAATTCCATTTGAAAAGAACCTAAACCGAAAAAAAAGTTTTCCGATCGGGCTCGGGATTTTTCTGGGATTTCCTTGGCCAAAATAATTAGACTCGTATTGTTTTCGTTTGGCCATTAGGGTGACCTACATCGTGCTAGGGTGGTTCGAAAAATGGCAATTTTCGTCATTTTTCGCAAAAACCACTTTTTTCGAAAAATCATATCTCCGCGCCATTTCATCCGATTTTAGCTGTCTTAGACGCAAAAGAAAGGTGATGAGTTTGGCTATTTGGGAAAAATAGTAAGAAGTTCCAAAAATCTAGCTTAACTATTGAAAAAGTCATATGAAAACTTAAAATGGCGTTTTGCCCGTGTCTGGACCAAAGAGCCTATGTCTGAAAATATTTTTATCGGATTCCAAAAGAAAATTTCACATAACATATCAAAAAATTGGCGATGTCGAACCGTACGTTTCCGAGATATGATTTTTTGAAAATAAAAACTGAGTTTTTCGACGCGCCACGCGCAAAAACAGAAAAATGACGAAATCGGCAAAAAATCAACTTTTTTCACTAAAACTGCGATAACTTTAAAATTTCAGCGATGACCTATAAATGTTATGGTGCCAAAAGTTGCGTCTTTCGATTACAAAAATTTTGATACCCAAAAAATGGCCGAACTTTTTTTTTTTTTTGAAAAATCAAATTTCCTAAAACCTATAGTTTCTAATCTGGGGACAAAAAACTGCAACCTTTAAGCCATAGAGAAGCATCGAGAAAATAAAATTGCCGAAGAGTTATGATTTTTTGAGATTTTTTTTTTTTTTTTGAAAATAAAGAGGAAAAAAATAATAAAAATCGAGATTACTCACGGGAGAAAGTTGTGTTTCATCTTCCTGATTAAGAATATGATCGATTCGAGATATTCTATCGGTGAACATTGCGTTTTTCAGAAAAAAGTGTTTTTTACACTAATAGAGACGCCAGGTACAAAATAAATTTCGAAAATTTTGATTGAAAAATCCTTTTTTATGTTTATAGTAACTAAAAGTAAAATAATTGAAAAGTATTTTGAAATACGACATATGCAACCATGCGCCTATTTCCATGGTACTTTATATGGGGGAACGCAATTTTCCCCGATAGAAACACAACTTTCACATATAAATCTCATAAATATATCTAGAAAAATCATCTACACTTAAAATATTTTCCTTCCGCCATACCGTGATTCTAAATTCAAGTAAACAAAAATTGACTTCAGTTTTTGATGAAAAATCAAAATTACAATCGAAAAGTACTTTACAGATTCTTTGATAAAGTAAAGGAAAGTGTAACAAGCTAAGAAAATGCTCGTGAAAACCAATTGAAAACGAAAATAATTTGTCGGATTTTTAATTAATCATCTTATTCCAGGTCTTGACTAAGACATTTGATAAAACAAATTTTTAAAAAATCCTTTTTTTGCGCTGAAAAAAAATGATTTTAAAATTATTGATTTTGCGTACGTTCTACTCAACTAGTGGGGCAATACGAACAAACCGTTGGTACAAGAAGAACAATGCATGAAACAACATGCTTATTTGCTAACAATTTAACTGTTATCACTTAGACACGTCAGATTAGAATGTATTTCAAACGTTTCTTTAATTTTTAGATGAAATAATAATATTTTACTAAAATGATCATTTTTACGAAATAAAAATTAATTACATAAATGTTAAATAGTTAATTTTCAAAATATCACTTTATTTTCTACTGACTTTTTATTGACAATTGTTTATCAGTTTTTCAGTACGTTTATGTATTCTTTCCAAATAACCAAAAGATAAATCATACTGAGCAATTATCTACGAAATCGGCCGATTTCAAACATTTTTATTTTTTGTACTTTTTTTATTTGGGTCATCTTTTGTGGGGACGCGAGTTGTGGCGCTATAACCACGGCAAATAGTGTCCAGGGCATTCGTGGAAATACAATGTCCCATCCCAGAGGGTCCCGGAGTACCAAACCTTCTTAGCATGGTGCTCCCAACGAATACAACCAAATCTCGGAGCGTATGGTGGTGTGTCCCCACGCTTCTTCCTCCCCTGTCGATTCAGAATTGTGTTGTTGTTCGAACACTCTGTGCTCAAACTCAACCCACTTCAAACGAATCATGTCTCTGCGATAAACTTTACGCAGTAGGCCTGGCCGCTTTAACGTCTGTGATGTTTCAATGCATTCCGATGCAATGGCGCACTACAGATGTTAATAAATGACAAGAAGAGTGCTAGGCGTCATCTAACCTAAGGCACTCTCCAGGATCCCTTCGAAAGATTGGCTGCGCTAGGGTTTGATTAGATTAGATTAGATTAGATTGGGTCATCTTTTGTGGGGACCTTCCATGACCAAAGAAGCTATTTTGTGTCATTGGTTCGCCCATACAAGTCTCCATACAATTTTGGCAGCTGTGCATACAAAAATGGTACGTAAATATTCAAACAGCTGTAACATTTGAGTGAGTTTTCTGATCAATTTGGTGTCTTCGGAAAAGTTATAGGTAATATTGACCCTTTATTTTAATCTTATAACTTTTCGTAGAATTGACCAAACTGGATGCTTCCGGTAGCAAAAGATCCACCTTGTCTTTTTTAATCATTTTGATTGTATCTTAATTTGCCGTTTTTTTATTAATTTTTTTTTTCACAAGAACTCAATTTCCCAAAATGCGTTATTATTTTCGAGATTTTTTGATATAATTTAGTGGACCAAAACATGATTTAAAAAAAAATCGAAATTTCATACATAAATTTTTTTTGACCCAATTTTATAATGTAAAATTTAATTTGCAATCGAAAAGTACTTTACAGATTTTTTGATATAGTGCACCGTTTTCAAGATATAGCCACCAAAAGATTGAGTTCAGCGAAATATTTGCAATATTTCGATTTTTTTTAAATAGTGGTCATGAGTAACCATTTCTTAAAATATTTTTTTTTTCGGAAAATATGCTATAAAATTGTTTAAGAGACATTGAAGATTGGACCTCTGGTTGCTGAGATACAGCGGCTTAAAGAAAAAGAAACAGGAAAATTGAAGTTTTCTAAGCCAAACAACCCTCCATTTTCTAATGTCGATATCTCAACAACTAATGGTCCGATTTTCAATGTTAAAATATTCACCCAGAACGAGGCATCGGCATACGAGAGAATAAAGAGCACGGATCAGTGTGCGGACGGAGAGGATAAATCCCGAAATTACCGAGAGTACTTTACTCATGGGTTCATTTTCCAAAAAAGTTCATCTATAAAAAAAAGGACCGGCACCCAGTCTCGAACCCATGACCTTCGGCATATTGAACCGTGCCTTAGCCATATGGGCCACCATGGTTCGGTGACTAAGTGGCGGTCATTTGCCCATATAAGTCACTCAATATTATGAACTGTTTCAATGAACGAATGAACACGCGAGAGGTCTATACTCTCGCAAAATAGTACTTTCCTCACGTTTCTTTTCGGGAGGACTATCCCCTCGATCTTTAACTTTGGGTGTTGAACATTTGTGAAATTTTACGATCTTTTCGAAAATAATATTTATTATTTTTTTATAATTTGAATAAAGACTAACATTTTAACAGGGCCAAACATTCAATGTTACGCCCTTTTGAAATGTTATATTCTAATGTTAGAATTCAAATGCAAATTTATTTTTTTAGATCCAAATATCTTTTTGCAACAGCCTCCAACACCCTTACTCGCCTAGGTTAAATGTTTGTAAATTTAGGAAATACAAGCCTACGGTATTAGCTTTTTGGCCAAACGCAGTGCTCTGTCCCGAAATGACCGGATAAAGAGTTAAGAAAAGAGCAGATAAAGTCCGAAGCACGTCTGTTTGTCACCAACGAAACTGCATAATAACTTAACAACAGATTTGCTGTTTGGCAAGACAGTGGTTAGTAATTTGATTTTTGTGTGCATGGCAAATAAAATGGTGGATAAGTAGTATGATTGGAAAACATTACAATGTGACCACAATCAAATTATTAAAAGGTCATTAGAGTACCAACAAATCAGTGGTAAAAGAAATCTTGTAAAGAATTATTCGCAACAGAAGTTTTTGAACACAAGTGAAGTGATTACCATGTGGTTCAGAGCTACTCTCATCGGAATAAGCTTCCTGAGCGCAAGTGCTCAACTCTTGGTGCAGTTTCGTACACCAAAAATTGACGACAAACTTCTAGTGGGAGAAACCATCAATGGTTCCAAACCAGTGTCGTTTTTCTATTTTGATCACTATGGTAGTCCAGGGGCTTCAATAATTACTAACGTTCAAGAACATTTTATAAATAATCCTTGTCTGATGATGGAGCCTGCCTGCTCGCTTGTACACCCGAGCAGACGGAAATAACTTAGGAATAACATTTTTTGATATTGGAAAATACCAGGCCAATAACATTTTATGTTATTTATAACATGAATTGTTATTCTTCGTTATGATTTTTTTGTTATTGGATTGTTATTGTAATAACAGATTAATAACATTTTTAGTTATTCTTCGAACAAATCTTTGTTATTATTTTTTGTTATTTTAACAACTAATCCGATCATCCCAATAACAGTTGGAGGTATTCTTCCATAACAAAAAATGTTATTCCTAAGTTGTTTTGGCTTCCAACCAATATCAGCCCAATAACAAATTTTGTTATGATAACAAAAACTGTTATTAAACTCTTATGTAAAACTGGATTTTCCAAGAAGACTCCATAACATTTTCTGTTATTTGAACAGTATTTGTTATTGAAATGGCATGAATTTTGTTATTACCGTCTGCCCGGGCAGGGCCAGATGACCTTTTATGGAACCTGCAACTACCAGGAGATGATACGACTTAAACTAGAACGGTCTAGTGGAGAGTGGACGGCAACAATGATGCTATCGGAATACAGTTGCAGGAATGATGTCGTTCAAATTTTTGTTTTAGCATGGCAAGGAACTAATCATACAATTAAGTCCAATATTTCCTGGGATTTCAAGTTATTGGATACTACTTCATCTTTTACTACATAAACCGTAAGAAAGTACGATCCATGTATCCAGTTTTGAACTATTCTTTTGGTGGACCAGCTCTGGACAAATACTGTCAGTGCCTGAGTGGTACTAAATTTGAGTTTCGCAAGACGTGGTCCAACATCCAAATTTTGATATTTTCAACGATCTTTGCCATAGCTGTACTTTTGAAAAAAAAATAAAAGAAATCTAGCAAAGTTGAAGCACCCGGGCAGACGGTAATAACAAAATCCATGCCATTTCAATAACAAATACTGTTAAAATAACATAGAGCGTTATGGAATATTCTTGCAAAATCCATTTTTGCATAAGAGTTTAATAACAGTTTATGTTATCATAACAAAATTTGTTATTGGTCTGATATTGGTTGAAAGCCAAAACAACTTTGGAATAACATTTTTTGTTATGGAAAAATAACTCCAACTGTTATTGGGATGATCGGATTAGTTGTTAAAATAACAAAAAATAATAACAAAGATTTGTTCGAAGAATAATTAAAAATGTTATTAGTCTGTTATTATAATAACAATCCAATAACAAAAAATTAATAACGACAAATAACAAATCTTGTTATAAATAACATAAAATGTTATTGGCCTAGTATTTTCAAATATCAAAAAATGTTATTCCCAAGTTATTTCCGTCTGCTCGGGCAGCGCCACAGCCAACATGACGGCTTGATGATAATTTGCCATTGTAATCAGGCTAAGTAAGATACAATCAAATTGATTCAAAGACAAAGTTGATCTTTTGCTACCGGAAGCATCCAATTTGGTCAATTCTACGAAAAGTTATAAGATTTAAAAAAAAAGGGTCAATTGACTACCCGAGCATTTGAGCATTTTTTTTTTTTTTATTAGCATTTGTTTTTTTGCAAGCAAGCCACACTGATATTACGCTTAAAACTGCCAATGAGAAATTTTCCCAAAAATGTCAACCCCACTCGTTATGTTTTTATTTTTGACACCACAAACACACACACACACACACACATACGTCGGGTCACAATTCCTCCCGCAAACTCCAGTCCAGGGAAAATTAATTAAAACTGCCTTAATTGAGTTTACCAAAGTCAATGCGGTTGTTGTGGCGCCACCTTTCGCGGTGGCTTTTCGCGAACTTTCACCGCTGCCCAAACACAACGAGCTTAAGGGGGTCAGCGAGCAGTGCAAAATAAAATTGATTCGTCCCGTCGAGGGGGAAATTCATCACCAGCTGGACGAGGCTCCATCGGCGGTTGGCACAAGTGTCGAGGAAAAATCGCCGGAAAATGGACCAATTGCTACCAGCTGGCCGCACCAAACAACTTGACGATTGGCTATTATTGGCGGTGTTTTGCATTTTTTTGCTCTGCCATTGATTTGTTTTTGCAACGCGCGGTTTTGCGAAAGCTTGTTGACGCAACCGCCAACGCAATATGCGAAGACCGCGCAGGTCGAGATTGGGTCAGGGTGGTTCCTTAAACTTCTTAAAATTGTGTTGTTGTTTTAATTATTTAAAGTGATTTTGTAAAGTGTTTGAAAATTATGTTTTTATTTGAAAAAAAAGATGATTCTTTTTTCAAAAGTTCCACTCTACCAAACTCCCTCCCGGTAGTGTTGTCATGCTGCGTGAGAAGGCCAATGATTTCTGATTTCTGGTTTATTGCCACGACTTTGAATCCAGCACGCGCAGCATCCAGCATTGCCCGGTCGGCCCGATTGCGTTTTGCAGTGCGTCGTGCAGGCCACTTCTGACGATGGTGAAATTGGTTCTTCAAGGACCTGTTGATTTTTTTTCCTGCACTATGATAGTGTGTTGAGATAGTGACACGGTTTTTTGTGGGATTCTTTCACGAAGCCATTAACCCTCTACTGCCCAAATTTTTTTTTCGAAAATTTTTATTTTTCCCGTGTTCTGGAGGTCATTTTGAGCAACTTTTGTTCTACGAAAAACTTTACTTCTCTTGTTTTATGTTTTTCTTGTTTCATTTTTAGTATTTTAATTTGCATTTATCTTGTTTAGTTTATGTTTGTTTTTGGTAGTATTTGGCCTACTCTACCACTTCCTATCATTACATTTTGCCTATCTAATTTTTTCATGTTTTTACAGTAACTTTTTCAATTTTTTGCATGTTTTTCACATTTTCTGCTATAAAATGAAACCATTATCATTTAAAATGTAAATAAATGCGTAGAGGCATAGTCTGGGGCACTAGAAAAATTACTGCATACTTCTTTTTACTTAAAATATAGGAAATGTTAGTAAAAAACACAGCCAAAGTTGACCCCTAAAAAAATTACATTTTTAAAAACATTGGCAAAGTCACATAAAACAAGTCAAACTTCCAACCCTAAAATTTTCCAAAATTTTAAAAGTTCTTCTTTCCAATGCTTTTTGAAGATCAAAAATTGGTTGAAAAATGGATTTTTGGCGATTTTTTAAATCGAAGCCCGTCTAGAGGCGGGGTTGGGTTGTAGAGGGTTAATCGACACTGAGGATAAATTTTCGAGAACTGGAACTACTTTTTTTTAGCAAAATCCATACTTTTCCAATGTTAAAAGAAGCAATTTTGCCTCATTAGTTTTTCCATATAGGTTTCCATAGAATTTTGCGGGCTGGTCATACAAAATGGGTACGTAAAAGTATGAAAATCTGTATCATGAGATGGGTTTTATGGTCGATTTGGTGTCTACGGCAAAGTTGTAGGTTATGATTAGGTACACGGAAACAAAATTACAATAATTTTCACTCAGAGACTTTGAAAATTGGACAATTAGTTTTATTAGAGGATGACGATTCTCGAGATTTTGTATTTTCCGGGAATCGAGAGTTGAATTTGGAAGTTTTATTTTTTTGACAAAATCATTGATTTGTTGATACAATTCTTAAAGAATTATTACAAATTTATAAATTTGTATACATTTAATTCCATTTAGTCATAGTTGTTCAACACATTATAAGTTTAATATCAAAATTTCAATTTCTTTGTGAGACACTATATTCTTTTTGAAAAGGCTTTCGAAATCTGTTAGTACAAGTTCAATGCAATGGTTTGTTGAGATTGAACACTGTACGGATTTTTTTTTCAATTCTAAACTCTCACTAAATAATATTTCCTGAGTTTAATTATTTAGTCTAAATCTGGTGACAGACATCAGCTTGTTATTATATTTTTTACAAAGTATAAACAAAAATTAAAAAAAATCATATGCAACTTTTGAATGTTGTTTTTTCGTTCTCAACGTTTAATTTGCAGTAAAGGAATATTCAGAGTTTCAAAAAAAACTGAACTGAATATGAATTGGAGGCTCTCCTAAACATTATAAAAAATTCCAGAGTTGTGCTTGAATAATAATTGATTTTTGATGCCTTTTCGAAACTCAAAATTAAATGCCTCAAAATTTAGAAATAACCCTGAAGTAAAGAATACTATTGGTTTTGACTACCTAAGTTTTAACTGCTGGTTTTTTTTTTATTTAAGAAAAATTTGGGCTCCCCAACTTAGTGGTCGTGTCGTCAGTTACCAAAGTTGGGATTCAAGTTTTATTTTACACTTTCTGAATTTGCAAATCAAAGAAGCATTGGTAGAATCAAACTTAAATATGTCTCTTCTTTTGTCGCTATTGGATTTTAAATTTTTTGCCTCAATATTTATAAGTATTAAAATTCCCGGGAGTCTCGACCAAATTTCCCGAGAATTCCCGCTCTGAACCCTCTAGTTTCTGAGATACAGCCTCACAAAGAATTAGAAACGATGAAAATTAGTTTTTTTAAGTGTTCAATGTTAAAAAATAAAACTGTTGTAAAATTTTGTGATCTTCTCAATCATCTTTTGTTTTTTGAATCAAACATATCTTTGAAAAAATGGTCTACAAATATAAATTTTTCCTAATTTTATATTTTAGTCCAAGAAAAAAGACTTGGGAAGGAAATGTATGAAAAATAATTAAAAACTACTATATAACAGGCCGATGCAAATATTTTTAAAAAGTTCATGTCACGAGGGCAAATTTTTTTTTTTTTCAAAACACTTGAAAATTTTAATGAAAATAGAAGCTTAATCGACTGCAAAATATTTGAGATGCATTTTCCGGCGTTTTAAACCATATTTAGCATGTTTAGGATATATTAAAAACAATTTGAGTTTTTGTGAAATTTCGCAAAAAAAAAGATATTTTAAAAACTAATTATTACAAAACAACCGGACAGGTGTAAAATGCATTTTTAAGCACTTTTTTCATTCAAATATTAAAACCATGGCTTGTAATTAAGATTTTGAATCATTTTATAATATACCAGAGTGGACAAAGTGTCAATAATTTATAAGATAAATTCTGAAAAAAGGTGGATAAGCATTTTGACAGCTGAAACTATATTGCAAATTCCGAGGCAATAAGTAAGTTTTTCACAAAACTCAAAATGTTAAACCTTAGTTGGCCTCCACAGCTACCAATTAAAACTCCGGGTTTTGTAAAGTAACAATCTATTGTCCGGAAACTTATGCGCCTTTTTCAAATGTTGCTCTAGAATTTATTTGCATTTCATATAAAAATTACAATATCGTCACTTGTGTGCTATCTTGTGACACGTTCTATCTTTTTACAGCAGACGTGTCACAAGATAGCTCACAAGTGACGATATAGTGATAAATCTTGTTAGAAAAAGAAAAGAAACAAATACTCATATTTAAACCGTCCGAGGAAAAAAAATTATAAAAATTTCCAACCTTCTTGAAATATTGAACTTACAAGAGCATTTCTATTTTTTTTTTCGAATCTTTAATTATTTTAAATTATTATTAGTGATATGGATTATTTATCGCTTACTGCTCGCTTAGTCAAAATAATGCTGAAATATTGATCTACTAAGAAAGGTTTATATTTTTTCTCAGCCCGATATAATTTTTTGAATCAAGCTTTACAACAGAATCATGATTACTTACTAAATTTTTTTTTTATTCGTTGTTGTTAGTTTTCAAATTTATCTAAATTATAAATTAATATCGAAAATAGTTGTACATCAGTTTCAATCCAAATATGTTTTTAATATAAGTCTCAACAATTAAACTGCAAAACTTTAAAAAAAAGTTTGCTTACCCAATTTAAAAAAAAACTTAGTGAGAATGTTTAAGTTTCAAATTGAGTGAAAATTCATTTAACGTGTTTTTTTTTAATTTAAATGTTAAGCTCAATCTAAGTCTTTCAAAAATTCTCTTCTCAACGATTTTTTTGCAACGATAACTAAATTCACGGAATATTTCGTATTCATCAGACGAAATTTAATTTTCAAGCAGCTCAGAACATACAATCTACTAACCTGATTTTCAATGCTATGGTTTCATTCTAAGAAACAAAGCGTCTCCTTTCATTCTCCCTAGTACCAACACAGATGCAGCTCAATTATTTTAACAACGGAGGGTAAAAAAAGTAAATATCTCTTTGGACGGATGTATTACGATCATGATTGTTAAACAAGAGACTGAAATTATTTTAAATATAAATCATCAAACCACAGGTTTTTAACCGGTATATTTTTCTGTGTTTTCTTATAGTTGTTTTTTAACATTTAATTTTTCGATTATGATTTTTTATTAACTTCGCAGGAGTCAAACAAACATTCTTTTCAGCCGCTTTTCTTAGAACCATCAAATAAAACGAACAATGAAATTGCTTCCTACACCTTTTCTTCTCAATAACAAACATCCTCAAGAGTACGAGCAGCTCCTTCTTGGAAAATTATTCTCAAAACACCTTCCGAGAACAGGCCCAACCTTCGTCGGCTTTTTCATCGAATTTCAATCATTGTACACAATATTTTCGCGAGCAAATCAAAAATTTCCCCAGATAAACACCACCGAACAAACAGTATGAAACCTGCAGCTCAAGTCATTCCTCAGAAAAAGTATACCCTTTCCGAAACGACATTTGCACATGGGCCTGCAAGATACGTTCAGAGCGAACCACCACTTGAGCACGAGTCTCTACACACACAAAAATTGAAAAACAAATTCACGCGATGCCTCCAAGACCTCACCTGGCGCGGTGGATGCTGGCCGTCGAGCAGACTCCACACTCTGGAACAGGCCGCTTAAAGTCGTCGCGACCTGGTGAAGAGGCGTTCAGCAAAACAAGTTCACCTACACTCGGCGAGCAGTTTCAATTTCTGCAACTGTTCAAGCGGTTTTAAAACGACTCGCACGGCTTTGGCCACTTTCTTGCAAACACACTTTAAGATTTCTTTAAATTTTTGCCACAGACTGGTCGTTACGGTATCGATCCTTTTCGGGACGGGGTCGATTCCCCTATTCCCAGCCAATGAATAAATTGACCAATGTCACACTCCACTTTGACTTCCGTCGATTCTTCCCAGCAACTGCTCCGGAAGGCGACCCTAAATCGTCATAAATTTGCACTGTTATGGCGTGTTTCCTTCCGCTGGAGTAGATCTCATTACACTCTTACAATAGCTTTTGGTATTCCTCAGCAGCAGACACCTTCACCAAACCGTTTTCCTCGAAGAACTTTTCACAATCCCCCAAGCAATTCTTCCTCAAAATCCAAACTCAATCAATCCAGTGGCGTCCCCGTAACGCTGGACGTAACGCCACGCGTAACGCTCGACTATGCGAGCCCCCCTCGCACCCCCCACGCGAGACCACTCTACAAAAAAGGGGGTCAGCAGCAACCTAGCCGGCCAGCAGGAAGTGTCCAGGGTCAGGGTCCAGGTTCTGGCAGGTCAGGCAGGTAAGCACGTCTACACCGGACTCGCGTTCGAATCGAACTGATCTCTTTTGGTCGCGGCGCGAGACCGGAATGCCCACACGAAGGCGAGCGCAACGAAACGAACCGGTCTACCAAGCAGGTAGGTACGGATGATGTCATTGAGTGCGTGGAGCAGCAGCAGCAGGTTCGACGGCCGGGACATTCAACAGGAAGCTGTGAAAACAGAGAGAGAACGAGAGCTGGAGAGTGGAGCGAAATTTTGGGTCCTTTTGAGAGAGGGAGCGGTGGGAAGAATCTCAGCACGGAGAGGTCTCCCACGGATCAGCTGTGCCAAGTGTGTGGAGCTACTGATAAGGATAGCAGGATGGTTTTTTGGAGATGGTGGGTAAAAAGGTTGATACAAGATTTGCTTGTGTGAGACTATTTTCTTCATTTTTTTAAAGGTCCTATAAGCTATTGTGCTTCAAATGTTTATAGCAACTTTTAAGAACAATCATTTATAATTTTTTTTTAAATTTATTTCAAGTTTTTACCCCCACCCCCTTAAAAAATGACCCAAATAATAAAGATTAATTCTTGGGTGAGTTTTCAAAAAGCCGTAAGAGCCACCGCGACCTCTGACACTTATTTTCGTTTTCTCGAAAATGAAACTAAATTTCATTTATTTTAAGTTTGGGGCACTTGAAGGACGTGTAGATGAACAATCTCGAGCATTTTTGATTTTGGTTTTTCGTAAGTAGATGGAGTACCGATGCAAACAAGATGCAAAAAGGACTTTATTTACCAATGGCTCTTACGGCTTTTTGAAAACTGATCCGAGAATTGTTCGAAATAAAATATTTCATTGGAAAAAACTTGAACAATTGATTGTAAACTTTTTCATACATTGATACATTGATTAAAGTTTATTTTTGATTTATTTAATCAAAAACTGCACTTTTAAATTTTTTGAGGTTTTGAATTTTTGGACCAAAGACCGTAATAGTATAAAAAAAAAACTTATGAAAATAAAGTTTGCTTCAATATTTTGAAATTGGTCTTGGAATTTGAAATTATTTAGCTATATTTTCCAATAAAATTGAGAAATAAATGCCTCGATCTAAAAATAATAAGTATGAATCTTTCATACTTTTTTTTATTTATACAGGTCTGCCACACGGTTATCAGACCGTTGGAGAGTACGAAACACAATTAGTCAAGTAAGTGTCTAACACAAAAATGCCAGATATTCTGCGTGTAACAGTTCATAAAATATCAAAAAATGGAAAACATTTTGCGAAAAAAAACATTTTGCGATGATAACATCGAAAATTTTCAAAAAAAATCCAAAAGAATTTTTAATCAACGCAAACATGCTAAAAATGATTCTAAACGCAGGAGAATGCATTTTAAATTGATTTCAGCTGAAAGCACTTCAATTTCCATTAAAATTTTGAAGATTTTTGAAAAAATATTTTTTTCGACACTTGATTTTTCGGGCCAACTTTGAAGGGGGGGTGAGAGAAAAACTTTTAATAAAATTTGTACAAGCGTAATAAAAGTAAAAAAAAATATTTTAAAATGTTTTCATCGCTAAATCTAAGAATTTGGGCCTCCTTTGTAAATTAAAAGATATCATGTAAATAAAATGAGGTCGAATCTTTTTGTAAATTTTTAACTTTGTATTTGTAATTTGTATTTCTGATGCAAAATCATAAAAAAATACTCGGATTTTCAAAACACGTCTTTTTCCAATCTGTGGTCCCAAAATTCTAAACTTACAAGCTTAAAAGGTTTTATTTGAAACCTAATGCAAAAATAAACATAATGAAAACCTGAAATAAAAGTTTAAAATTTCCAGTTGGTCGATACATAATTCGACAGATCACAACAAAAGCTTTCAAATGAAGCTGAACGCGAATCATAATTAATCAATTTGAACATTGACCAATCTGTAAGCTATTCTGAATATATGAATATATGCGGTGACTGTAGATATGATTTCGGAAAAAGGGTATATTTAGAAAAGTCTCTGAAATCACTCAAAAAATCTAAAAAATATTTTTTGGATTTTAAATTGAATTTGCAATTGAAAATTAATTTCATGATTTTTTTTATAATAAGGCCGACAATATTTTTCAATGTTTTTGTCCCCAGGCTCTGGCAAAAGTGAAGGTAGGGCGTCCAATTTTCCCGGGTTTTGAATTTCCCGGGAAACGGGAAAAATATTTTCGAAATCCCGGGATCCCGGGAAATTTTTGAATCAGTCATCAAATCTATGTTTTCATTATATTTTATATGTGTTCAAGCTTAAAAACATAGAACTAGCTAAAAAAATAATAATTGGTGACAATCTACACTTCAATCTTAACTAGGACGATAGTTTTCAAATAACTTTAAATAAATTAAAAATGTTGTTTTTTGATTAAAAAAGCAATAAAAATTACTATTTTATTGTGATTCATATTAAATCAGTGTTTCATTATTATATTTCTTTTATATTTTTTTATTTGCCATAACTAGAAAAGCTTGAAAAATTTCCCTAAAAATGTCTACAAATACTAGAAGCGACAACAAAAACAGAGTTTTTTTTTAAAGGTGCTAAAAGCTGTTGTCTTTCATATGTTTATAGAACCTTTTCAAAAAAAACTCTAGAAATAAAATGATACCAGTCAATGCTAAATTTTAGATAAGTTTTGAATGTCTTATTTTATATAAAACATGTTTTACTTAATTTTTGTAATTGAAATACGCAACGCATTTTGGTACCCTAACATATTTAGGTCATCGCTGAAATTTTGAAGTTATCGCAGTTTTAGTGAAAAAAGTCGTTTTTTCCCGTTTTCGTCATTTTCCCATATTTGCGCGAGGCGTCATTTTCCCAGTTTTTATTTTCAAAAAATCGTATCTCAGAGTATTCAAAACATAACTTCACCATTTTTGCCTTTCTTACTAAAGAAAGGTATAGGTTTTACTTTAAGCCAGGACGTCATTTCCATCTTCGTAAATATGTCGATTCAGCATGAATTTTAATCGGAAAAATCGTCAAAAAATCACCCTGCATCGATTTTCGACGCTCTATCGATTCACCTTGACAGAACTCGTCTATCTCCAACCCTCAAATTTTGAGAAAATAAATTCCGTGGAGGTCGAGTGATGTTCGTATGTGGTAAAATTTTGCAAAATTTTGTGTCGCGCCGTTCTCAGCTCCCATATATCCGATTTCGATTCTTCTAAATGCAGATGAAAGCTAGTGTGCTGAACCTGGGCGAGTTGCCGCGCAAATTTCGAAATATCCATCTGTTTTCGGATGCGGCCAGACTTTTCAACAAAATACATAGTTTTCAAATGAAAATATGGTCAATTTTTTTCATTTTCATATCTTTTATTTATCTCAAAAATTGCATTTTTCGAGCCCTACAACCTCCCAAATTTTCATCCAGACTCATAATATGGTTCTGGAGTTAGAGCCGTTTGATTGACCTACCATAAGAAAAAAAATCCCTAAAAAAAGGTAAAAGCCCACCTGGCGACCTTCGCCAACATTTTTCATTTCTGATTTTATTCAAAATTTCTTGCTACATTCATAGTACAGACCATGAGTGAGCATCTGAAACAAATTCGACATCGATCGGCAATCCCGATCAATTTTTAGAACGATTTACTTTTTGCCTTTCTTACTAAAGAAAGGTATAGGTTTTACTTTAAGCCAGGACGTCATTTCCATCTTCGTAAATATGTCGATTCAGCATGAGTTTTGATCGGAAAAATCGTCAAAAAATCACACGGCATCGATTTTCGACGCTTCGTCGCCAAGTCGACAAGTTGTCAAGTTGAGCTTCGAATACTGGCGCGAGAATGCTGGCGCATATATTTGCTGGCTCGACTTATACTCGTTTGTAGTAGCTTGTCTACCGATGTTTCCTACAACATGTAAGATATCGTAGCTTTTCGGTTTCTTTTGCCCTGTTTGTTTTTGCATAACTGTCCAATGTTTATTTAAAAACTTTTGTGACATAGGACATTCATCCGGCTACAATCTATTTGTTTTCCGTGTGCTCCGAAAATCGCCTAAAAGTAGACTTAATTTTTTCGTGATTTCGTAAGTTTATTTAACAGGGTTCATTGGATTCCAATAGGAGCTTTCTAAGCTTTTCATCGTTTATATCGTTTTCAAAGTTTTCAATGCTGGCGACGCCAATGGCTTTCTTCCTAAGGTACTCGTGATTGAGTGTGTAGTGGTGCGGTTGTAAAAATAGCTATCTCTGACTCTGTCACATTCGTAGAAGCTGTATGGCTATCTTCCCTGCACCGTGCGGCACACTCGGTTCACTTATACCTCGGTTTTTCTTTGCGCCTACCGCGGTGTGCGTTGTCACTGGCGCATGTGAAGCTTGCTATGCTCGCGTTTGTCATAAACGCTTGTTTGATTAAGAATATGTACGATTAAAAATATTCTTTTGGTGAAAATGGCGTTTTCTGTTTCTTTTGGAAATCATATCATTTATAATACTTTGCTTTCATCATAAGACTTTCTTCTTCTTCTAAACAAAGTCAATGTTATGAATTGAAAGAAGTTCTACCATCGTTATATTCTTTAGTAAGAAAGGCTCTATCTCACCCCAGGTGGGATTAAATCGGGTTTTTGTTATATTATGTAAAATTTTCCGAGGAATCAGGCAAAAATATTTTAAGACATAGGCTCTTTAGTCCCGAGACCTTCAAAACAGCATTTTAAGTTTTCATACCACCTTTTCAAATGTTAAGCTAGATTTTTGAAACTTCTTACTATTTTTCTCGAATAGCCAAACTAATCACATTTCTTTTGAACCTAAGACAGCTAAAATCGGATGAAATTGCGCGGAGATATGATTTTTTGAAGAGAAGTGGTTTTTGCGAAAATCGACGAAAATTGCCATTTTTCGGACCCCCCTAACACGGCGTAGGTCACCCTAATGGCCAAACAAAAAAAATACGGGTCTAATTATTTCGGCCAAGTAACCCCCAGAAAAATTTCGAGCCCGATCGGAAAACTTTCAATTCGAAATCATGCTATTTTCGTAGGAAATTGCTGTATATATAATACCCATTCTTTTAACAATACATAAAACTAAATAGAAAATATTTAAAGTACCAGGCATTTTGTGGATCTGTGAACTAAAATCTAAACAATTTTCCCTAATAAGCCAAATTAATGCTGATATATGCCAAATACAAATTTTAATGCTTTAAAATTCGTATCGTTTACTATGTATTCAACTGTTCATCTTTTTCTGCAACCAAATCTGAATTTCCAGACCAATTTTTTTTTCAATTTCGGGAATTCCCGGGACAAATTATGAAAAATCCCGGGATTCGGGAATTCCCGGTTTTGGAAAAATCCCAGGATTTTTGTCCCGGGAATTCCCGGGATGGACGCACTAGTCAAGGGGAGCGCATAAAAATACAAAACAATATAAAAATGCCAGAATTCTAACATTTCAATGAAAAAGTATACACTAGTACATTTGGTTTTCAATAATTAGTTTTCAAAAAATCTAAGTTTTGACAAAAAAATATGTTTCTGCGAGAGTTTTGTTTTTGTGGTGCGAATCGAAATTTCTAAATTATTATAAACGCAGATGAATGCATTTTAAGTTGTTTTCAGCTGATTGCACTTAAAATTTCGTGGAAATTCTGACATTTTGTCAGGGGGCACATTTTTCGGGCCGATTTTGAAGGGGAGAGTCAAAAACTTTGAAATTTATTTTCAACAGCCTTAAGAGACTCGCTTTCAAGTTACAATCATGTTTAGGTCTAATCTTACGCAAAATTGATCTTTTTTTAGGATTTTTTTAAAATAAATTCCATCTTCATCCTTCTTGGAAACCAACATTTTCAAGTATCTGTGAAAATTCTGTACAATTTTTTAAAACATTGTTGGTCCGACATTTAGTTGCTGAGATATTAAAAAGGAATGATAATTTGAAACAATTCTTACATCAAAGTGCTACCAATTTGCCCTCATTTTCCAATTGACAATGTCTTGGAAACTATTGATCCAATTTTGGATGTCAAAAAACGAAACGCTTTAAAAAATTGTCGTAATCATGAAAAAAAAAGTGTTTTTATACAAATTAAAAATAATGACTAATGTTCAAATCAGTGAAACAAATTTTTTTACGAGACTTTGAAATTGAGAAAAAAAAATTCAAAGTAAAATTGTTTTTTTTTACGTAAAAACCAATGTTTTTATTGAGGCTTGTATGAAGACACTAATGAATCAAAATTGCTTACCATAAGAAATTGGTAGAAGGAAAACTAAATCAGTTTTTTATTTGACGTTTATGTTTCTTTAACTCAGGCAGAATGAAATAAAAATAACAACTGATTTGTAATATTTCCAAATTATATTATTCAATATTAAACTAAATCAAAACTAAATTTCATTATTTTTTATGCAAACGGTATTTTGCATCATTCAACAAGGCAAACCCAACCTACCTGTTCCTGTGCTGTGAGTTGTCCCCGCACATGGCCACCAGGCAATTTGAAGAGCGCCAATTACTTCTTGCAAAGGCTCCTTGTTTCCTCCCCCACGGAGAGCATTCGAAGAAAATCGAGCCGTCCCCGAAGAGAGCGTTTCTCTCTCCCGCCAAAAGTTTGCTCAATTTCTCTCTCCCGCCACCGCTGCTGGAAAAGCTCCCGAGCAACAGGACAGGACTTTTCACGGAGGAATTTCCTCTTCTGGATGGCGCGACCCTCCACGAATAAGAAGTTCTCCCTTTTTCTCACCTGTTACCCCTGGCAGGGATGGGGGGGGAGGGAGTGTTGTTGGGAAGTTCGTTAAGGGGAAAAGCGGATCACGGGAGAGGGGGGAGGAGGGTGGTGGCCAGGACTCGTTCTGAAGTAGGTTACTTTGTAAAGACTCACCTTTCTCGCTTGGATCGACTTTTGGTTCGTTTCGTTTTGGAGGCGATGGATGATGATGACGACGATGATGCTCTTCAGCCGGTGGTCTCTTGGTCTTGGACACAAAGGAACATCCAGTTGGGCCAGGCAGAGGAGTGATAGAATTTCTTGGGTGGTTGTTTTCAGGGGGGTTTAAGGGAATGTCGAGGGTGGTTTCAGCGCCATAGGGGGATGACTGATGACGGTTGAGCTGGGGCTGAAGCTGGATGCTGCCGATGGCTGGCTGGCTGCTTGTGATGAAGAACCGGAGCGCTTTTAATAAAATGATGTAGCGCAGTGCCAGCCAGCAAGCTTCTTAAAGGGAAAAGGTAATATTTTGATACGTCTGGGAGCTCTCTAACATGGTGACAAAATTTATAACTACTTTTTGTATGTTTTACATAATTTTCGACTCGGTTTGAGTTTAACTTTAACAACCCCTTAAAGTTCAAAAGAGCACAATTAAACTTCACGCAACGTGGTAATCTTATTAGTTTGATGAAACTGCACTTATTCTGTTTGATTTATTATTTTTATGACGTAGAACTAAAATTACTGCAATGCCAATAATGATTGAGACTATCAGGCTTATCACAACGACCCAAAAAGTTCTACTATTTTTTTCAGATTCATTCGTTTAAGGGCTAAGTTCGAACCAACTTTTCCGATTGTTGAATCTCGATCCATTCAGACATTGACAATTCTCGTCAGGTATTCTTCCAAGATTCCGATCCAATGCCGAATACATGGATCGAACGTCCTGAATGTTCATCATTTGTTTGTGGATTAATAGGTCGATAACAGATAAACCAGCAGCGTAATTTCTTTCCTTCGAAATAACTGTATGGTTGGTTCCTTGCCATGACAATATAAAATCTTGAGCGGCATATTCTAAACTATAATTTGCCGATAACTTCACTGCAGCTCTCCATTTCCCATTAGAACGGTTGATCTTAAGCTGGAACATTTCGCGGTAGTTGCAGGTGCCATAGAAGGTCATCTCATCTCGTACAAGCGCGTACAAAGGTTCCATCATCACACAGGGGTTGAGTTGAAATAGTTTACTAGTTACAATAGTGAATAAATCATCTCCGTAAAAATCAACGTAGAAAAATTACACCAGCTTCTTGGAATCTTCGATAGTTTCTCCATCTAAGAGGCCGTGGTCCATAGCTGGTGTACGAAATTGGATCAATGTATCTTGAGTACTCGGGCTCAGGAAAATCAATCCGACGAAAGTTGCACTAAACCACTTGGTACTCATTGTACTGCTAGTCAAAACCCGTCTGCTAATCTAAATCGTTGCCATCCAATTTATTCCATTTACTCAACATAGATATGGTAATGTGTTTTGTAAATAAATGAACCATTTTAACTAGACAAATCTACCAATCTCGGGTGAGTTTTCAAAAAGCCGTAAGAGCCACCCTGATCTCAAATTGAAACAAAATTTCATTTCTTTTTAGTTTAAGGCACTTGAGAAAAGTGTAGATGAACAGTCTAAAACATTTTTGAAATTGATTTTTCTTAAATAGGCCGAAAACCGATTCAAAAATAGCTTTGTTTACCAATAGCTCTTACGTCTTTTTGAAAACTAATCCGAGCAATCTATCATTGCTTATGTGCCGGTAAAAAAAAACAATTTCATTGCTAATTCTGAAATGAATGAGCTTAAGGTAAAATTTCATATTTTGTATTATAATTTGAATTAAACTTAAAAAAAAAATCTTGTTTAACAGTTTTAAAATTTATTATAGAGAGTTCCCTTACAAAAAATAAGTTGATTTAACACCCTGTTCCGCGATTCCTCCTGATGATTTTTGCTCGTGCGTGGTGTCCCGCTGGATCTCCCATCAGGATCAACTCGGCTTCCGTTGATAGCCAGGGTAAACACAGTTCGCTGATTCTTGCACCATATAGCTATACAGCCAAGTGCATTAGGGTGTAGTATCAAAATCGATTTTCCAGCACAAGATTATTTTAGTTCCTTTTGGGGTCCTAAACAACTCCCCAAAGTTTGGTAACGATTAGTTAAGTCCCCACTTTGCGTATAGCGATTCAATTTTCCATACAAATTTGTATGGGAAAAATCATTTTTTTTTGAATTATGATATTTAAAAAACCCACTGTTGAAACGAGCGGCTTTAGAGTGACGGGCACCAGTTTTCTGAGCTGAACGAAATGAAACTTCCTTCCATTTTCCGTACGCTAAAAAGCTATATTTCCTTAATTAATAACAAATAAAGTTCACAAGATACAATTTACTCACAACTTCGGTGTCTTTTCACAGCTGGAACGGATTCTCGTTCCCAGCTGCGCCCGTGCTCCCGCTTGCTTCAGTTTGTTTTCAACTTCTGATTCTTGCCAAGCGACAGCACGGGCACCTGCACAAAGAAACACAAACAAAGACGAATGACGTTGAACAGGGGGCTGCTTCGGACGCGCTCCGTCGCAACACTCCCCCCCGTAAAACTTCTTCCTTGCCAAAGCTGGAGTTTTACGCCTAGTCACCGCGGCGCGTCCTGAAGATGCTGTGCTGACCTTTGGTACTGCTGACGTCATCTGCAACTTGGAGCCGATGAGCACTCTTCGTTGCGGGGTCGCCTGTTGACCTCCGTCTCACACCCGTGCCCGACCACTTTTGGCTCTATTTATGGGCCACGGGTGATCACTTTGTCACAACCCCCTTTGCAAGTCCTTGCCTCACCGACTCCATTTTGTCACCTCGTTTCGACAGCCATTGCACCAGCCTTCAGTGATTGCAGCTCTTCAGCAACCGCTCCGATTGAGAAGACGTCCTCGTGCCACTGTCGCCGCGCCTTTCCCGCTTCCGATCGTGGTCGTAGGCCCCCGAACTCCGGCCAGTCTTGTCGAAGTTCTTTTTAGTGTTGAAACGAGCGGCTTTAGAGTGACGGGCACCAGTTTTCTGAGCTGAACGAAATGAAACTTCCTTCCATTTTCCGTACGCTAAAAAGCTATATTTCCTTAATTAATAACAAATAAAGTTCACAAGATACAATTTACTCACAACTTCGGTGTCTTTTCACAGCTGGAACGGATTCTCGTTCCCAGCTGCGCCCGTGCTCCCGCTTGCTTCAGTTTGTTTTCAACTTCTGATTCTTGCTAAGCGACAGCACGGGCACCTGCACAAAGAAACACAAACAAAGACGAATGACGTTGAACAGGGGGCTGCTTCGGACGCGCTCCGTCGCAACACCCACGTTTCCCGCTATATCAAAACCGGATTCATTTTTGATCGAAAATCACGTTTTAGACGAGTTTTGAAGACGCTGTATCTTCTTTCAGGAGTACATTCCAGAGCATCCGAATATGAATCCGGTTTTGATAATTTGTATGGAAAATTGAATCGCTTTGCGCAAAGTGCGGACTTAACCAATCGTTACCAACTTTGGAGAGTTGTTAAGGACCCAATAAGGAACCAAAAATTTGGACAACTTTATTTTTTTCCATACAACCATATTACACCCTACAAGTGCATCTTCCATCACATCTCGACCGTGACTACGACGACGCGGTAATGCTGGTATTACGTTTGGCCCAGGTCGAATCACAGGTGACCTAATTCCAGCACCATTCCGGGGCCAAACGAGCCGGAGTGCAACTCTTCCAAGTGGTGTCGCCACCAGTCGTGTGGAACCAAGTGCAAGTGTGACGGTTTTGCCACCAGGATATCAGTCAAGGTCCTCCCCTGACAGGGAGCAGGGCGAAGTGGGTGGACGTCGTTCGTTTGGTTGAATATTTTAGTGCGAATGCAATTTCTGCTGCCTTAATGAGGCGAAGAAAGGATGGCTTGAACAAAGAAAGTAACTGAGCTTAATAATTTAAACGTAATAATGGTCATCAACGTGCCAGGACAGCTGCTTGGTTGGGGGCTTCTGGGTGACTGTTACAGCAACCATGACAAAATACATTTACTTATCGAACATATGAAAATTTGTGAAAACATTCACAGTAAAAAAATTCATGGTAATATTACATCTGGGAAGGGGTACATCTTTTATGTCAGAAAAAAGGTGTAATTTTACCTCTGAAAATGTGTAATTTTACCACTTTTCTGGTGTAATGTCTCTTTTTCAGTCTAAATTGAGGTAAAATTACATAATAAAAGAGGTTATATTCAATCTTCCAAAATTACAGCTTCCAAATTTACATTATTTTTTTCTGTGTTGTATTCATTTATTTTCTTCTATTAAACTATTTAAGTTTAATTATTATTCTGTTACCATGAAAAGAGCTCCATTTCACTCGTACACATTTATGTGGCCGTCTGTAACTGACACGTTGACAGTCTGCTGAATTTGAATGTTCACCCTCCGAACAGCTCAATCGGTCGGAAAATTTAATTTATTACCCAAGCCTTTCAAAAAATGAAACATACATCCCCCTCCTCAAAACCCCCTCATATTCTGCTAAACCATAAAACCACTTTCTGTCTCACTCGCACCACCCTGTTCTCGTCCACATCGAGGTGACAGGTTGTCATCATAACGAAGCTTATTCGATATAGGTACAATCACACACACACACACTCGCCACACACGTGCGTATTGGGAATATGCTGATTGTGCGCTATTGTGTGCTTCATTCGCAAAGAATATTGTTGTTTTGTGCAGGGTATGGAAGTGTGTTATGTTTGTCACCCTGTACGTTTGTGCCTGCTGGTGGGTACCTACTGGGCGAACTTTGTCAACAAAGCTTTTTATTCATTCAAACCGACTTATTTATTGGGGCGGCGGTAACACAAATCCGCACAAACACTTCACTGCGCCTTCTTCTTGTGATGTGCTGCTTTGATAGGAGATGTTGGGGAATCGTAAGAACCTTTAAAAAATGTTTTTTTTTCTTTTGGGCAGATAAAACTCATAGTTCAATTTCGATTATTTTTAACATAGTGGGGTCCGTTAGTAGAAACTTCAATAATTTTCAATTTACGAAAAAAAACTTATTAATAAAACAAGTGTCAAGCAAGATTAAGGCTCTGCAAGGCATCATTCCCGATCGGCCATTTGGCGGCCATGTTTGTTTTAGAGAAACATTCAAATCTTGATTCAGAATTTATCAATCAAAAAATGGTTTTCTTTGTGATGTTTGTAGAAGCATTTTACATATAGTGATTATTTTTCATTTCAATTTACTTTTTCTGGACCCCGAATTCATAACCATCATTGACAGTCATTACCCCAAGAGTGAATGACACCATCTACTACCTTAAGAAACAATGCACAAGTAAAGTGGAAAAAAAAGAAAAGTCAAACATTTTTTTTCTAATTGTTTGTAATTGTTCCTGAATTTTAGTCACTATTGCAATTTCTCGTAAAAACGAAAAGAAATAAGCCCATTAGTTCCAACTTTTGTTACTTTTTGTCAAATTGCAGTCTTTCAAAATATCCCAAAACATTTGAATACACTAAGTTTCTATTGCATCATCATTTTCCCATAATTTACTGGTTGAGAAACAATGCTATATATTATTTTTATTTATTTGGCTAATTAATTCTTGTAATAACTGATGTCAGTGATGTCATCATTGATCGCATTATGGAAGATTTGTCTAGTTGAGAAATCTTATAGCAAACACATCACTGTACCCGTGTTCAGGAAAAAGGCTCAAATTGTATGGCAACGATTTAGATTAGCAGACGGTTTTTGACCAGCAGTGAAATGAGAACCAAGTGGTTTAGTGCAACTTTCGTCGGATTGTTTTTCCTGAGCCCGAGTGCTCAAAAAACATTGATCCAATTTCGTACACCAGCTATGGACCACGGACTCTTAGCTGGAGAAACTGTCGAAGATTCCAACACAGCGGTGTCATTTTTCTACGTTGATTACTACGGAAGTTTTAGCGGTGTAATTGAATCTAGTGAACTGTTGCGACTCAACCCCTGCCTGATGATGGAACCTTCCTACGCGCTTGTACGAGATGAGATGACCTTCTATGGCACCTGCAACTACCGCGAAATGTTCCAGCTGAAGATCAACCGTTCTAATGGGACATGGAGAGCTGCAGTGAAGTTATCTGCAAATTACAGTATAAATTATGCCGCTTATGATTTTGTATTGTCATGGCAAGGAACCAACCATACAGTTATTGCAAATGAAAGAAATTACGTTGCTAGTTTAACTAACGTCCATCTCTTACTCCACAAACAAATGATGAGCATTCATGAAGTACGATCCATGTATCTGCGATTGAATCTGTGGCCTAGAAGATTACCTGACGAGAACTGCCAATGCCTAAACGGATCTAGATTCAACTATCGGAAAATGTGGCTTGAACTTAGCCATAAAACGTATAAATCAGAAATAAATAGTAGACCTTTATGGGTGATTTTGATAGGCTTGGTTGTCTTGATAATGTTTGGCATTGCAGTGGTTTTAGTTATACGTCATAAAAATAATAAATCAAACAGAATAAGTGCAGTCTCACCAATCGAATAATATTACCCAGGTTGCATAAATGAATAATTTCGTGCTTTTAAATAGTGATCGATTTCTAATAGAGTTAATGATGTTGACTGAAAGAACAACCATTTCAAAGTCTTTACTATGTGACATTAGCTTATCGCCACGGATAGTTAGAGTCTCAATTTAAAAATATTGAATTTAATATAAAAAAAACTTGCAAGGATTTTCATAACTAAGAAAACGATATCTACGTCATCTTGGGCGAACTGGGACAGCTAATTCAACCTAGTTACTGCACAAAATTTGGATATTTTATTATAGGTTTCAGATAGAACTGACACAGATTAACTAAAATAGGGCATCGATTTCCAAATTACAAGCTTTTGAGTGCTCTTAAATTTGCTGTCCCTATTTAGACTGTAATCCCATTTCACCCCAGGTGACGGTACATCAATTTTTCGAATAATTTTAAAACATGTGCTAAAAGTGAAATAAAATTCAGACAAATTCTTTGTGTAAATATGGGTATTCGGCGCCGTCGCTCCGTGCCATACTCTAGTACACTTAGGAGCCCAGGGCGGCGAAGTCCTTGTAGTTAAAAAGGAAGACACTAGTGGTTGGTACTAGCAATGGTGGCCGACAGCTTAAAGTCAACTTCGTTAAAATTCAGACAAAAATAATTTTTCTATCTATTCAGTCGATTCAACTTTTTTATATTTATTTTGGGGCCTTATGGATTAGTGAGATATTACACATACCTTGTGGAAGGATAGATATTTGCAGGTTCTACGACTTGATTGGTAATAAATTCGGTGTTGAAAACTTGAAAGTTAAATATGCCTTTGAGGTTAGGATCCGCGTTTTGCTCCTTAATTGCGGTTTTGGGTGGTATTTGAATGCAAACCCATGTGAAAATATAATTGAAAATTTATAAAAATTGTAAAATTTTAGCAGTTTGAAAGGTCAAATTAATTATTTGATTTCTAAATGTAATAAACCGTTTTCTAATTTTTAAAAAAAAATCACCTAATAAACTTCCATCATTAATTGATAATGTGTTCTACATTTCTTATTAATCCTTTCTTATAAAATATACTGTCATTATATTTACACTTTTACATATTAACATCTCAAATTTCATGATTTTGGTTTTTTTTTTTCAACATATGCTTTTAGTTTAGGATTGATGTTTTAAAAAAGCATGAACGTTTTGCTTCTTTTTACTATGTTTTCAAGTTTTGAACTTGAACTCCAGAAATGTGCATAATAAAGATTTTGTTTTATTTTTTTTAAATAAGTGTTTTTTTCCTTAAACTTGTTTGAAGGATTTAATTTTTTTACATTATGGAACTTTTTTAAGTATATGAATATTCCAGTTATGTTTAAATAAGCAAGCAGTGTAAAAAAACCATTGCTTCTGAAAACATATTCAAAATATTCTTGTGCGTTAAATTTTTGAACAAAACGAGAAATTGAATAATTGTTCAGAAGTTTTTTGAACCGATAACTAAACGAATTTTAAATCAATTTTTCTACGTTTTGTCAACAGCATTTTTCTTTTTATATTTTTTTTATTTAAGGATAAAAAGATTACAAGAACAATAACAAAAAATAATGGAATGGAATTTTCATTTAATTTGGTTTTTGTTGCATTGATATTCCTTAGAACTATTATGTCAAGCCTCATGTCACAAATCAAAACATTTCATACGGTTAAAAAACTGTAACTATCACACAAAATGTCCAACATCTGATTTCAAGGACCACTCTAGAGAATCAAACAAAATTTGGAGTTATTTACGATTGCATTTTATTGAAAAAAATACACTTAGTTTTAAATTGGTTCATAAACGGATTATGATTTTTAGCAGAATAATTTGAACTTTAAATAAATTATTTCCAACTTTTGTAACACAGTATTAAAAAAACTGAAAATAACACAGTTAGTTGCATCTCTGAGTTGCAATAATATTTTTCAAATAGAAATTTGGTATAAAAATCAAATACAAATTCTTGATTTTGTCCGTTTCCGAGACATTAATGTTGACATTAATTATTTAATTAATTATTGTGTTAAGATTATACTAAACATGAATAATATTTATATCTCCTGCCTTATAAAAGAAGAACAAGAATTTTAAAATCTTTTTTAAGTCCGTTTTCCTGCAGCTCGAAGCGCTTATTTGTTGCAACTTGATGTTTAGAGCTATGGGACATTTTTTCTTTAAATAGCGGCATTTTCGGCAATGTCGTTTCAAATACAATGAACTTGTTTGAAACACAAACATATTCAGAAATTAAGTTTAAAAAGTAAATGAAAGTTTTAGATTTTGTGATTTTAAGATTTTAGTTTTTGACCAAATTTTTAGTAATTTAAACGTTATATAAAAAATTTCGACGGTTTTGTTCGAACGCGAATCAATTCAACACGGAACGTCGGATCGAGGTGCTCTTTGTTGCGTTGGGTTCGTATAAGTCCAAGGAAGGTTTATACGCTAACTAATTGATACTTTGGCCACTCTGGAACCAATTCCGGATAATCGGCAAATTTAATGGAAAAAGTTACGTAAAATCAAATTTAGATCACAGGAGGCTGAATAAGGAAAAAAATTAAAAACGTCAACAAACGAAAAAAAGGCAGAACGAAGTTTGTCGGGCAAGGCTTGTTGTTCATAATTTTACTAGTGAACTTGACATGAAGACTGTTAAGTGGGCCAGATGCCATAGAAATTTCAAAACCTGCTCGCGGGCCGCATTGAAGACCTCGGTGATCCGCATGTGGCCCGCGGGCCGCAGTTTGGTGACCACTGTTTTAGACCATTCTGACGCATTGAAAAGATTGAGGCAGACAAGTTCTTTTTTTTCTAACAAAATATTACAGGTTTTCACCGAACCCCACCGCACCCTACACACATTTCCTAGTCAACAAAGTCGACATCGCATTTTCCTTTCCCATGTTGAGGAATGATGATGTTATTCAACAAGTTCGAGACTTGAGCTTGAACTTGAACGGTAGCTACAGCACCAGTCAGTACCGGTCTCCTTGCCGTGGGCTAAGGTATTGGGCACAATGTGGTCCACAATGTAGGGTCAGGACTCCCCCCCCCCTTTCCCGACTGGATTGTGTTATCCCTTTTCATGTATATTTTAGCAGGGGAAACAAAAACACGACTCGAGTGCGTCCATTTTGGTACATTTCTTTGTCCTGGATCCAGCTTCCCTTTCCGGGAGAGTGTGTTTTATGTTTTGCGACAGAAATTGAAGATCTTGTGTCCACCGGATTAAACATGGTCTTAATGTTTATTTGATTTGTTAAAAATCCTTGTGGTTACTATACTCTTTCAAATTCAACAGATTGCCAATTTTAGACAGTAAGATTTTCATTCAACAAACTTTCCATGCATTGTTTTATGGTCTGTCGTTGAGCTCTAAAACTTTATTACGATTTAATGCGGCAATCTTTCTCAACTTTTATCATTTTACCCCCTCCACCCAAGTGTCACCAGTTGACCTTCTCTTCCTGCTGCCAGCGGCATTCCAACGTTCGAGTAGATTGAATAATTGACGTAAATCCACCGGAGCAAGCGCCAGTTCATAAATTTTCCTGCATGCAAACTTTGTCGAGTTGGAAATTTCCAAGAATTTTCCCCCATCACCAACGAGCGGAAAGCTCGAGCTCGACGACGACGACGTGAGTCCAAGTTTATCATCATATTTACACTAGTTTATGTTCTTGGTGCAATTTTTCGGCGGGTCGGAGCTTATCAACTGCCAGTGTTTGCCCAAGGGGGGAGGAAACGGAGAGGACTTAAAACGGTTCCGGACACGTGGTGCATTTTTCGGTTACGATGCAAAGCAAGAACATTTCGTCTGGCGCGCGGGAACCAGCCAGGACGACGAAGAAAACCAGCGAAAAACTTAAATTGGATGGCATCTTCTGCCTTTTTCCAAAGTTTGCTTGCTTACTCGGAGCTGGTTGAGGTTCGTAGCTTTTGGCATGGTGTCTGAACCGTAAATTGTTGTGACCTTATGATCAGTTAGGTGATTTGTATTTTGATTTTATTAATTTTTGGAGCCTCTCAAATTTCCCTGAAAAATAAAAAAAAAAGTAGTAAATAATGCATCATTAAAAGTTGAATACGTATTTACAAAAAAAAAGTTTTATGAGACTTAGAAAAACAACTATTCCATCATAGTGCATGAAGTTGCAAAATATAGTTCCAAAATTATGAATTTTCAATTTTCAAAATCTACGTTTTAAAGCTAAATCCAATTGGCAATCTAAAAGTACTTTTCCAAATGTTTGCATTTTTGCATCGTTTTAGAGTAAAAATCACTTTAGGTTCGGAAATTTTAACTTTTTTCGTTTTTCAAAAATACTTTATGAAAGAATGCCAACCCTGAAAAAATATTTTTCAATAGCTTAAAAATTTTCCTGCAATTTTTTTTTCTGAGGCTTTGACAGTTTGTTTCTTTAGTTACTTAGCCTACGCTTCACATAAAATTCGATACGACGAAAATTTGTTTTTCTATGTGTCACCTAATTAGCCTGTAATTTCAACTGACGATATCTCGAAAACAATTGGTTAGATTTCCCCCCTTTAAATGGGCTTCAATCTAAAAATTCGCCAAAAAAACCATTTTTCAACCAATTTTTGATCTATAAAAAGCATTGGAAAGGAGAACTTGTATTTTTTTAAAGTTTTAGGGGTTGAATGTTTGACTTGTCTTATGTAGTTTGACAATGTTTAAAAAAATGTCATTTTAAATTTAAAAAGTGACTGTAAAAACATGAAAAAATTAGATAGGCAAAATGTAATGATAGGAGGTGGTAGAATAGGCCAAATACAACCAAAAACAAACATAAACTAAACAAGAAAAATGCAAATTAAAATACTAAAAATGAAACAAGAAAAACATAAAACAAAAGAAGTAAAGTTTTTCGTAGAACAAAAGTTGCTCAAAATGACCTCCTGAACACGGGAAGAATAAAAAAACGAAAAAAAATTAAGAAGTAGAGGGCTAAAGAAATAAACTTTTGCGAAAAATATGGGTTTTCTCATAAAAATAATATCAAAATTATATAATTTCGTCCAAAATATAAAATGAGGAAAATTTTAAATTTGATAACCTTTTCTAAAGTTATTTGTATCGTTTCGATTTTTTTTTTTTTGTGGGGCTGTATCTCGGAAACTAATTGTACAATTTTTAAAGTCTAAAAAAAGAAAATGGTAGAATTTTTTTCAGCTTTTAAAAATTTCTGTAAAGTACTTGATTTATCATCTATAAATTTGACTTTATACGTATAAGACTGATACAAATTTCAGAAGCCCGAAAAATCTGGGGGCAAAATATTTGTTTAATTGCATATTTTCAATAGAAATCAATTTAAAATGCAATCACCTGCGTTTAAAAATCCTTTTAAGGCATGTTTGGGTTAATTCACAAATCTTGTGAATTTTCAATGTACAATTTTTCCGAGGCCTTCAGAAATTCGAGTCTGGACTGTAGTCCTTATATTTAAAGAGCCTATATGGAGAGGCGAAATGTAACTCTCGGGAACTTTTCAATTATTTTTAATTATTGAATATCATTTTAATTATCCCACATTTTGTGAAACTTTTGCCTAGAATAATATTTTTTTGTTAAGAAAAGTTTCACAAAATTTTCATGTTTAAGATTATGTTTAATGTAAATGTGTTTAAATTACTGTCTTAAATGAATTTTATTTTAAAAAAACATATTTTTAACCAAAATTAATGCAAATTTGATTTTATTTATAGAACATTTTTTTGGTCCTTTTTCTTATTTTTGAAAAAAATAGGATTTTTTATTTAAAACATGTCTCCGTGAAAATAGATTTGCCCATACTTTTCTTAAGCACAAAAGTTGCCTAAAAATTGCCCTTAAAAACGGTTCATGGAAATTTAATTTCCTGAAAAAAGTTGATTTTCAATAATGAGTATTTTGTCCAATGTTACTATTTTTTCTTTATTGTTTTCATCATAACTAGGGTTAGTGAATTTTCACAATTTCGCAGACAGCGCGAAATTCCACAATTTCCGCGAAATCCCGTGAAATTCAAGGAATTTTGGAAATCAATGCTTTAAAATCATATTTTACAAATATTTTAACCACAAACTTTTTAATTGCAAATTTGATTATTTTTCAATTGAAAAATATATTAAATAGATTTATATATTTTCATAGCAGAAATAAAAATGATTACAATCGTATTTTGTTTATTACAACGCTATTCATAAATTTGAAGATTTGAACTTCAGATTTACCCCCATTTTCATATATTTTTCAATTTACAGATAGAATTCTAAAAGAAATTTTGAGGTTTATTTCAGATTAAAATTCTTGGGTTTGAATATTTTACTCTAGTTATTTTACTTCAAAATCAGCCCTTCTGGAGATCATATTATTTTTTTCCAGGAAATTTCATTATTTGATGGTCCCGTGAAAACTGTAAATTTTCAGCTTGAAAGATCACTTAGCTTGGACGCCTATCCCTTCCTTACTCAACGTGAACTGTCACTTGAGCAAGTGGGATAGACTGTTCGTTTACATGTACAGATTCGCCCTTTTGAAAAGTTAATACGGATTTGATTTTATAGGTTATTTTAGTATTTTTCACGCTCCGTTTTCGAACAGTGGTCCCCGTGAAAATTGCATTTTTTTTCTCGTGAAAAATCACTAAGCATAATCATTAATTACAACTTCATTGAAGACACCAAATTTTAGAAACTTGTTTGTATGACCAGCTTCCTAAATTGTATGACTTTTTTTGGAAAACCAATAAGTCAAAATTTTTTGGGCATGGAAAAGCCGATCCTGAAGAGAATTTCTCTGTTTTTTTTTTTTTTTGTTAAATTATTTATTCAGTTGTAATTTGTTCAAGTTTAAATTTTTACTGTAGTTGAGTTATATTAAAAAAACAAATTTCTGGTTTTGTAAGTTTAATTTTTGTCTCGATCATCCAACTTGACGGTTCTTCCGAATATCCATTAAGTCCCATCTCGAGTAATATTAAATTTTAATAGATTTTCACCGGATCCACCACGGGGCGGCTGCCGCTGCTGCTACTACTACGGAATGGCCTCGTCTACACTGGGTTAGCGTTCAAGTTGACTAGGTTCGGCTTGGCATGTGATGGCAGGAACGTGTTTGGGAATTTGATGACGTTCCTCGGCAGCGCACCCGCGCGCTCTCGGAAGCAGAGCGGAAACCACTCTCCTGTGGTTGCATTCAAAGGAGTTTTCCCCCCACACACACACACACGTTCAGAATTTTCCTCGAGGCAACACACATCCGGGTGCTCAAGAGCTCCAAAATTGGAAAGTTTTTCGCCCATCCACAATTATAATTGATGATATCAAGTATCTGGCTCAAGTTCTGCACCGCCGTAACCACCTGACTTTCGGCAGGAACGGCGGAGGGGCAAAAGTAAACCGGGGGTGCGGGGAAGAGAGTTTTTCCGCTTTCTGGAGCTGCTTTTTTCCGGAAAGAGCTTTATTCCAAATGGGAGCTTGCGAATGAGCAGAGCAAAGAGCTTTGTTGTAAGTTTGTGTGGCAAATTTATGTGGTTTTTATAACGACATTTGAGGGCTTTTTGGGATTGTGGCAACTAGCTATGAGGATAGATTTGTCTCCGGGAGTCTTCTGCTGGTGACTTGCACTCATGAATAATGCAGTGCTTTTTGATAACCTGCATCCACTTGGGAACAGTTGGGGGAAATTATGTTGCCCTCGAGGGTTGTAGTTATGTTTCAAAAGTCTTTTTTGTTATTAGTATTCGAAAATTGTCTATAATTGGCTGGTTTAGTATGTTTGTATTTTTTTTAATATTATCTACATTTTTATCTGTGACATGACCCGTCTAAAACAGTTAACGTTCCATGACCAAGACTGTCGTCCAACGTCCGACACTCATTTGACTTTCAACGGTCCGTTAGGCCAAGGCCAGAACAGGCAGAAATTTGCATGCGCTCAAACAATTTGCTCCCGAGCTCGTGTTAATTAATTTTGCTGATAAAACAAGCAACAGCTTATAGACCAGACTGCCAGCTTTCGCCCGTGACTTGGCAAGAACTTCTCTCCGCCTGAAAGCTTCTCCAACATTCCGAAGCATGACCTATGATAATTGTCCACAACTATCCGACCAACTTAAACCAACCAACCCTGCCTCCCACCCCGGGATGACATGTGAAATTCATTAACACTAACCACACTAACCAGACAAAATGGATTGGATTGCATATAGCTATGCTCTGGGCTTGCCGTTTGGTCCAGGCGACGTCCTTGGCCGCACGGTATGCGGCCCTGTCTGGGTTTGTTCCGTGCGGTTTGTCCTGGTTGTGCTCGGCAGATGTTTTACTTATATGTGACAATGAAGATTGGAATTTCTCAGCTTAGGGAGATTAGATGATTGTTTTCAATTTTATTTTATTTTGCTTTTATTCGAAATCATAACTGAAAATGTGAAATATTTTTATCACTCAATTTCCTAACCTTTCAGCACTAAACTTCCTTATCCCCCACGCAACATATGCGTCCGGTTGGCTGTTGGTACAGCCCGGGCAGACGGTAATAACAAAATTCATGCAATTTCAATAACAAAGACTGTTAAAATAACAGAAAGTTTTATGGAATCTTCTTGAAAAATCCATTTTTGCATAAGAGTTGAATAACAGTTTATGTTATTATAACAAAATTTGTAATTGGTCTGATATTGGTTGAAAGCCAAAGCAAATTGAGAATAACATTTTTTGTTATAGAAGAATACCTCAAACTGTTATTGGCATGATCGGATTAGTTGTCAAAATAACAAAAAATAATAACAAAGATTTGTTCGAAGAACAACTAAAAATGTTATTAGTCTGTTATTACAATAACAATCCAATAATAAAAAAAAAATCATAACGATGAATACCAAAATTTTGTTATAAATAACATAATATGTTATTGTCCTAGTATTTTCAAATATCAAAACAAGTTATTCCCAAGTTATTTCCGTCTGCTCGGGAGGTTAGTCAATATTACATTCAATGCCACAGTAGTTGACCTTTGAGGTGGGAGAGCAACTTTAGCATCTGATCAAACAACTCCAATCATCATCCTACATGCCATATTGTGTTGCCCAGTGCACATGTCACTGCAGGAAATGCATAATATTGGTGCCACATTGTTCAGTGAGAGCTTATTACCATTGAGTGGATTGGTACTGTTTTGCATGAAAATTCAAACTTTTCTCTAATTTCAATGTTGAGGTTGGGATAAAATATAGCTTAACTTACAGAAATTACTGATATGAGTTAAACTATTATATATATATTTTAAAGCAGAAGTGTTATGCTTCTTAAGAATATATTAACATATTTCACTTAATGCAATTTTGTTACAAATATTTTAACAACGGTTTTCTGGGAAATTAGGAAACACCACGAGCAGTCTTAGGGGGTACCGGAAGACAAACCCCGTAATGGCGGACATTTGAAGAAAAAAAAACCCCAAACAAAATATTTGAGAGAAAAACCAACAAACCGATTTGAAGCAAACAAATTAACGCAATATAAATATTAGGGTGGGTACGTTTTTCAAAAAGTTCTCGGATCAAGTTTTAGTATGGTTCCCCTTGTAGGGCATGCGCATAGGGCAGGGGTGCCCAACCTTTTGGCCCTGCGGGCCAGATCTGATTTTTCTGAAGCAGTGGCGGGCCGGAACTTATATTTGATAAAAGTTGAAAAAGTAAACACATATTTTTTATTTTTTTATAATTGGGTTCTTTTAAAGTAAATAAATAAAAGAACTAGTGTTGCAAATAAGATTCATATATCTTGATTTTCAGAATGAAAAACAAAAATAACTTTTAAAAATTTGTTTATTTGACTTATTTAAATTTTTGTTTGTTTAAAATTGTATAGATATTGTTTTTGGCGATCGCAATTAATTACCTTGAAATAATTTTTATTGTGAAAAAAAACATTCAAATTTCAATTGTCGTTGCAAAATTAAATCAATGAGACTTGATAAAATTTCTTCAAACGAAATTTGGATTAGAATATCCTTTACAAAAAAAAACTTTTTGCGTTGTTGTGCACCTTCATTCAAATATTATTAAAAAAAATATTAAAATGATTTAAAAAACACTCAAAATTTAAAAAGTGAAAAAAATCTATTTAATCATTTTCTTCGTTATTCTTAGAAAATCAAAGTTTTTGAAAAATATAGTTTTTGCTCCCTAATTTTTTGACTCATTTTGAGACATTTTTGAATATTTTGAAAATATTTGCAGCAATCAGTCTGAATAACTTGCTTTTTTAAGATTTTTTTTTCAAAAAAAAACTTTATCACTGAAAAGTTGTTCTGGATAAATACATTAGTTTTTGCTTACTTATTTATTAAAAAAAATAGAAAAAAATAGATAGAAAAAAAGCTTCAAAGTGAAGTAAACACAGTTCAAACTGAATGAAATTTCAATTTAGCGTCATTTAGACATTTTTAGACAACAATCCAAGTATTTTTGTTTTCTTGTACAATTTATAAAAATTAAAAATTACAATATGAAAATTATAAAAAAAATATTCTAACATGAAGAATGTTGTAATAATATGTTAAAATTTGATCTAAAGCTTATTTGGTTTTGAATTCAGGGCAAATTCAGGCAATCAATTAATTAATTTAATATTTCATAAAAAGTCTTAAGGGCCGGTCATAAAACTATTTTGAAATGCCGTCGCGGGCCGGATGAAATGGCTTCACGGGCCGGACGTTGGGCAGGCCTGGCATAGGGACTTTCATGCCAAATATCAGCTCATTTGGTTGTAAACTGGCTGCGCGCATCAGGGTTAAAGTTTACATGGGAATTACTATGGGAAATTGGAACTTTTTGTTCAAACGCTCCTACAGGTCTGGGAAAATCACGCGCCAACTTCTGGTATGGTCAGGCATATGGGGAATGGTCTGGAGAACACTTTTCCCGAAGAGAGCATATGGATTCGTTGTACCTAGACCTGGCGCATCGGCAAACAATCTGATGTCTCCGGAATCAACGGTTTTCCCTCAAAATGCATCAAATTTTCCTTAGCATGCTATGAAAGCTCGATGAACACCGCGACGCCATACGTCAGGCAGCTACCACGTGGGTGAGAAACGGCTGGAATATTTAATTGCAAACCTTCTTTTAACTAGAAAATGATCATTTCGAGTAATCCTGATATTATTTAATCGAATTCAGAATCTTTGCATAGCAAATTTGTATTTTTTTGCAAATATTTCAACCACGTGGTAGCTGCCTGACGTATGGCGTCGCGGTGTTCATCAAGCTTTCATAGCATGCTAAGGAAAATTTGATGCTTTTTGAGGGAAAACCGTTGATTCCGGAGACATCGGATTGTTTGCCGATGCGCCAGGTCTAGGAACAACGAATCCATATGCTCTCTTCGGGAAAAGTGTTCTCCAGACCATTCCCCATAGGCCTGACCATACCAGAAGTTGGCGCGTGATTTTCCCAGACCTATAGGAGCGCTTGAACAAAAAGTCCAAATTTCCCATAGTAATTCCCATGTAAACTTTAACCCTGATGCGCGCAGCCAGTTTACAACCAAATGAGCTGATATTTGGCATGAAAGTCCCTATGGGCATGCCCTACAAGGGGAACCATACAAAAACTTGATCCGAGAACTTTTTGAAAAACGTACTCACCCTAATAAATATTTTTTAACAAAGTTTTTCATTCTCTCCGTTTTGGCACATCGGCTTTCATTGAAATTTTATGTTGTATGAAACTTTATAAATTGATTTTTGCATTATTGATTTTTTCCATAGGCTATACGATTTTTTTAAGTATCGACAAAACACTCCGAAATTTTTCAGAAAATTTTTTGAGTCAAAAACCAATGTTTTTTTATCCTGCTTTATTTTGTTTTATTTTTATTTTTTGCCAAGCTGCCAAGACTAACAAGAAATAGTGCAGACTCGATTATCCGGAGCCGCGATTATCCGAAGTTTGATTATCCGAAGGTTTGTAAGGGACTTCTATGATAACCGAATCACAAACAAAAACATGTTTTTGGATTTTTCAGTTTTATGACATTTAACATCTAATTCGAGTTGTGCGATCTTATTTTAGTCAAATTTGAATGATTTTATTGCCTATAAAGTTACAAAATGCATTTTTACATTATATCATAATCGAAATTTTGGCCGCCATTAAAAAGTGGGAATTTCGATGCGTCATCAAGAAGCATTTCTGTCAAGAAAGAACCTACATACTTTTTTTTTGCTTGAAAGCTATTATTTTTTCTAAACAAATATTAACATATTGACAATCAGTTAGGAAAAAAGAATCCGTTCAATGAATAAAAACGGGACTTTTTTATGGTATCTTGGAAATTGTGGATCCTTTTTACAATTTGGCTAAAAAAACAATGTAGTGATTTTTTTCAATCTTTTCAAGACTTTTCCTAAATATTATCATACAATACACTTTTTGTAATATTATTCGTAGCCTGTATCTCAGTTACAAAAGAATTCCACTACGAAATCGGCCGTGACTTCAGTATTACGCCCTTTTGAAATGTTAAAATATTGTTTTCGAAAAAATCGGAAAATTTCACGAATGTTTCAGTTTTTAACATTGAAAATCGGACCATTGGTTGCTGAGATATCGACATTGGAAAATAGTGGGTTGTTTGGGTGAGACTTAGAAAACTTCAATTTTCCTGTTTCTTTTTTTTTATAAGCCGCTGTATCTCAGCAACCAGTGGTCCAATCTTCAATGTATCTTAGACAAATTTATTTTAAAAAATTAACTTTTCAATTTAATTAAAATTCAATTTTAAATTAAAAAAAATTAAGTCAAAGTTAGTTTTGCATGAAATTTAGTTTTTTCCCAAAAATCACTTTATTAATTTTTTTAATTCATAACTCGGTGGCAGGTTTTTTTACCATACTTCTCTATGGCTCAAAAGTTGCGGAATTTTGTCCCCTAAAACATATCAAAAAAATCTGTACAATCAAAAAATACGTATTTGATGAAATAGATTTTTGTGAAAAAAAAATTAATAAAAAAAATCGGCATTTTTTCCGTGTACCTATTCTTTTTTCAATAGTCCTTAACAATACATACAACATTGCCGCAGACTTGATCAGAAAATTCACTCAAAAGTTACAGAGTTTTGAATATTTACCATTTTTGTATGGAAGGCTGCCAAAATTGTATGGAGACTTGTACGGGTGAACCAATCACACAAAATAGCTTCTTTGGTCATAGAAAAGGTTCCCACAAAGTTTGAGCCAAAACCATTTCAGGTTTTCGTAGAGAATTGCTCATTTCACTAAAACAGAATTTTGAAATCTTTTCGTTCTTGAGTAGAAAGATCCGATAGATTGAATTCCAACTTTCTTTGATTTATTTGAAAAGAGAAATTATTAAAAATCTATTTTAATTTGGAATTGGGAGTTATCAGTAAACTTAACAGAATCAAAACCCTATTCATTTAAAAACATTGCACTATGTTCTATATCAATACTTTTTTCCGGTTTTTCTGAGAAAAAATGTAGTGCAAAAAATCTTTTTGCCTCATAAGCCGAAAACAGTGGTCTTGTTTTGCGATCCTTTTTTTTGTATTTTTGTATGTTTATATGTTTGAAGTAAGTCAAATTATTGAAGTGGTCAAATTATTTTTTTTTCAGCTTTGGTTTCAAGATCCGTTGTGTTGAAATAGGGTTTTTTTTAATTAAATGTATTTTTCTGTCTATTTTAATTTATTTTGAAAATTAAAAAAAAAAACAATAGAAAAAGAAATGCAGAACAATTCTTTTAAATTTCCAAAACTAAATAAGTTTTAATAAAAAAAAATGTTTTTGCTCAAACAAAAGCATCGCCAAATTCAAAATATTTCCAAACTAGTCCAAACAAACATTCTAAAAATGTTAAGACTGGTACAAATTTTATGTTATTCATTTTTCTCCTTTTTATTTGATTGCTCGGGAAACTTTTAGTACCATACTCAAAAAATGAGAGGAATTCATTAACATAATTCTGAGATATGATTTTTTGGAGATAAAAAACCAGGTTTTTCAACGCACCGCGCGCAAAAACTGGAAAATGATGAAAACTATGAAAATATCCACTTGAAAATTCAAGCCCTATACATTTTTTGGTACCAAAAGTTGCGTCTTTCAATATTCAAAAAACATATCTCTGAATCCAGTTAATAAACTCCTCCCATTTTTGAGTATGCTACGTAAAATTTCCCGAGAACTCCGATAAAAATACTTTAAGACATAGTCTCCTGTTAGGCTGGATTTTTCAAACTTCAAACTATTTTTACTTTAAATGCCTACTTATCATCATCTTCATTTGCTTCTTAGACAGCTAAAATCTTTTTTTTTTTTCATTTCAAATGAAATTGCTAAATAATTTATTATAATTTGTTTTTGATCCGGGATCATGTTCCAAAAGCTTTGACTTGTTGACATGATCCCAGGTCAAAATCCATTTACTGTTTGCTTTTCAAAATTTTCAACTGCGAAAATATTAGCAACAGTTTATGCTGCTAGGAAACTGAGCCCGGGAAACTGTTGCTAATTCTAGTATATATGCCAAAGTAGCACTAAACCCCTTCTCACCCTGAATAGGCGGCACCAACATCAACAACAACACCAACAGCCGGAAAAAGTGTCTATTGTGTCCTGGTGCGCGCAGATGCCTCATTAAAAAGCACAGGAAGCAGTTTATCACGAGCCTCCCCACTCCATCAACCCACTGACTGTTGATGTGCTTTATGAAAAGTTGATGGAGCTGTTTAGCAAGTTTGCGGTGCGGATTTAAGAACCACAGCTCGCGGTCCCGGAGATTAGTATCACTCGTCCGCATCTCTCAACAAAAAAAAAGAAGATCGCTGGATAATTAAAAAAGTTTCAAGTGGCCACCGCGATTTTCGGCGAGAATTTGGGGAAAATTTCCGGCCCATCATTACACTTTGTACCGGAGCGGGAAACTGATTTTCAAAGGGGACGCACGGTACCTTTTAAATTGTGACATCGTGTTCTCGAAACGACTCGGCGTCTCCACCGAAAGACCTGTCAATTTGTGGGAAAACAAAAACGTCACTTCCAATCATCTTTCGAGGACGAGTCGAAAAACGAGAACCCAACTCTTCTGCCTCCCCAAGAGGGTTTCGACAGGTACAAAACTTGTCAGAATCAATAATTGCCAAATGTTCGGCTCGAAGAAAAAAAAATGTCTTCAGGATCGAGTCCGGGCATTGAACGGAACGGATGGGCAAAATTTCCGACAAAGTTTAAGGGAAAAAAAAAGTTTTTTATCGCAATTTCAGGGGCCTGTTATCAGCACCTGAGGTCAGCGGTTTTCCGGACTGAACTTGAATTTATCATAAGGGAGAGCAAGTTTGAGGAAGAAATATGATGCTTTTTATCTACTTTAAGCTAGTAGAACTTTAACAAGACTTTAACTTCAACTTTTACTTCATAAAAATACGAATTTACAAACAAAAAAAACACAAAAATACTAAAATACTAAAATACTAAAATACTAAAATACTAAAATACTAAAATACTAAAATACTAAAATACTAAAATACTAAAATACTAAAATACTAAAATACTAAAATACTAAAATACTAAAATACTAAAATACTAAAATACTAAAATACTAAAATACTAAAATACTAAAATACTAAAATACTAAAATACTAAAATACTAAAATACTAAAATACTAAAATACTAAAATACTAAAATACTAAAATACTAAAATACTAAAATACTAAAATACTAAAATACTAAAATACTAAAATACTAAAATACTAAAATACTAAAATACTAAAATACTAAAATACTAAAATACTAAAATACTAAAATACTAAAATACTAAAATACTAAAATACTAAAATACTAAAATACTAAAATACTAAAATACTAAAATACTAAAATACTAAAATACTAAAATACTAAAATACTAAAATACTAAAATACTAAAATACTAAAATACTAAAATACTAAAATACTAAAATACTAAAATACTAAAATACTAAAATACTAAAATACTAAAATACTAAAATACTAAAATACTAAAATACTAAAATACTAAAATACTAAAATACTAAAATACTAAAATACTGAAATACTAAAATACTAAAATATTAAAATACTAAAATACTAAAATACTAAAATGCAAAACAATAATTAATAGATAACAACTATCAACCACACAAACCAGGACAGAACGAAAGCAAATTAAGCCTTCCACCACGTGTGTGAGCTTTCGGCACCCACGTGCAATCAGCACGGAAGGCGCGCGCGTGTTCCACGTGTTGGGCGCGAAGTTATTGATTATGTGCGATTTATTGAGAGGAAAGAATTAATGAAATTATATGTACAAGTTCTTCCTCCGCGAGGTGTGCGGTCGTGTTGGGGAGGTAAACTTCATCCAGCCAGCTTCTCGGGATTAGCAGACATTAATCATGGAGCGAGAAGTTCCTCCTGGTGGTTCCGCGTATGTGGCAAGAATTATGAGCCTAAATGAGCTGTTTTGTTAGGATGAAACGTGGCAGGGAAGCTGCTTCTTGGGAAAAGAAGGTTAATTGGTCTTGAAATAATACTTGAGATATTGACGAACTTATTCAAGCTTGAACACTCTAAGACTTCCAGTGTTGCCAGTGAATACTTAGTAGTGTCATTTTAAAATCTCCAATTAGGTATTTTTTAATAAATTCGAAATTTTCCCTTAATTCACAAAGCGAATCAAATAAAGCAATAAAAAGAAACTTTTCTCCCCCTGAATCCATCGTTCCATTACCATAACCATCAAATGTCACTGCAAACTGCTCCGTTTAGCACTCGCTTTTCTCAGCAAGGCAAAAAAAACAATCCTCCGTCCCCGAAATGGCATCCGAAAGCAGAAAAAGCAGATAAAGTAATTACATTCTCATTAAACTCTAAATAAACTTTCCCAGGCACGTTCATCACTTTGCCTTCATGCTTCCCCGGAGCCATTTTTGCGGGACCTGGCGCGACATTCACTCCACACACACTCAACTGGTTCCTGTTGCACTCTTTTGGATTTGTTAGAAAAATTCTTTTTTTTAAGTTTTGCAATCAAATATTCTACTAATCATTTTTTTTTTTGAAAAAACTGGCAGCACTGCGCAGAAATTGTCACTTACTTTATTTTAAATGTAAAAAAAAAACTACAGTAATGTTTTAAAAAGCAGTGTTGCCAATATTCTTGTTTATTTTTAACCTAATAAATGAACTACCCTAATCCAAACAACTAAACACCGAGGAATGCCATTTTCCATGGCTTTTTTCTTCCTTTCCCATATCCTCATTCCAGGATTCAACCAGCTATAGGGCACCAAATCCAGAGAGCGTGGTTTCACTCATCACCCCCCGTGGCCAAACACAAAAAAAACTGCGCCGGAAGTGACGTGCGACGAACGTGCCGGAATGCCACATGTGGCAATTCGCTTCCTCACTTTACCTGATTTCACCGCCATCGGGAGGGCTATAAGGTTCCGGGGGGAACTGACATGAGACAGTTGGTATTTTTGGCACACAAACACACACACACTCACCATAGTGTAGTGTGATCCCTTCTCAAAAGGAACAACTTTGACGACGACGTCGCGTCCTCGAAACTGCTGATCCGGAAAAGCACTTCACTAATTCGGGAGGAGGGCAGGGTGACCGTCACGGTAAAATGGGAAAACTGGCAACACAGATTTAAAAACGTCAGATAAACTCAAATTCTGAGTTAAATTTACCCAGATCTGACTAGTAATCACGCATGAAATGAGTAAACCAAGTTCACCGTGTATGCGAAGAGAGCTGTCAGTCGAGCGACCGAACGAGAGCGAGAGGCAAGCAAATTGTTTTGTTTTGGTTACGAGCGTCACGTAAATAAAAGAGTGGAACCGATTGAACACCTAAGCGTCACGTAAACAAAAGAGCGGAACTGGTTGAACGCTGAAGCGCCACGTAAACAAAATAGCGAAACCGGTTGAACGCTGAAGCGCCACGTAAACAAAAGAGCGGAACCGGTTGAATGCGGAACTGGTTGAACACTGAAGCGTCACGTAAACAAAAGATCGGAACCGGTTGAACGCTGAAGCGCCACGTAAACAAAAGATCGGAACCGTTTGAACACTGAAGCATCACATAAACAAAAGAGTGGAACCGGTTGAACGCTGAAGCGCCACGTAAACAAAAGAGCGGAACCGGTTGAATGCTGAAGTGCCACGTAAACAAAAGATCAGAACTGGTTGAACGCTGAAGCGCTACGTAAACAAAAGAGCGGAACCGTTTGAATGCTGAAGCGCCACGTGAACAAAAGAGCGGAATTGGTTGAATGCTGAAGTGCCACGTAATTAAAAAAGCGGAACTGGTTGAACACTGAAGCGTCACGTAAACAAAAGATCGGAGCCGGTTGAACACTGAAGCATCACATAAACGAAAGAGTGGAACCGGTTGAACGCTGAAGCGCCAAGTAAACAAAAGAGCGGAACCGGTTGAAGTGCCACATAAACAAAAGATCGGAACTGGTTGAACGCTGAAACGCCGCGTAAACAAAAGAGCGGAACCGGTTGAACACTGAAGCGCCACGTAAACAAATGAGTGGGTCCAGTTTACCATATTTTCAAATTACCATCAAATAATTGAAAATATGGTTTTATTTGAAAAATCCGTGCGTTTATGATAGGAATTTGAGCTTCAAATTCCAACTTTCTGGTCGCCCTAAAATTTTGCGCCACATGTGCCAATCAAGATGCTGCACCCAGATGAGTGTGTCAAAAGTTTGGCCGTGAAATCACGTACTTCCCGGTTTTCTTTTCGCATTTTCCTTGAAGCTGAGCCAGCTTTAAACGGAAAGTGATATGGCTTACTTTATTCTGTGACGGTGTGACTTTCATATCCGGTTTGGGGCTGTCAAATTTGTCAAGTTGGCATTGAAGGTGATGTTTTAGAAAGTAGGTTAATATTTTATTAAATATAGCAAATTTTAATTAAAGTATTGTTAATAAAAAAGTTCACCGAATGTACGAAAAGTGTTGTCAGGTTTTGTTGGCCCTAAGAAGACACGTAAAACCAGTCAAATAAAAACCAACAAACACCATCGGGCACCATTACAAAATGATCCATCACACGGCTTATCCTGGTGCTCATCTCCCGGGACGAGCACCGTTTCGGAGGACTGAGTTCCATCATAAATTTTCCAGGGATAAACGTACATCATCAGCACGGTGGTGCAGCACTGCAGGCTTGACGTGGAAAGCGATGGAAAAACATTGCATCTTTCGGGCAGATCTCACCAGAGATTAAGGAGAATTTTATTTCTATTCTTGCATAAACGTGTAATATTTTGACAGTTGTCATTTCAGCTGCAGTGGTGCCAGTTATTTTTTTTTTCCAGCAATCTCAATTTCGTCATGGGTTGCAAAAATTCCAACAGAAAAAATTCAAGCGCTAGTTCAACAATCCAAAGTCCACTCTAATCACACCGCGCCGAGGGTCATTACCGAGCACACCTCATTGTCGTCATTGCCGCAGGTGAACTTTTCGAGAGTGGCCACTTGGTCCCCCACTAGACTTGTGCCATTTGCATGCCGAGCGGCGTCCACTTTTCCAAACCTTCGATTGAATTTTCCCCCCTAAACGCGTCCTCCGGGATCATCGAACAATCGAAAATGCTCTCAACCATAACCTCACTTCTGGGGCCCTCTCGACTACATTTTAGCTCAACGATGACGACGTCCGAGCCGGAAGTGGATCGTTTCTGCACGCATTTATCGGTTAATCATGCCTCGGCCACAGACAAATCGACGCTGGCTAACTTTAGCCATGATTTGAGTTGTTTCTTTTGAGCGTATTTCTGTCAAACGCTGATCCAAAACAACACAGTTTTCGTAAAAAAAACGAAAAACTACTCAGTTTACATCAAATTTTTAGTAAAATTCACCCAAATTTGACGTTTAGCCTCTAAACTCATTTTAGATTAGGTTAGTTGAAACACGTTAAATTAGACAATAATGTTTACTCACTTTTCGGGTTAGCACTCAATTATGGGTAAATTTAGGGTTACCCAAACTTTCACTTGTTTGTCTGTGGCCAATGTCCAGCGTGTGGTGGCGCCTGGAGGGACTGTGAGTGGCACAAATGGCACATCTTCTAGACCTGACCCCACTCGAACCGGTGCCATGAAGTGACGCTGCAAAGTTCCGAGCCGGTACGTGCCGAGAGCACCAGCAAAGCCGATAATGACAATGATAATGATTATTTATTCAGGATTTCACGAGTGGATGCCCGAGCACCAGGGACCATTTGCAAAACGGTCGGAATTGTTCCGAGATGTGCGAGTTAAGCGATTCGATGAATGTGACTTAATTCAGCATTATTCGCATTTGAACGTCTGCTAGCCTCATTTGGGCAACGGTTTGATACAGCGGTAATTGTGGAGCTTGAAGTTGTGTTTCATTTAATGAAACTGATTCTGGTGTTAGCTTGAGAACAGATGATTTGGTTATTGCTAACAAATGATTATTGATAATCCTTTACAGTTTACGTTTAACCCATTTTGACAGAATACACGATAAAACAAAATTATACAAATTTTATTTACCTAAACCTCACAAAAAAACTAACATTTTCCAAAATTCAGAAGTAATTAAACAACATGTCAACCCAAATTGAGCTCGATGTTCCATATAGTTTCGCCGGCGCACAAAAGTTGCAAACGTTCAACATCGTTTGCCATCAATTACTTTCGTTTGCCGTACAAAGAGTTAACTCGCCGTGGCTAAACCTCAACTCAAAGTGAAAGAAAACACCTCCAAAAGAATTATTCGACCAGATTAAACTTACGAACAGTTCTCTCAATCTTCTTGGAAGGATTTCCTTCTTCTAGCAGCGCGAAAGGATTTTCATTTTGATATTTTTTATATCTCAGCTCGTTTCTTGAAACTCGTTCCATTTTCCAGGAAAAAGAAGTGCAGTAAAGTTCTCTTTTATGCATTATATACTCCTAGTTTCTCCACCCTTTCTTTTAACGAATCGCTGTCCTGATTGGAAAGAAATGGTTCTGGACAAAGCGAGCTCGTTTGAATTTGAATAGTTAGCATCCCTCCCAGGATTATACTTGGGAGAATTTGCATTGATTGAAGGAGTTGCTGGCGTTTTTATCGTGTAGAAAAGAAGGGGTTTGCTGCACCTTTGAAGTCGAGCATAATTTATTCATTTGTTTTAAGAGCTGCTTTTTAGATTATTCTTTATTATGAAAAATAAACTAAAAAAGTAAACTGGCAGCACTGATCTATTCAAGTACACGCTTATTTAAAAAAACTAAAATAATTAACATTAGCAAACCTACTCAAAATTGGGTAATTTAACAATAAGTTATTTTACTAGAACTTTGTCACGTAAATAACGTTCAAATGTACAATATCCCGAATGAAACGTCAAGGTGACAAATAACCACGAAAACGTGGTGAGTCACTTCCGACTCTGGTACCGCAGTGCCCCTTTCCACTTGTTGATGGTGTGACGGTGGTAAAATGCATCTTGCACATCATTACACTGCCAGTCGTAAAACGAGGAAAACATGTTTAGCAGTATTTTACAGCGCCATTTCGTCACCGGAAGTTGTTATCTACCGTTTTATGGTGGTTCTTCGCTCCGGATATTACTACCTATAGGTCAGCTGGGGTCACAACTTTATGGATATTCTTAAAATTGAGAAAACCTTTAATTTGAACGGTGTTTTAAAATTTGGCAACACTGAATTAACAATTTAGATACATTGTTGCCAAAACCGGACAGTTGCTTTGGAGAATTTGAACGGTGTGCGTCGCGGTCAACACGCCGGATTTTCGTTGCCGTTTCCGTCTTTGTTTCCCCCCCGATTGTGTGTGTATTTCGACCCGGGTGATTTCGCGATGTTGACAGTTGCTTTGGAGAATTTGAACGGTGTGCGTTGCGGTCAACACGCCGGATTTTCGTTGCCGTTTCCGTCTTTGTTTCCCCCCCCGATTGTGTGTGTATTTCGACCCGGGTGATTTCGCGATGTTGACAGTTGCTTTGGAGAATTTGAACGGTGTGCGTTGCGGTCAACACGCCGGATTTTCGTTGCCGTTTCCGTCTTTGTTTCCCCCCCGATTGTGTGTGTATTTCGACCCGGGTGATTTCGCGATGTTGACAGTTGCTTTGGAGAATTTGAACGGTGTGCGTCGCGGTCAACACGCCGGATTTTTGTTGCCGTTTCCGTCTTTGTTTCCCCCCCCGATTGTGTGTGTATTTCGACCCGGGTGATTTCGCGATGTTGACAGTTGCTTTGGAGAATTTTGAACGGTGCGCGTCGCGGTTATCACGCAGGATTTTCGTTGCCGTTTTCGATTGTGTGGGTTTTTCGGTCCGGGCGGTTTCGCGTTTTCGCATTTTATTTGGTTTTATCTTTCCACAGCCGGCTGTCTAAGATTGAATCATTTATGCTAAACTCAACACCAAATAACCGGGAAAAATCTCATCCGCATCCTCCGACTGTTTGCCTTGAGAATGCATAATACATCACACTATTAAACCAAATTTATTGATTATTGGGTCGCATCATCATCCTCTATGTTGAATCCTGGCCATTACCCTTACCCACTAACAAAATCCCAAGTAGAAGTAGTTTTCCGGCACACGTGGGGGTGTGGATATCGTATAGAACCCACCCTTGTTAGCAGCCTGTGCTAACTAACATTCCCGTCCCAATCCCCCGAGATCTACAAACTGACATGGCGGGCGCCGTTGGTGGCCAATGACTGTTACCTATTTGCTTCAGATCTAGTTTTAATGATCTTGATGTTTTATCTTTTCAACGCATTCATACATGCTGTTGATAAGGGAAACACCATTAGATCGTTCAAGCGTATGGTCGGTTGTATTGATAGGATATTACGGTCCTGTTCAGCAACGGAGAAGGACAACCATGGGTGGTCTCTCATGCTCATGCTCATGCTCAAGATAACATTGTTGTCAAAACCATAAATAAAATAATCGTTAGCAAAAATTTAAATTCAAAAATTAACACAAATCAGATCCAAAATCAAGAAAAGCAAACAGACTCGAACCAAGCAGAAAAAGAATAACTGTGCCACACATAAATTAAACTGTTTTACCTTTTTATTATCTTCTTGGCGCGCAATTCCAAGCCGGAAACGGGACCCGGAACCACAACCGCAACGACGGATGTCACATTCTGCTGTAGGTTCTGTTTCGCCGTGTCAGGTTATGTGCTTAAGCATTTTATCGTTCTCCTTCCCCCTTCCCTTTTTTTGGGATGGCAACCTGTCGATACCGAAAAAAAACCACCCAAAAACCAGCCACGAGCAAGTACAATCGAGGTGGAAAGTATTTTGCATTTTTATTATCTTTTCACGACGACGACGGGTGGTATTCGGTCGATCCTTCTGAGAAAAAGTTTTCCACTTGTTCCGGGGCTGCATTGCACGGGTGTCGAAATTGTTCTGTGGGCTGCAGTTCAAGCAGTTAAAGCGAATGGCGTCGAGCGGAAGTGAATTATTTCGTTTTGAAAGTGTGATTGAAGGTGATTTTCATAAAATAACAGCAACATCAGATTGTTTTCTAAAAAACACTCGGAGGGGATTTCAGCTATGAACAGTAATTATTCTAGATTTTCACATGTCGACTTTTCACCAACTTTTCATTGTATTTTTTGGTTTGTATGAATTTTGTCCATCGATTCCCTATAGTAAGGAGATTTTAAAAACTTTTCCTATAAAAATTTTCTTTTTTAAAGCAAGAAAAAAAATTTCACTAAAGCGAATTTCAGCAACTTTTTAAACCAATAATAAGTTACTTTTGTCATAACAGTCATATTTTTTTGTGTGTATGTCAAACTAAGCCATTTTATATTATTCGTTTCTTCATTCAAGTCTCCTTAAAAATTTGGGGGCTGTGGCTGGCAAAATTGTATGTTTTGATTAAAACTATTAAGAAAAAAACAGATACACGTTTAAAATAAAATACTCAATTTTGAATAACTTTTCATTACAAAAGTTGATTTTGACATCGATTTTTTCATATTTTGATAATTTTTAGTAAACAAAAAATTGAGAATTTATGAGCCAACTACGATTTTTCGAAAACAAAAATTCTTGGAATGTATTGAAAATGCACACAAAAATATCAAAAGTTCTTTTGTAAAATTTTGATGAAAAGCACAGTTTTAAAGTTATTTTTTGGTAAAAAATAAATTCTACATCAAAATAGTACCCATCCTCGTTTACTTTTGGAAAAAAAATATTTGAAAAGCTAACAAAATTCTCTACAATTTTCTTTCATAAACATTGTTGATCCGACCTTTGGTTGTTGAGATATAGCCTAGCAAAGCGTTTCTTTTTTGAATATTAATTTAATAAATTTGAAGAATTTCTAAAATTTTCAAAAACCAAAAAAAAATCAAAAGAGTTAAATAGGTTAAAAAATTATAGAGTTTTGTAAATTCTATTTTTTAAGTTTTAAAATTCTTAAAAAAAGTCAAAGCAAAAATTTTCAAAGCTTCTATTTTTCTATTAAAAAAATTACAAAAAAATAATAATTTCCAATTTTCATATTTTTTTAATTTTTCTCTTTTGTATTTTGTAATTTTAATATGTTAAATTTGATCATTCGGATGTAAAATTAATCGTATTACTCCAAAGTGTGTGCAGTTATTTCAGTAAAATAAATAACTGAATGCGATTCAGTAATCATCTTTTTTGCTGAAATTCAGCAATGAACAAAAACATTGCTGAAAAATCAGTAACTGCATATCTGTCAAACTGAAATTACACTTATGACTTATTGTTTGAATTTTCAATAAAATAATTTTACGTTTCTATTGCTGAAATTTCAGTAGTTTTGACAACCAGTTTACTGAAATTGCAGTAAACTATCTGCCAAAGTGGCAAATTTCATTAAAATCTAAATTAGTGAATCGTTTACTGAAATTTCAGTTGATGAAAATTGAGTAAAACATCACTGTTTGTTTGTACATTATTTGTTGTAAGTTTCTCACATATTTTTGGTTTAGTTCTAGAAATTTTTACAAGAAAACTATACACTTTTCTAAGTTTTAAATTTATAAAATGTTTTAAAAGAAAATTTTGACTTTTTCAAAAAAAAGATTTAAAAATTCTGTGGGTGTACTAGTATTTTTTTTTTTCTAAATTTGAAGAGCAAATAATAAAAACATTATTTTGTTATTTTTTTTATTTTGCTTTTTTATATTTTTTTACATTTGTTAAGAATTCAAGCAATGTCTGAATTGAATGTCTAACAAAGGCAGCTACCGTAAAACGGGGTGACTTTGATAGCCAGGGTTACTTTGATAGGTTTGAGATTTTTCCGCAAAATTAAGATTAGAAATTAAATATGTATGTACGGAATGGTATGGAATCATACTGACCGTGGTAAAGAAGTGTTCAAAGTACTGCTAGATGAAGTTTTCATTAAATTTTGAAAAATTTAAAAGGTTAGTTAATCATAATTTAGGAAATGTTGATGAATACCATTATTTAATATTCTCAAAGTGTCATGATTTCAAAAAAAATTCAAACGGAATGCATTTTCGGATTCTTTGGACAATTTTCCACTAGGAAAAGGTAAAATATGTTTGTAAATAATAAATATTATATGTTTTTGTAACATAATTTAAAAAAAATCTTCAAATTTATAGGCCTAAACAAATTATATATAATATGTTAAAGCTTTTGATTCGTGATTCGAATTAACTTTAAAATGCAATATAAATTTATATTTGTATAAACAAAATTAGTTTCATCGAATTCAAGCAAAATTCCTACTTTTTAACAATTTTACCTAAAAGTTATTTTATTTTGTTAAAAAAAAGGTTATAAACTTAGTAAACAAATTATAAACATTGATTTTTTTTCTTGAAAACTATATCAGCAACCTTATTGATGGTACATTTGACGTAAACATAAAATTTGAACACATAAATCTTGCATAAATCTGATTTCAATATTATCGCGGGCGTCAATAATTAAATTTCACACGCGCTGATACGACCGCATGAGAGCCGCTGAACAAATTTTCGGCTGTTGTCAAAGGTTGCCTTGACTTTTCAGCTGACTTTTTGGAAAATATTGAAAACAAAAAAAGTTGATTTTATCTCGCAATAAGCAATAAGACAAATTATGATTATCAAAGCCTCCCTGGAATTCCAAATGAAAATTTTCAGCGCAGCTTTTTTTAAACTCTATTAAAAGAACTTTTTTTTCAAAATAGTGCATGGACCTTGAGTGCCCTAGCCCAGTACATGTTTTAAAAATAAAAGTCTTGAGAAAAACCTTACCAGTTGGAAAATATTCTTAAAACAAATTGAAATCCTATCAATTCTGATTTATACCATTTTTTCAAACTGGAATTTGTTTGTGATGTTTTGCATTCCATTCAACGTAACGGTTTAAAACAAGAATAATTAATGTGAATATCGAATTCTATCAGACATGGTATTTTTTTTAATCAAATTTGGCTGGTGCAAATATTTTTCAAAGTTTTTGTCTCCCCCCTCAAAAACGGCCCAAAAAATCATTGAGCAAAAATGTACGTTATCAAAAAAAAAAAAATCTTCAAAATTAAATTCGTTTAAACTTTGACACCAAATGGTGGCAAACCGACCTATAATGCTTTTTAGGTCGAGTGAAAAAGCATAATTTTACCCAAAAAATTACGAACTCCGTGTCCTGATGCAAACAAACTTTGTTCAACAAAGATCGAGCTCGAGCAGTCACAGCCCTGCGAAGTATGTTGGCTGTCGTATCTGGCGGTCAGTCAAAAAAACAGCTCGAATTCCTCTGACAACACCTCCAGCTGTAATGTAAACATACTTTGAACGTTTTCGTAAATTTCTGACTAGAAAGCCTTATAAAATGCTTTTTCGGGACTCCAAAAGAATTTTGCAGTTATCTCACGCACGACAAACTTAAGCTTAATAACAGTAAAAATGGGTAACACGCTACAACCCAGTCACGAAATATTCTAGCAGAGCTGGTTCTGTCAGAATCCTGCTAGAACGATGGAACATTTCTGCTAGAATGCTCTAAGAATATCCAGCCTTGTAAGAACTCTGCTAGAATCCTGCTAGAACGTCGTGACTGGGAATAGTTCTCGTAATCAGAATTAAGTGGCCTAATACTCAAACAAAAAAAAAATTATGTTTAGTTGGTTTGATTTCAAGAAAATTCAAAAATATTATATTTAATTCTTTCCGTGCCACCCACTAATTCATGTGTCATACCCCCCTGGAAGCACCCATGAAACTCACCACCACCACCATTTTCCTAGCACCGGGCTTGTACCGCAAAGTCAAAACAAACTTGACCACTCCAGTAATTCGGCAACACTGCTGTCAAACGGTCGCACAAGCGAAGAAGAGGAGAAAACGAAAGAAAGAAGAGGCTGGCTGAGGCCAAAAAAGTAAAGTCGAAAAAAAAGTGACAAGATGGTGTTGTTGAAGCTGAAACGGGTTAAATTTGGATTTATTTTGCTGCTGGCGGTCGGTTTCACGCAAGGTTCGTTCCGATTTCCGGGCGGGAAATGCGGTCCGGGAGCGTGTGGCGCTGGAATTCGGTTCCGGGGCGTGTGTTTTGGGGGTGAAAAGTGCGCTCGAAAGTTCCATTTGGTGGAAGTGATTTTTTTTTTCGCGTTGGTGGAAGAGAGTGGCGAGGGGAATGGCCTCCCGAGAACCGATTAAATTGGGTGGCCAAAATGGTTCGAGATTGGGATCCCCGCGGAAGTGATCGCCACAACGGGATCGATTGTTCCGGGATTCGTGTTGTGTAGCGGAGAATGGGGCTCGCGATCTTCTCCGATTCTCTCTTCCTATTTTCATTCTTGCCCATGTCTTGGCTTCATTCATAACCCGACGAGAGACGCAGCCTGCTTAGCTGGAGGAGTTCGGAGCCAGACATGACTCCTCAATGTCGCGACAGAAAAGTGGAATCCGGCGAGCGCGCACTGAGCAGGCGGCGGCGCCGACGACGATCGCGGCCGTCTTGGATTTTTGAACTCGCGTCGCGGCGCTGGAGTTGCTTGGAGATGAGCCCGTGATCGAAGATTCTGAACGGGAAAATGCGATTTTTCATGCGGAAAATAATCGCAGCAGGCAAATGCGTCGTTGTTTATTCGTTTCAGAATTTGGTATTGATCGCGCAAAGTTTTGGCCTTTTTTGTTTACGAAACTGCGAGCTCTTTAATTGGTAAATGGATGATGGGAAAATTGTCGCTGAAAAATTCAGTGAATTTGTGTGTGGGCAAAGTCACCAAAAGGGCGTTCGGTTACGGAATTGAGTGCGAATGTGTGCAACTTAATTAAAAATTTGTTTGCATATATTCAGAAACTCTCCAATTTTTCATACTGCTTTCTTTAACATTAAAATTAAAATTATTTTGTTTTTTTTTTTGCTGAAATCGAATACTTAAAAAATACTTCGCCAAAAAAAAAGTCAACCATTTCAGTGCTGAAAAGTTCAACTTTTTAGCACTTGTGCACTGGTTTGGAGTTTGACACTTATCTTGACTTACTTTGTTTTCCCAGGCGACATGCACGGCAAGCTGCTGGACGAAACAGAGGAAACGCTGGACCTGGAGGCGTACCATCCGAATCGTGATCTTCCAATACAGAACTCGATCGTATCCCATCAGAGGTGAGTTTGTGTTTGTGCGTTCAACGGCGACGACCTTTCGGCGGCCAACCTCACAAAGTCGGTGATGATAACCGAACTCTCTGATAAAAGTGTCTGCGCCAGACTGATTGATATGATTTATGCTGGCAGTAAAATTTTATCAGATGGATTGTTTTGGTCGCCGAAATAACGATAACATTGTATTCTCTCTTTTTCTAACACAAAATTCTATCATGTTCGCAAAACTGTCCTAACTAAAACCGCTTGCCCGTGGTGACCCTCGTGAACATAATTGATGCGCGAACGGAAATTAACCCCATCATCGTCGTCGTGGTTTGTGAATTTGAAATTATGGCAAATGGCTTTTTTGTGTAACGCTAACACTAACACAATTTCACTCACAGAAGACACTCCAAATCGAAGCGACGAATGAAACGAAGGTAACGGGAATGAGTGAAATTTTGGTTTTCAAGAATTTTATGTTTACTGAATTTCTAAGCTTTTTGGTATTTCTTGATTTTATCTCTGCTTTCAAGAGCGAGTGTTTTGTTTGCCTAACTTATGTTGATTGCAACGTATTTTTTAAATTTCAATACTTTATTTTTTCCTCCATCAAATAATGTTGCACAAAAACAAGTTTTTAGTATTTATTGATTTCGCATTTTTCCGTTCTTTAACATTCTTTAATTTTTTATACATTTTCAATTTAAAAAGAAATAAACAAACCTTATCAACTGAATACAATGTGAAATGCATTTGATAATCATATTTAGAATAATTGGGCTTATTTAAGAATATTAAGATTTTTTTTTTATTTCGATGCACATTATCGCAAAAAGCTTTTCGCGTATTTTTTTCTTCTGCACCTGGTTTTTTTTAACTAATGATTGAAAAACAATTGAACTGGTGTAAAATGCATTTTAAAACACGTTTTTTTTTAATTCAATGGTCGAAATATTGCTTTTAAATTCGATTTTTATATTTATTTTTTTCTTTGCTCTATACTGCCGTTCTACGCATAATTGTCCCATGTCAGTTTTGGACGATTCTGACTTTTTATCATTTTTAAGTTTAGTTTGACGTATACTTTCAGAAAAACACATAAAATCTAGTACTTTGTTCAGAAGAACTGTAAAAACAACACCAAGTCTGTTTGTCCCATCGTTACACTTCTACGCATAATTGTCCCACCATGTATTTTCTATCACGAAATCATTACTTTTACGAAGCATTGAATCTTGTTTACCTTTTGTATAGCAAGAGTATTACAAATAAGGGTGATCGAATGTTACCAGGGTGATTAGGGACATATAGGGCGACTAGTGACTCACGGGACAATTATGCGTAGAAACACAAAAATCGATCGAAAAATTTCAATCGCGTTTTTTTCAGTTGCCCTTTTTTGAACATGGGACAATTATGCGTAGAACGGCAGTATACTGTATTTAAAAAGGAGTATTTTTATCGTTACATTTTCAATTAATTACAAAAATAAAATACAAACATTAAAACAGGGTTTAGAGCCCATCAGGTATAAACGCCCTTTTTTAGAGCTCAGCACGCTTTAAAATTCGTCTCTTTCGTCTCTACAAAATGTCATCTAACTTCAATATAAACCAAAATTCACAGTGTAATATTTAAAAAAAAACAAATTATTTTGCCAAACACTCAATTTTAAAACTGTCAAACGCCAAAGAGGAGTGCGTTTTATCTAATTTGTTTGTGCGATTGCCATAATGTAATGGCTGCTTTATTCAATTTATTTGCGGCTTAAAAAAACTCTAATTTTTCTATTATTTTTAATTTTTTCTGCTCTGTTATTTTTTCAGTTCTGCATTTCATTACCTTTTTTTCTAATTTCTTGTATTTTTGCATGCTTTTTAGCATCATATTTTTTTTTATTCGTTGTTATATCTTTTCGTTGTTTATAATTTAAATCTCTCTTTTTCTTCAATTCACCTTTTTTTTCTTTTTGTTGATTTTTTCTTCCGTTGTTTTTGTTTAGTTATGTGGCTAATCTACGTTGTTTCTTCTTTTCTATTTACTTATCTATTTTTTTTAAATTGATTGTTTATTTTTCTTATTATTTATTTTTAATTTTAAACATAATCGTTTCTTAATAGTAATTTTTATTTCGTCGATTTATCTGTGAATCAAATGAAAATTTTGATCGTCTTTTTGATAAGATGATTTTCTTAAAATTTTACAGAAAACCTCTTTTTATAATTACATTTTTTTAGATACGCTTTTGATGTACTTTCAATTCTCTACAATACATATTTTGTATACTTTTTTTTCTTCTGCAGCAAATTCTCCACAAAAGTATTTAAAATCTGAGCATTTACATTACTTTTAAATTATTGAATCAGCTACGCTTAAAAAATATTTAATTCTATTTCTTTGTAATTGTTAGGCCGTTGCAAATATTTTTTTAAATTTTTTTGCCCCCCCCCCCCCCCCCCCCCCCCTTCGACTTTGGTCAGAGTCGAGGGACATAAACTTCAAAAAATATTTGCAACGGCCTTATTACTGCATAAAATATCATTGATTTTGTAATTCCCGTGTGTTTACTAATTTATATTTTAATTGATTGAAAATTAGACTTTCATTTATAGTTTGGGCAAATCTTAATTCACATAAAGTTTTTATTTCATTCATTTCTATATGTCAAGGCTTAACTTTTCAAAGCCCTCCCCAAAATCGAATCAAATATGACCCCAAAAATGCTCTTAAATGATACAGCTCAGACAAAATTATTATAAGTCTCAATTATCCGAAATTCGATTATGAACCAATTTTTTCGTTTTTTTTTTCTCTTGCTTTTAACATCAAATACAAGTTTTGCAATTCCATTATAGTAAAATTGGAATAGTCGCATAATACATATTTTTTTCAATATTTCATCACCGCCATTTTGACCGCCATCTTGGATTAAAAAAAAATCTATATCACTTTAGCGGAGTTAAATGATATAAAATTGTAAACTTTGAAATTACAAGCCATGGTTATAACATTTTGAATGAAAATAGTGTTTAAAAAAACCATTTTACACCAGTTCAATTGAACGAATGATCGTTTTCATGGGGGACCCTCGATTTTGGGCAGAGCCGAGGGACATAAACTTCGAAAAATATTTGCAACGGCCTTACTTTGTTCTAAATATGTTGTTATTAAATTCTTTTTTATCGCAAAATTTCTTCAACTTCTCAAATGTTCTGAATTAAATAATGGTTTTAATAGTCTTCCAACCACATCTTTTTTGTATGGAGCGCATTGCTACAAATAATCTGAGCATTTAGTTTATTCTTATATTAGTTAATCTCTCTCTTAGTTACTTAATACTGAGGAACTGAACTTCTTAATTCGACCTCGTAGACCCACCTTCACGTATACCTATAGACTCAGAATCAAATTCTGAACAAATGTCTGTGCGTGTGTATGTCTGTAAGTCCGTGCACCGAAAAATATGCACACGCTTATCTCCGGACTGGCTGAACCGATTTGGACCGTTTTGGTCTCATTCGATCTTTCTTGGAGTCCCACAAGACCCTTGTTAATATTATGAAGATTTGTAAAGTACTTCAAAAGTTATGCTCAAAAAAACGATTTTAGCTAAACTTCGGAAGATTGTAAAAAGGGTGGTTTTTGTAAGAAAACCCCTAATGCTATATATTGTTAGAAAGGTTTTTGAAGACCTTTCAACGCGTTCAAAAGATTGAAGATCTGACAACCCCATCAAAAGTTATGAGCACTTAAGTGTTATTTATACAGTATGTAAAAAAAGTATTTACACCCCTTGTGATGAAACATGTAAAACATTTAAAGTTTGACAGGAACCTAGTACTACGTTTTTTTTTTCAGAAACTCATGCCAAACATTTTGCTACAAAAAGCTCATGAAAAGATGATTTCTATAAAAAGTTATATAACAAATACTATTACGAAAATAAAAAAAAGGTGCAAAAAAAGTTTGTACACCTTTCGAAAAATTAACATAAATAATGTTATTTGTTGACAAATCACCATAAATCCAGTCTCCCAACTCCAAATAGCCATCCTTGACTGATTAAAAAAATAATTTGGATTGAATATAAAGTTTACTAACTACTTAGTATAAAAGTTTATATAACTCTGGAAATTCTATATAAAACTTATCTAAACTTAATTTTGCAAACTTTTATTTTAACTAAATGTCAATATATTACCATAGAATTGCTAAATAAACATTTTGGAGTGGTTATAACACCGTTTTGGGGGTATTTGTATCGCTAGAATAGATTTTTCGTTGAAATTTCGTACCAACCCGGAATTACGTCGTCGGAAAATCCGCCGGCATCTGAACCGGTCCACAATTCACAAGTCAACCTATGTGGCACCACAAAGGGCATAAAATTTCCGATCTTTTGATACCCATACATCCAGGTTTTCTGTAAAACCCACGTTTTTAAAGATGGTTTCTATAATATCTATCTTATTTCTTTTTCGTTTAACTGCATCTTTGAAAACAGTGTAATTTTCTTTGCAATTGCTTCTTTCAAACTAAATTGATTTTTTTTTTATGAAGGTACAATTTATTTATTTTTTTCTCTAGTTTACTAGTTAATTCAACTTAATTTGCAAGATACTTTTATATTTTTTTCATGAATGGTTTGGTTTTTTCTTCACAAACTTCACTAACCGCTTTCCTCCCTCCCTCCCCACCAGATACAAATGCTACAGCTGCGAGCCGCCCGACTGCGCCGACATCCACGCCCACCTCTGCCAGAACGCGATCCAGTGCTGGAAGTCGCGCATCCGCGACCAGTTTGGCCACGAGAGCGTCTCGCGGGGCTGCACGACGACGCACGAGCAGCTGCCGCTGTACTGCAACCAGAACCTGATGAACAGCAGCGGGCCGAAGAAGCGCCACGCCACCGGCACGTACAACATCGAGTGCTGCACGGGCGATTACTGCAACAATGGGAGCTTCCCGGTGCTGCCTCCGATCGAGTATCCGGACGACGTTACGAAGCTGGAATCGTCCACGTACATTCTGAAGTGGGTCGGGGCGATTTTTGGGCCGATCGTGGTGTTTGGGATTGCGGGGGCGGTTTTGTTCCTGTGTTTGCGCCGGACGCACCACAAGCGGCTGACGGCGACCCGCAGCAAGCACGATCCGGAGACGTACTACGCGAGCGACGAGATTCTGCGGGCGACCAGCGCCGGCGATAGTACGCTGAGGGTGAGGATGTCAAGCTGTGAATGTAAAATTCACAATTTTAAGTCTCGATTCCTTCGTGCTTACAGGAATACCTCCAACACTCGGTCACGTCCGGTTCGGGCTCCGGCCTGCCGCTGCTCATCCAGCGCACGATGGCCCGCCAGGTGTCGCTGTGCGAGTGCATTGGCCGGGGCCGGTACGGCGAGGTGTGGCGCGGTATCTGGCACGGCGAAAGCGTCGCCGTCAAGATCTTCTTCTCGCGCGACGAGGACTCGTGGAAGCGGGAAACGGAGATTTACAGGTAGGGCGTTGACGGGTTTTGCGTGACCATGACTAATTGCAGGGTTGTTACGGAGCGCCGTCCCAAAACATATACGCGCAAAATCCGTGCCATAAAAAAAATCGCGACAGACATACAAAGTTTAATAATAACTTAAATTTTTCGATCTCAGAACTTGCTCAGAACGCATATTCTTGAATAGCCGAAAATTATATTGACAAAAAATAGAAATTTCAACATTTAGAAATTTAAATCTAAAAACTAAATCAAATCTAATTTTTAAAAAATACACAAAATTTGAAAATTAAAAAAATCAAATCTTGAGATCTGAAAATTAAAATACAGTTCGTACTCGATGATCCTCACCAAAGGGTCACTCGGGAAAAATCGAAGCACGACATTTTGATTATTTTCTTCTCAAAAATTTTCTTGCATAAAAAATACTCCAAAGTTATCAGATTTTCTGGTTTGAGAATTTAAGAATCTTGCAGTTTTTCATTTTATCAAAGGTCCAGAATATAAGAATTATGTAGTTCTTATTTTAAGGTCCAAAATATAGGAATTTCAGAATTTAAGGTTTTAAGATTTTGAGAAATTAAGAAATTAAGAATTTAAGAATTTTTAGAATTCAAGAAGTTTTAGAATTTAAGAATTTAAGAACTTAAGAATTTAATATTTTAAGAATTTAAGAATTTCAGGATTTAAGGTTTTAAGATTTTAAGAAATTAAGAATTTAAGAATTTTTAGAATTTAAGAATTTTAAGTATATAAGAATTTTTAGAATTTAAGAATTTCAGAATTTAAGGTTTTAAGATTTTGAGAAATTAAGAATTTCAGAATTTTTAGAATTTAAGAATTTTTAGAATTTAAGAATTTTTAGAATTGAAGAATTTTTAGAATTTAAGAATTTCAGAATTTAAGGTTTTAAGATTTTGAGAAATTAAGAATTTAAGAATTTAAGGTTTTAAGATTTTGAGAAATTAAGAAATTAAGAATTTAAGAATTTTTAGAATTTAAGAATTTTTAGAATTTAAGAATTTAAGAATTTAAGAATTTAAGAATTTAAGAATTTAAGAATTTAAGAATTTAAGAATTTAAGAATTTAAGAATTTAAGAATTTAAGAATTTAAGAATTTAAGAATTTAAGAATTTAAGAATTTAAGAATTTAAGAATTTAAGAATTTAAGAATTTAAGAATTTAAGAATTTAAGAATTTAAGAATTCAAGAATTTAAGAATTTAAGAATTTAAGAATTTAAGAATTTAAGAATTTAAGAATTTAAGAATTTAAGAATTTAAGAATTTAAGAATTTAAGAATTTAAGAATTTAAGAATTTAAGAATTTAAGAATTTAAGAATTTAAGAATTTAAGAATTTAAGAATTTAAGAATTTAAGAATTTAAGAATTTAAGAATTTAAGAATTTAAGAATTTAAGAATTTAAGAATTTAAGAATTTAAGAATTTAAGAATTTAAGAACTTAAGAATTTAAGAATTTAAGAATTTAAGAATTTAAGAATTTAAGAATTTAAGAATTTAAGAATTTAAGAATTTAAGAATTTAAGAATTTAAGAAAATAAGGAGTTAAGAATTTAAGAATTTAAGAATTTAAGAATTTAAGAATTTAATAATTAAGGAATTTAAGAATTTAATAATTTAGGAATTTAGGAATTTAAGAATTTAAGTATTTAAGAATTTAAGAATTTGAGAATTTCAAAATTCCAAATTTCAGAATTTAATAAATTAGGATTTTAGGAATTTAGGAATTTAAGAATTTAAGTATTTAAGAATTTGAGAATTTCAAAATTCCAAATTTAAGAATTTAGGAATTTAAGAATTTCAAAATTTATTTTTTTTAGAATTGGTTGTTTTTAACTTTGTTTTATTTTTTGAATTTGGATTTTTGAATTTAAAATTTGGAAATTTTTGAATTTTAAAATTCCAAAATTTGTGGAGTTTTGAATTTCAGATTTTTTTAAATTAAGAATTTAAGAAATCTCAAATTTTTAAAAAATTTGAGTCTAAATTTTTAGATTTTTTAATCCAATGAAAATCAAAAATGGTTTTGAATTTATTAATTTCTGAAAATTAAAATTTTGTATGATTAAGCTTTGATTTTTTTTCCCAAATTTGGAAAAAAATATTTCTGCGGGTTAAATCCCATTATAAATTTTCCGGAAAAGTTTGAAATATGATTCTAAAGGTTTAAAATTGAATGGATCCAGTATGAAATTAACACTGAATTAGGTTATAAAACATTACTCAAAACTCAAAAGAAATTAAATTTTCAGAGTCGGTAAGCAGATGTTTCAAAATGAGTTCAGTGTAGTAATAAATTTATCTAAGAAATTCTCAAAAATACATTCAAAAAAATATCTCTTTTTTATCCTTATTTTTCGACGTTTTTTATTGAGAAAATACAAACATTTTCGGAAGAAAATTCAAAAAAAATATCCTAATTCCTGGTAATATTTTTTATTATAACTAGGAAGTAATTCTATATCTCTCAATTAATTTATTTATCAAAATTGCATTGTTGGAATTCGAGCGAGAAGAAGGAAAGCATTTCTCGCTCGCGAACGAGGGAGAGAACTTGTAGTACTTCTCTCTTCTCGCTCGCGCTCGCATTTTCGTTCGCGTTCTCGCTCTCGCCGCGAGCGCTCGCGAGCGCCTCGTGCTAGACGTTCGTCCCAAGCTAGAAATTTGTTTATCAGGCTTATGAATACGAACCAGGCAATGGTATAGAGGTGTAACTTCAATCGCTGTGTTGTTTTTTGTTCGTTTCCAACACGTTCAACTTCTCGCGAACGGGCAATTCTGGCTCGCGAGAAAGCCCGTTCGCGAGCGGAGGAGAGCACGGGAAATCGGTGAGTTTCTCTCGGCAGCTCGAGACTCGCGGCGAGAACTCGAGAGAGAGAAAATTTTCTCGCGAGAGCGCAATAATACCAACACTGCAAAATTGCCATCCGCGCGGTCTGCGCCGTCCGTAACAACCCTGTAATTGTGACGTTTTCGTCCCCAGCACGATCCTGCTCCGCCACGAGAACATCCTCGGCTACATCGGGTCGGACATGACCTCGCGGAACTCGTGCACCCAGCTGTGGCTCATCACGCACTACTACCCGCTGGGCTCGCTGTACGACCATCTGAACCGAGCCGCGCTGACCCACCACCAGATGGCCATCATCTGTCTGTCGATTGCGAACGGGCTCGTCCATCTGCACACCGAGATCTTTGGGACAGAGGTAAGACTCCACGCGTGCGATTCAATCCTGAACTCCAACTTGATCTTTCTTTCCTTCCAGGGCAAACCAGCGATCGCTCACCGGGACCTGAAAACGAAGAATATCTTGGTACGTATCAACGGCACCTGCGTCATCGCCGACTTTGGCCTCGCGGTCACCCACAGCCAGACGACGAACCGCATCGAGATGAGCAACACGGCCCGGGTCGGCACGAAGCGGTACATGGCGCCGGAAGTGCTGGACGAGAGGTTGGTCTTTGCAGCAGCTCGAACTCCTCGTAGTCAAAAATCCTTAAAATACGCCCCTCTTTCAGCATCAACCTGGAGTGCTTCGAGTCGCTGCGGAAGGCGGACATTTACGCGATCGGGCTGATGCTGTGGGAGATTTGCCGCCGCACGCTGTCGAACGGGATCGCGGAGGACTACAAGGTGCCGTACTACGACTGCGTCACGTCCGACCCGAGCTTCGAGGAGATGCGCAAGGTGGTGTGCGGGGACAACTACCGGCCGTCGATACCGAACCGCTGGGTGTCGGATCCGGTGAGTGTGGTTTTTTTTGTTTTGTTTGTTTTTTTTATTTGTTTACCCTGCAAAGTTAGGAAAAACACAAAATTTTAAAATGATATAAAATGTTCTAAATGAAAAAATGACCCTCTGGGTTAATGAAGATTCGAAAAGTACATAAAATTTCCCATGAAATGACACGTTCCAAAAAATTTTACAGTTGAGTAACGGAAAATGTCAGTGTTTTTAAAACTTTTTTAGTGTTTTTTTCGATGAAAAATACGAGTACGCCATCAAATCGGGCGTCTAATTTTACATAAAAGTCCCTTTGACACCAAATTTCTATCTCATCACCGTTTCAGGCTGCAAATTATTGAAAAACACCTCTTTTTTCGCATGTTCAAAAATGAATGGGGTCGTACCGCCCCTCCGTCACGAGATATCAAAAAACGGACCTCGTATTCATGATCAGGGACAAAAATTACCCATTAGGACAAACTTTCATGCAAATCGAAGAGGGGTCGGGGCAACTGCTGTGTGAGTTGGCAGAGAATTACCCATAAATGCATCTCCAATCACAGAAAATCAGAAAATTTGAAAATCATATTTAAAAATTTTCAAGAAAGATTCTGTTTTTTTTTTCTATTTTTGATTATTTTTGCCTTTCTTACTATTTTAACATACTTTTTGTTTTTTTTTTTTCAATTTTTGATTTCCATTTTTTTCAAAATTGTAATTTTTTTGAATGTTTTAGTTGTAGGCTACAATTAACATTAACAATTTGTAGCAAAATTTAATGCCGTCATCAAGGGTGACATTGGGTCATAAAAAATGGTGAAATTTGTATGACCCAAAGTCACCCCTGATGACGGTACTTGAATTTTAAATTTAATTTTTTTTTTGAATATATATTTTTTAAGCTATGGAATTTTTTAATCTTTGAATATTTGAATATGTTTACCTTTAGTCTTTAAACTATAGAATTTATACAGCTATTTTTTTTTTATGTTGAGCTTTGGATTTTGTAAAGTTTTGATTTATTTATTTTTTAAGGTTTTTTTCTACAATTATATTTTTAAATTTTCTAAGGCTGGTACAAATTTTATTTTAGGGGGTTTTGTCAATGTTAATTATTTTAAAAAAAAAATAAAGTGAAATTGCATTCAAACTTTCGTATCCTTTTGCGAATTTTGTAAATTTTTGTGTTTTCGAAAAATAAGGTATTTTGTGTTTTTTTTTTTTTTCAAAAAAATCAATTTCAATTTATTTGAAAAAACTCTAATAAAGTGAAAATGCATGCAAAGTTTCGCTTCGTTTGATAACCATTTGAAAATTTTAGTAATTTCGGAAAATACTGTATTTTGTGAAAATTTTAGTATTTAAAAAAAAACTCTAATAAAGTGAAAATGCATACAAAATTGTGCTTCGTTTAACGACCATTTTCAAATTTAAAAAAAAATCAGCGTTTTTGAAAAATATACGGCATTTTGTGAAAATTTTTGTATTTTCAAAAAAAAAACTATAAAAAAAATAAAATGCATGCAATGTTTAGCTTCTTTTAATACCCTTGTTATTTTATACCGCTTCATTTGCGAATTTAGAAAATTGAAGTATTTTTGAAAAACACGGCATTTTGTGAAAATTTTTGTATTTAAAAAAACTCTATTAAAATGAAAATGCCTGCAAAGTTTCGCTTTGTTTAATAACCATCTGCAAATTTTAAAAATGTGAATATTTTCGAAAAATATGGTATTTTGTGAAAATTTTAGTATTTAAAAGTGTAGTATTACTATTAAAGTGAACATGCATGCAACGTTTCGCTTCGTTTGATAACCATTTGCAAATTTTGAAAAATGTAGCATTTTCGAATTAAAAATACGGATTTTTGTGAAAATTTCAGTATTTCAAAAAAACTATAAAAAAATGAAAATGCATGCAATGCTTCGCTTCGTTTGATACCCAAATTATTTTATTTCGCTTCCTTTGCGATTTCTTTAAATTTAAGTATTTTCGAAAAATACGGTATTTTGTGAAAATTTTAGCATTTAAAAAAAACTCTATTAAAGTGAAAATGCATGCAAAGTTTCGTTTACTTTTGCGAATTATAAAAAATTGAGTTTTTTCGAAAAATATGGTATTTTGTAAAAAAAAAATCGTATTTAAAAAACTCTATCAAAGTGAAAATGCATAATGTTTCGATTGGCAAAAAAAAGAAAACTTTAGCGTTTTCGGAAAAATGCGGCTATTTTTGTACATTTTTTAGTATTTTCAAAAAAAACTATAAAAAAATGAATATGCATGCAATTCTTTGCTTCGTTTGATACCCTAATTATTTTTTTTCGAAATTATGAATTACAAAAAAAAAATAAGTTTTTAAGTTAAAATTCGACTTGAAAGTAAAAAGTGCATTTGATTCCATCCACAAATGACGTAAATTTTTTTCTCGGATATTCAAGAACCCTTATTTCTATCGTTTAATTTTTTAATGTCAAATATAACAAATTTTGATGGGTTGCCGCACAACCTCAGGCGCTCTCGATCAGAAAATACCATCCCAAGATACACATTTTCGAATATTTACAATTTACATGCCTTTTTGTAAGGACATTTGGCAAAATTTTATGGTTGAACCAACGATGGAAAAATGCCGTTCTTGTCATAGAAAAGCCCCGACCTAATAGTTGTAAAAATAATAATTATTTAGGCCGTTGCAAATATTTTTCAAGGTTTATGTCGCTCCCTCCCCTTCAAAATTGGTCCGAAAAATCAGAGGAAATTTCAAAAGATGTTTAATCAACTGGAAACGAAACTAAAATGCATTTTTCTGCCGGTATAATCATATTTAGCATGTTTGGGCTTGTTTAAAAATGTTTTGATATTTTTTTATTCCAATGTACAGCACTGCAAAAACTTTTTTTTTTGCAAAAAATAAAATTTTCGTCAATACATAGATATTTTGCAAACTAATGATTGCAAACAACTGGGCAGGTGTATAATGCATTTAATCATCGGTTGCAGCTTAAATAAAAAAAAAACTTATATTTTAAGAAATTTGTCTATTTTGGGGGAAATTGCTTTCTATTGTATTTTTTTCTATAATCATTATAAAATTTAGTATGTATCAACAATAAAATTATCTCAAACTCAATTTCTTCCTCCTTCTCCTCCTTCCCGCAATCAGTTCCTGTCCGGCATGTCGAAGCTGATGCGCGAGTGCTGGCACGCCAACTCGAACGTCCGGCTGCCGGCGCTCCGGATAAAGAAGACGCTGCTGAAACTGGCCAGCTCGGACGAAACGGTCAAGCTCAACTACGACGGCGAGGTTGTCGTTTGATGATGATGATGATGAAATATCACAAGAGAAGAGAATCATTGCTAGAGGAGAAATATCATAACTTTGAGTTTCTGTTTTTGGTCGCGTCGAGGGTGAACGATGATGATGATTGTGGGTGGTCGGTCATGGATGTGGGAGGAGTGAACGAGTCTCGAGAGAATGGCCGTCCGAGTCCGGAGTACGGTTCCAGTGACGAATATCTGTGTACATATTTAACCCTCACACACATACACACTCTGACACATTTGATAGAGCTAGAGGAGAATCGTCCGCAGCGGGACGATTCCATATTTTGAACAACACTTTTGTTACGGTTAAGGATATGATAATTTTAAACATTTTATTTTAAAAACTGCATGAAAATTGTTAAGCAAAATTTTCGGCAGCTTCCTCCGATGGTAAGTTTGTACAGTTAATCTTAAAATTCAAACATTTAATTGCATGATTTTATTTAAAGAAATGTAGTTAATTCGATGCAAGCAAACAAAAGATCAGAACAAATTCAGTATTATTAACTGAATGTTATAATTATTATTAATACAAAAAAAAAACGATTTCAAACTACATTATTTACACTAAACAAAAACTCACTGAAACACTCGAGAAAAAAAAGCAAATTGGCAAACTCAAAACAAAACAAAAACTAGAAAAAGAAATTGTGATGGCGCAGTTGCTTTCTAAAGTGACCTAAAAATGTGGAAAAAGAGCGACATTTTCCATTTGCCTTATTTTCCATGATTTCGTTGAAGAAAAAATAACAGAAACGAAAAATTTCAAACAAAAGTGCCATTTATTTTACGATTTCACGTGCATTAACATTTTATTAAACCGTGTAAATAGTTGAATTAGCAACGTTAGATAAATGTGTCCTTCCGGTAGACCCCCTCCCCTCTCAGATTTCTCTTTGTTTTAAACCTTGCTGTACGGATTGTGCGTGAGCGTGTTTCTATAATGCGTAGTTTGAGCAGACAACGGAAAGTAAGAAGCAAGTACACATTTGCTGAGGTGAATAGAGTTTAGCGTGTAGCGTTAGCGGTATAATTCATAAATATTTATATGGCAATCGTTTTCGATTAATTGAAGAAACAAACAAAAAAACAAGTGAAGTTAGTTAAATGAGATAACATTGTGTAATTATAGGTTTTTTTTCTTTTTTTATATTTTGAGCAATAAATAATAGACGTATATTTAGTTTTTAAACGAGAATTTTGTTGATTTTATCCGAAAATTCCACTAGGGGCAGGGGGGGCAGAATGGTCCGCCTAAGAAAAATGCACCAAAAACCATAGAAAAACATACAAATTCATGAATTCAGTGTAGTAGGCTTATGCTTTGGGATGTTCCCTTCAATGTTCTATACTTGGTTGATGATTTTTTTTAGCTTAAAACTATTTTTGAGCCACTTTAAAAAAAAAAGTTTTGTCGACTACTTTTCCAGGGTGCGGGGCAGAATGGACCACCCTGCGGGGCAGAATGGGCCACCTTAGAAAACAAGTCATTTTGTCTAATAAAACGTTGAAGGGAGGTAAGAAATGGCTTGAGGGACCTTTCCAACATAGTTTCCATGAAGTTTGACCACTTTTATAAAAATAGTAACTTAACAAAACAAAGATTTTTGAAAATAGTGTAAATATATCGAAAAAAGACACTATTTTTACAAATAAGCATCAAAACAATTAAAAAATCAACTAATGTTGCATTAAACGTGATTTGTGAAGCTACCAGGAGTGAAATAATCTATTTAGCTCAAATTTCGTAACATTTGAATGTTTTTATAAGGCAGGATAAGGGTGGCCCATTCTGCCCCCAAGTGGATTTTAATTTAACACTTCCACCACCAAGCCTCTAAATGATTTGAAGGTTCCGTTGTTGTTTGATTACCTTGGTAGTAACATCTAGTAACATAATAAGCATTGAAAAAAGTTTTTCAAACAATCCAACTTTTCAGAAAGCTTATTTGAAAACCTCGAAATAAACAACATTTGCGTGGTTTTGTCAATAATTTACAATTTAGCTCATAATTCGAAAAATACAATAAATTCAAACGTGGTTTTCGGTTTGGTGATGTTATTTGACGTCTTTAATAAGACCCTTGCCTTACAGTTGGTCTTAATCCATTTTAAAGCCCAAAACCAAGGGTGGCCCGTTCTGCCCTCATGGTCCATTCTGCCCCCCCTGCCCCTAAAACATCCCTTGTTTGCATATCAATAAATATTTCTTATCCTCAGCAATTCTATTCAAAAATTGATTTCACCTAAATTAAATTTCCATTCAAACAGCTCAAATGGCAAATTTCTTGAATTTATTGATTGTTTAGCTGGCTGATGACCGCTTTTGGTTTTTAACCAAATGTTATGAAAGTTCAAGCATTCTAGCATGCCTACTTTCGTATGTCTTTTGAAGCTACATGAAGCAATGTTCATTATTGTTTCAAAAATAACGTCGTTTTCCTTTAAAGAGGGGGCCAAAAAAGGTTTTTTTTTAACATTCAAAGTAATTTTGAACAAATCACAGTAAATTCAAAAATATTTTGAGTTTCGATTAATTTGTAATGTACAGGGTTCGTTAAAAAATTACGTCCAGGAATAGGGGGAGGGGGGGTGTCTGAGGTTTGTGACAGCCCATGTTAAAGGTATAGGAAAAGTGCGTGACAGGGGGGAGGGGGGGGGGTCTGAAATCCCGAAAATCGCTGAACGTAATATTTGAACGAACCCACAGTAGCGTAAAAAGCGTTTTTATAGCTCGGAAATTTAAAAGAAAACTTCCTTAATATTTCAAATGAATAAATTTGCCATAAGAATCAACTTTGGATTTAGGATTTTACGTTTTTATTACTGTTCTACGAGCGAATATGAACAGTGTCATTGCAACGGTGGAGATTTTTTTTTGTATTTTATTGAAAATGTTGTGATTCTGCTCAGCTAATCAACAAAAACTAGACTTTTTCATGCTTTTTAACTTAAATAAAATAAATAAAAATACAAATTTATGTTTTTTTTTTACAATATGGGTATCAAATGATCTGGATTTTTTCATACATTTCAAAAGTAATAACTCAAATTTTTGAAAACACTAAAAAATTTCACAAAACTACGCATTTTCAAAAAAAATACAATATATTTCAGTTTTTCACAAAATAAATCTGAACATTTGATACGTACCAAGTACGTAATTTTGTAAAAAATTTGAGTATTTCTCGATTAAATTTTCAAAAGGTCCTATCTGCATAGGAAACCCATGAGGGATAGGTTGTTTTGAAAATTTAATCTAGATTTAAAAAAATCTTTCGAAATATATGAAAAACAAGCCTTACCCGAAAAACTTCGTCTTTTCCTTTTTTGGTTTGTTGACGTTTTAAGCTTTTCCTTATTCAGCCTCCTATGGTTTCGTTCAAAAATTACGTCCTTGAATAGGGGGAGGGGGGGGGGGTCTGAGGTTTGTGACAGCCCATGTTAAAGGTATAGGAAAAGTGCGTGACAGGGGGGAGGGGGGGGGGGGGTCTGAAATCCTGAAAATCTCTGGACGTAATATTTGAACAAACCCTATGATCAAAATTTGATTTTACGCAACTTTTTCATACAATCTGCAGATTTTTCGGAATCGGTTCCAGAGTGGCCAAAGTTGCCACATTTTGGCGTAAGAACCTTCCTTGGGCTTATACGAACCCAACGCAACAAAGAGCACCTCGATCATTCGCTCCGTATTGAACTGATTCGCGTTCGAACAAAACCATCGAAATGTTTTATATATATAGATTGCCAACCCTTATTTTAAACCAATTTTGTTTAAAAAAAAAAACAAACAATTTAGTATTTTTTCAAAAATTCGTAGTTTTGTGAGTATTTCACAAAAATATTATTACTATCGAATGTTTAGATTTTTTCTCAAAAATACGTTTTTGAAAATTTTGAGTATTTTCAAAAATTCAAAAAATTGAAATGTATGAAATAATCACGATCATTCGGTACCTATTAGAGTGGTCAAATCCGGGCTTTTTGGGGCTACCCCCTGAAATCAAAGATTGACCCATAACTAGGCTAAATTTCAAATTTGAGCTCATTCTGACTGGTGGAACCTCTCCCTCTAAGTCGTTGAAGATTGTATGGGAAAAAATGTCGAAATGTATGGAGAATGCAACTGTTTAATTTTTTTACCAGTAGAGCTCTCGAAGACACCATATTTTAAGGATTTTTTGCTGAAAAGTTATTAGCTTCCGAAAAGGACCATTTTTGCGCGGCCGGCTCAAAGAAAGGGTTCCAGTAGTCAGAATGAGCTCAAATTTGGAATTTAGCCTAGTGATGGGTCAATTTTTGATTTTAGGGGGATGCCCCGAAAAAGTCCGGATTTGGACCACCCTAGTACCCATATCGTAAAAAACTGCAATTTTTTGTATTTTCCAAAAATACATATTTTTTTATTTTAGTATTTTCAAAAAATTGTGTTATTACTTTTTGAAAGTAATTAATGTATGAAAAATTCCCGATCATTTCATACACCTATTGCATTAACAAAAATTTTGAGTTTTCTTTTTCGGGTAAAAATTTGCTTTTTCAAAATAGGGGCTATCCATAAATCACATGGATGCTTATGGTATTACAGTGTTTTATCAAATTGTTTTGAAACTTTGGCCCAATTTTGATAAGGTTATTAATTTTGCGTTAAAAATACTAAAAAACCAAAAAAATTAAAGTTGATTTTTTAAATTATTTTAAACTGTTAAAACGTTGACATTTTTCTGAGTAGGAATTACCAAATACAATTGTTTTAATAACATTTATTTTTTCATATATATTTTTTTTCAGAAGCTCCACTGGCCATGTTCGCATAAATGTCCCATATGCAAAAACAGCAAGCTGAGAAAAACGCTGTTGAAGTTTGTCCCATACATAAGGCTACGTGTTAAGTTTTCACGAAAAAACTGGATTTCCTCCTGATTTCTAGAACAAAGTACTGGATGTTATAGGCTCTTTTGAAAGAGCACACGATTTTGAACCAAACTGCATCAATAAATCAAAAGTGACGAAAATGCATATGGGACATTTATGCGATCAGGGGCAGTCCATGTACTTTGAACATAGGCCGTTCATCAATGAAAAATGTATTCGTTGTGGCGAATGAAAATACCAAATTTTGATATTACTTTTGCAAATAACTAGGCCAAAAATGTGCCCTTAGTTGCATAATAATAATTGTAAAATAACATACCATGGTGAGAATTGTTAAAATTCGATTGGAAATGAATATAAAAAGTGCAGAAGTTACTGTCTGTTCTAATAACAAGAGATTTTCAAGGGTATTAAAAAATACGTTCCGTGAAATTTGTTGTGGATTTATAGATCTCGTGAAATTAGCTTTTTTGAACGTAAAAAATCACTAAGCCTTGTCATAATTTATTCGAATTGCTTGTGAAAATCTCAATCTGTTATCAGAGCCTAACTTAAACGTTAATGTTTGTCCTGAAACAATCTAAGTAGAAATCTGCCTTACTGCGCATGCGTCGAATCGAAGATTGAAACGCGTCTACTAGGTATAAACAGTCAGCTGTAGGAGCAAAAGAAAGCATCTGTTTTGACTGCGGACATCAGCTGTAGCAAAGTGTTGTCTGCAGCGTAATAAGCCGCCGAAGCAATATGGTCAGTTCCGTCGACGAGGACGAGCCACAGCCGCTGGAGCTGCTGGATCTTCCCAACGAGGTTCAGCTGCACGTTCTGGACCATCTGGACTTTAGGTCCCGACTGGCCGCCTCCCGCGTTTGTCGCCTGTGGGACTCACTGGCCTTCTCCGGCCGCTTCATGGACCGCGTTCGGTTGTACTTGAAGCTTCAGCCGGAAAATCTACGCCGGGTGGCTGCCGTGCTGAACCGAAGCAGCCGACGGTACCGTCACGTGGTGGTCAACTTTGGGAATTGTGCGTTTCCGGTGATGGACCAGCTTGTGGAGATGTTTGGTGAAGATGAGGTTTTGGAGAGCTTGGTGTTGATGGGATTAGCGGAAATTGAAGCGGTTCAGCTGGTGACAATGCTGGGAAGTACACCGAACTTGGTGCGATTGTTTCTTATTAACGACGAGCTGGATAGTTTCAGCAAGGATCGTCTGCTGGAACTTCCAAAATGTCGAGTTGCTTCCGCAACTGGTCACTCTTCGTGGTTGGGAGGGTTTGAGCGTGACATGGAAATAGCGTTGCCGAGACTTCGCAACGTGTGCATCGTTGATCGGTGCTTGAGCTTCACAGAAATGGCGAGTTCCATACCGAGATTCTTTCCCGGGTTGAGTCAGCTTCAGATTACAAGCAACCACGCGTCGCTTAGTTCTGTATATCAGACGTTACGGAGTCAGCTGGAGAAGATTGTGCTTCTATCACCGGAAATTGACTTCTTCAATCGGTTCGCCGACATTGGCTTTCCCAGGTTGAGATATCTTTACTTCGATCGAATGGATCTCAATTTGCCGCAGCTTGTTCAGAAAGGTGCCGGGTTCTTCTCGAATCCGGATCACTGTCACAGTCTACGCCAGCTGGTTCTGCACCCTCAGTTTATGCTTCGCACGGAGATCTTGACGGCAATCTGCGCGAACTGCGAAAACCTTGTCGAACTGGAACTCAGCCTCGATTACCTCGATGGGGACGCCCTGAAGGACATTACCAACTTGACGAACCTTAAGGTAAGCGCATTGATTAACAAGCTTTCAAATCTTACCCAAATCTTCAATTCCTTCCAGAATCTGACCCTCTACGGCACGGCCTACTTCCAGGATACTCCCCACTGGCCCCACCAAATCACCACCCTAAGCTCCGTCAAAATCGCCACCTGTCGCTTTCCGTTGTCCCTGCTCGAGTTCATCGCCGACATCGCCCCCAACCTATCCCAACTCTCCCTCGAGAACATCGAATCTCCGGAGGAAATGTTCCTTCTGCTTCCGGAACTGCTGCCCAACATCCGCACCCTCGAGATGGGCTACACCAAGGGCTTCGAGCGGCCACCCTCGTGCCATCCGTCCGGCTATCTGCGAGCGATGACCGCACTGGAAACCGTCAGCCTGAGGCGCGTCATCATCCGGCACGGAATTCAGGGTTGGCTGCAGGATGCACCCCGGCTGAAGCGGGGTGCATGGGGACCTTGGCACACTGACGAACACCCATCTGGTGATCCTAACGACCAACTGTCCCAAGTTGAGGGAGCTGAAGCTGGCAGGGTGTGGCGAGCTGACGCGGGAGGGAATTGAGGAGTTTCGGACAAGGGTACCGCTCTGTAGGGTGGATTGGGATGGGATTTAAACAGTTAAATTTCCAAAGCTGTAAAAGTTTAATGTTTTAATAATTTATTTTGTAGTAATCTTAATCAAGGAAATGCATAACATAACATGTTTAGATTTGGGGATCGAAATGTAACATGAGATGATATTTACCATACAAGTTATTTATTATAATTATGCAGAAATAAAAAAAAAAAATCTTGACTTTATTCAATTTTTGTTATTTTTATTGAGTCATTCTCGTTTTACCTTTCAGAGTTTTTCATTTAAAAGATCCTATAAGCTACGGCGGTAAAGATTAAGGTAGGCATTGCATCATGCGACGCCCGAGACACCATTTAAGAAATTGTCGAACTTTGAAGGCCTGTTCCGAGCTCCAAGTTGCTCAGAACTTAAATGTTATAAATATATTAGTTATGTTTTTGGCAAGCATTCAGGGGCTTCCAGCATTACTGAGCCCAAGTCCCAAATATGAGCTTGTAGGGACAGGGGGCAGAATGGGTCACCCTTGGTTTTGGGCTTTGGGATGGATTTAGACAAACTGTAAGGCAAGGGTCTTATTAAAGACGTCAAATAACATCACCAAACCGAAAACCACGTTTGAATTTATTGTATTTTTCGAATAATGAGCAAAAATGTAAATTTATTGTCAAAACCACGCAAATATTTTTTATTTCGAGGTTTTTAAATAAGCTTTCTGAAAAGTTGGATTGTTCGAAAAAGTTTATTCAATGCTTATAATGTTACTACCAAGGTAAACAAACAACAACGAAACCTTCAAATAATTTAGAGGCTTGGTGATGGAAGTGTTAAATTACAACATATTACCACTATTTTCAAAAATGATTGTTTGATAAGGGACTATTTTTATAAAAGTGATCAAACTTCATGGAAACTATGTTAAAAAGGTCCCTTAAGTCACTTCTTATCTCCCTTCAACGTTGTATTATTGTTTTCTAAGGTGGCCCATTCTGCCCCGCAGGGTGGTCCATCCTACCCCACACCCTGGAAAAGTAGTCGTAAAATACATTTTTTTAAATTGCATCAAAAATAGTTTTAAGCTAAACATTTTGATCAACCAAGTATACAACATTGAAGGGAACATAGGGGGATGGCGTCGCTATTTTTAGACCACGTTTTCCACTTTTTCTCATCGAAACCAACTTCTTTATCGACTTCATTTTGCTGGGCGAGATAGGACGCCGTCTACAGTATGTAAAACAAGTATTTACACCCCTTGGGCACTATGCACATTTTGTGATGAAACATGTAACAATTTAAAGTTTGACAGAAACCTAGTACTACGTTTTGTTCAGAAACTCATGCCGAACATTTTGCTACAAAAAGCTCATGAAAAGATGTTTCTATAAAAAATTATATAACGAATACTATTACAAAAATAAAAAAAGGTGCAAAAAAAGTTTGTACACCTTTCGAAAAAAATAACATAAATAAAGTTATTTGTTGACAAATCACCATAAATCCAGTCTCCCAACTCCAAACAGGCATCCTTGACTGATTAAAAAAATAATTTGGATTAAATATAAAGTTTACTAATTACATAATATAAAAGTTTATATAACTCTGGAAATTCTTTATAAAACTTATCTAAACTTAACTTTGCAAACTTTCAATTTAACTAAATATCAATATATTACCATAAAATTGCTATAAAACATTCTGGAGTGGGTATAACACCGTTTTGGGGGTCTTTGTATCAATAGAATAGATTTTTCGTTGGAATTTCGTACCAACCCGGAATTACGTCGTCGGAAAATCCGCCGGCATCCAAACCGGTCCACGATTTACAAGTCAACCTATGTGGCATCGGAAAGGGCATAAAATTTCCGATCTTTTGATACCCATACATCTAGGTTTTCTATAAAACCCACGTTTTTAAATACCTGGGCAAAAAGTAAATTTGATCCACGAGAGCAAAAATTACGAAATTCCATACATTTTTGGCAGATTGCTCAAACGAAACCATAACAACGGGTTTGCCTAGGTATTTAAAAACGTGGGTTTTATAGAAAATCTAGATGTATCTTCCTAGTAAGATATGCTCTGGTAATAAATAAAGCATTATTTTTGACGAAGTACTTCGTCTTAGAGCTCTTTACAGTTGCTACGATGAAACACCCTGAATGGATTTTTGAACGATTTTGTGTCTTCGGCAAAGTTGTAGGTAATGGTCAGGTATTTTTTTTTCAACAATTTAGAAACGTTTTAATAGACTAAAGAAGGCATCTTTTACGCTAGAGTTCAAAGGCCATTGCAATTTTTAAAAGTTTGGGGGGGGGGGCAAATTTAAAAATATATCTCTTTATTTATTTTATTTTTTGCCAAAAAATGGTAAAGATTAAAAAAGACCACAAACATAAAAAAATGGTTTTCCAGAATTTTATTGATATTTTTTTATATAACAATGTATTTTGTGATACTATAAGTTTATTTTTATTTTTTTATTTCAGGCTTGAAATTTAATATAAAGTTACATTTTTGTCGATTTTTGCCTACCCCTCGGCCAGAGCCGGAGGACAAAAACTTTGAATAAAAATGTGTACTACAAATATTTTGCGTTTTTGCACATCGAAAATTAAAATTCAAATGGATTTTATTTAACCCAAACATGCTAAAAATGATTCTAAAGGCAGAGGAATGCATTTTCAATAGATTTCAGGCGATTGCACTTGAATTTCCATTGAAAATTAGAACTTTTAGGAAAAACATATTTTTTTGCCCCCTGATTTTTCCGGCCGAATTTAAGACAGTGGCTCGCCTCCCAGTTCAAAAACTTGAAATAAAATTTGAAATAAAGAATGAATTGAAATAATAATGAATTTCACTTTTTGAAGTTTTTTTTATTTGTTGTTCAGCTTTTGTGTTTTTAAAAATTGCAAATAGTTGGATTTTTTTAAATTTATTTAGAATTTTGTTTCGATAACTGATATTGACTTTTCTTATATATATTCTCTATAGAGAGTTTTTTGTTTAAAATCATTCTTTAGATAAGAAATGCTTGTTATTTGAGCTTTCTGGAAAAGTCTTAAAAAAGTCGGGAATTTGAAAATGAGATTTGAGTGGTCACCCTGTTACTATGCTAAGCTGAGAACAAAATAGTGTAACGCAGTTTAATGGGACGTAATCCGTGGTTGGTTCCCAATGCCCCTCTCGCGTTCTTTCATTGCGGTTTGCTGAGAAAACAAAAGAATCTTCGGCGAGTGTGCGTGCGCGACAAAACGAGAATGAGTGATGGAAAGAGAGATGCTCTTGCTGCCAATTACGAGACAACAGGAGAGAACTCACAAGCTATAGCGACGGTCTCTTTACCTTCTGATATTTTGGTGCTGGAATCATCAAATGATAGTTTTTTTTCCATCACTCATGTACAATACTGGTTTACCGTTATCAAAGAAATACTTTATTGAAGCCATTTTTAATGCTTAAAATATTAAAATTTTCATCATTTCGTCAATGTTATTTTGTAAAGTGTGTGAGATAGAGCGTTGCTCCTTACGGATTCTTTCCGGGCGTCATGCAGTTCCCGTCCGGGTAGCGCTTCTGAAACGAACTGATCAGCTCCGGATCCACCAACCGGATGCCGTCCAGCTGATTGCCGAGCGTGATCCTGAGGAAAAAATTGAGTTAGTTATTGAAGCTGAATAAATTATAAGTTTCACTCACCAATTCGGCTGCACGTTGTGCGGCCTTCCAAACAGCTCGATCTTCCGCGTGCCCGGGCTGAGCCGCTCGATGATGCCGTAGATTTCGTCCGGTTTGTGCGAGGTGGCGCGCACTTCCGCCACGATGACGTCGCAGTCCAGGCCGCGGTTCAGGTTCGGCGGGTTGCCCTTCATGCCCACCAGGCAGTGCTCCTTGCCGTGGTTCAGCCAGTGGCCGGTCCGACCGGTGCGGATTATCCGCTGCAGCTGGTTCGTCTTGACCCAGATCAGTTCGTCGACGCGTTCGTAGCCCCACAGCTTGAGGCACTCGCGACCGAGTTCCATGGCACGGCCGGTGACCCACAGGAAGATGAGACCGTCCGTTTGGAGGGCGGGCACGCCCAGCTGTCTCATCTCATCGTCGGACATGGTTCCGTACGGCAGTTCCATGTGAATGTCCCAGGGCGGGTCGGCCATCACGACGGCGAACTTGCCGAGGACGGTCATGTCCAGATAGCGCAGGTCACACTGGATCCACTGAGGTGGGTAGAGGGTGGCGCACGGATCGTTGGTAACTCGCTTGGCTCCGAGCAGTGAAGTTTCCGGATCGAACTTGGAACTGCTCGTGTTGAGGCCGTAAGTGTCCACTTCGTAATGTACGTACTTGCAGCTGTCCATGTGAAAGCAAGTGTTCAGGAAGCTGCAATCCCCAAGCGATTCGTCGGTGTGGGATTGAATGATCTTCTTAAAGTGCAGCTTGTTGCACTGGAACTTGATCTTTTCGGCGTCCGGATCTTTCTTGATTTCTACGATCTCAAACACTCCGTTGTCGTCCCCGCTAATGATAACATCATCATCGTCGTCGTCCTTGTGAAGATGCGCATCGTTTGCCGCTTCCAGCGATCTCAAACACTCGATCCTAGTTCCGTGCGGACAAAACTCCATGACCTGCGCTCCTCCCTGCGATTTAAACTTCTCCGCCAGCGATCGCTCCTTGGCCGTTGGCTTCGTCAGCAGTTCCAGAATCTCCTCCCCAACCTGTTTGCTCTGCTTCTCCCGCGTCGATGGCATCGACAGCAGCGACATTATGTCGTCCGACGTGTTGGCCAACGACGACGAACCAACCGAGTCCCCACCTCCCCCAGAAGACGTCAACCGGGCCACCTTCGAGTCCAAATCCTTCTCCTCCTTGATCGCTTTCCTTTTGGCCGACTCCCGGTCCTCACCATGATTCATCAGCACTTCATCGTGCAGCGTCTGCAGCGCTCCGTGTTCCGCCGAAATGACCTCGTACCCGACGCTTCCCCCAATGCTGACCTCCTTCACGCTGACCAAGTGCTGCCCGGACAGCTTCTGCAAATAATACCGCACCGTTTCGTGTGGCGTCGGCTTCTGGATCAACTTCTCCACCCGTTGCGCAATCTGGGACGAATTGGTCGGCAAAATAGCGGTCCGATCGGCCAACACCTGAACCAGCGCCTTCTCAACCTCCGCGTCAATATCTACAAAAACCAAGCTCAACTTGAAAATCCGCTCCTCACAAGCCAAAACCAACCCCCTCACCTTGCTCCAACTTGATCGCCGTCAGCAGAATCTTGCTCTTGTCGTCCCCGCCGGCACCACCAGCCCCAGCTTCCGTTTTAATGAGGACACTTGGCCCGGGGCTGCTGCCACCGCCGCCGAGCAAATCCTGGCGTTCTTTTTTGCGCTTCTCCAGCCGCTCTCGCAGCGAATTTCGCTTCACCTTGACGGCTTGGATCTCCTCCAGGGACATGGTTGGAATTGACAGTTTTTACCGGTTATCCCGGAACACTAAACGGTAGGAAATGAAAACACCAAACTTCAACTGGTTGCGTTGGCTGCGGAGTCTAAATGTTTACACGCAAAGAGCGGCCGCTGTCGCGTAAGCGTAAATAAATTCGTTCAACTGACAGCAGTTTTGACAGTTGCTTTGCGTGGGGTTCGTTTAGCGGGCGCAAGCGTTCATACACGGTCAGCTGGAGGTACTCAAAATCAAGTTCAAATCCACTCAAAATCAAGTTCGGACCTCGAACTGAAAATGAGTGGTTTTCTGAACTTGATTTTGAGTGGATTTTTCACTCAAACGACAGTTCAAAAGCTGAACTGACGTTTGAGTAAATTGGACTTGTCGAAAAATATTTTTGTTCCTGCTGCTCAGTCAACTTTTCGACTAAGTCAAGGTAAGTCGATTTTATGTTTTGATTAGCATAAATGCAATTTTTCTGGCTGAATCTTCCGGCAAAAGCCAAGTATTTTGAAGGGCAGTGTGCACAATCGAGTCACCCGGAACCAAGCCCGGAACGCTTCGATAAAGTTTATTGAAAAAAACAAAAACAATCGAATCTCCCGGAATGTTGCGTCAGGTGAAAACCAAAATTATCACTTTCTTCTTCCGGGGTTTTTCGAAGTAGCAACGGCAAGAGGAAGACAGCTTGATGCACTCGTGCGAAAACTAGTTTCACCAGAACAAGTTCTACCGGGCGATACCCGACCACTACCGTAACCACCCCGGGTGCCCGCGTCTTCTTCACTCGCTAGATCGCCCTTCCAACAGCCAGGCAGCTCGTCTTCTTCGTCCAAGGCCAAGTTCCCCGACACCGTCACGGTCGCCGTAGTTCTGATAAGCAGCCATCATCCCAAATCCCAAACTCCTTCTAAACCTATTTATCTTCCAGAAAATGGACACTCAATGAAAAGTCCCAGAAGTGCCTGAAGGACATGGTCAAACTAAGTGATGGCCGGACGACCAGAAGGTTAACCAGTTGACCTCGATGCATCGAACAGGCCGCGCCATCCTAAAGTTCTGAGCGGGAGAAGGAATGATCAGCTGCGGCGACGGCCGTCGCAACTCCACGTCAATTTGAAATCGACTACGACGAGTTGAACGACTCAACGAACAACTTTTCACCGACCACCTGCAAAAGCTCGAAGTTGTGACGCAGCTTGTTCTCAACAACTTGTCCAAACTCCCCGCGGAACCCAACTCCGTCTTTACCACGGGGTACGTCCCACTCGCGCCGAACGTGACCTTCACCCAGCCAAACAATTGACCGGCCTGTGCGCGGGCATGGGCGCGTCCGCATGACCAAGGAACCGACGACGCGGCCAAGAATTTGCGCGACAATCCAATGTAACAACCGTCACGCAAATGCGCAGGGGCACAAGTTCGGCAGCAACCAGTGAACGAGCTCGAGTGGTGAGGTTGAAGGTGGCGAAAGTGGCGCCCAGAATCACGGGAGTCACCATGTCACCTTTAGTCCTGGTGTGGAGGGCATTACCACGTGCATCACTGAGGGCCGCAACACCACTATCAAGCGTCGCAAATCGGTGGCGGGGATGGAGGAAGTCGGAGTCACCGACACGAACCCTGCGGATCACATGGCTTTGCCGGAGCGTTTATGTTCGAGAACGAACCGCTGCAGGTTGGATGAGTTAGGGGTTAGATAGAGCTTCACGAGCTGGACTTTTTTTTTTGTTTCTCCTTTTAGATGGATGCCTCGATTAAGTCAGCCCAAAATCAACGAGTAACTCGACGACACCACCTTCCGGAAATTCGCAACCTAGTCTGCAGCAGCAACAGATATAACAAAAACACCAACAGCAACCTCAGTCCGGGTTCAACGTCATCAAACCTCCAAAAATGGGTCCACCGCTGAGCGGACTAGCCGCGCAGCGACCAATCATCAACACCTCGTTTCAGATCCGACCGATTGGATAGGCTATCTTCGTAGACTTCGGCAGTTTGATGAACTCGCGCGATCATTCACTACTGATGATGGGAAGTTCGCGGCCACTACCGTCAATGTTCGACGTGTTGTGTCCCAAAACCAGTACGTACTCAACATTGGTCCGGATCTGCTTCAGTCATCCTACCAAAGCCACATGGGACCGGCCGCGGGAGGCAATCTGCCCCAAATTTCACGATTGAACCCGAAAGCGTCGGCCTTTTCGGCGATTCCCCCTTGGCAGAACCATAAATCGGCAGCGCCGGGAAGCAAACTGTCCTCGTCAAACCAGTTCGGCAACATGTTTCCAGACCGAACAGAAAATACCAGAACCTGCCACCGAACGGATTTGGCCCGGGTTTGCCGGGGAAGCAACCAGCAGTCGCATGCAATCGTGGCGGAGAGCAACCGTCCTGGCCCACTTCCAACCGCGCGGAAAGGATTACGATGGGAAGCAATGTAGTAACTTAATATAAATGCGTCTGTGAATTAAAAAAAAGCAAAACAACTGTTTCGTTTACCTTTATTTTTGACCCTGAAGATGTTGGGAGACCTCCAATGCTTTAATTTGTACTATTTAGTCATGCACAGCCTTTGTTTAGGCATTAAATATTTAAAAAACAAAAAAAAAACCCGGTTGGCTCAAACTACTCATTCGGCAGTTCGAGCGCTAAACTCATTTATGAGTTTCAGCATTAAACTCATAAATGAATTCCTCCACGCATGGTCCAAAATGAGTGAATCGAACTTGATTTTGAGTACATCCAGCTGACCGTGTAGAAGAGAAAGCAGGGTCGGTTGTAGGAAAAAAATGTTCGTTGATGAGATTAAATCTGAGATCATGCCGGAAGACGAGGGGTCATAACTTTCAATTTCATGAAGTTTGATACATCGGATGATAGGGTTCATTGCATATTCCGATAGTGTCCCTCAGTGGCCACCGGTAACCGGTTCCGGAGTGACCAGGTTGGGTCAGAGGACATCGGCATGACCTCAGATGGTCATAACTTTCAATTTCATGAAGTTTGATACATCGGATGATAGGGTTCATTGCATATTCCGATAGTGTCCCTCAGTGGCCACCGGTAACCGGTTCCGGAGTGACCAGGTTGGGTCAGAGGACATCGGCATGACCTCAGATGGTCATAACTTTCAATTTCATGAAGTTTGATACATCGGATGATAGGGTTCATTGCATATTCCGATAGTGTCCCTCAGTGGCCACCGGTAACCGGTTCCGGAGTGACCAGGTTGGGTCAGAGGACATCGGCATGACCTCAGATGGTCATAACTTTCAATTTCATGAAGTTTGATACGTCGGATGATAGGGTTCATTGCATATTTCGATAGTGTCCCTCAGTGGCCACCGGTAACCGGTTCCGGAGTGACCAGGTTGGGTCAGAGGACATCGGCATGACCTCAGATGGTCATAACTTTCAATTTCATGAAGTTTGATACATCGGATGATAGGGTTCATTGCATATTTCGATAGTGTCCCTCAGTGGCCACCGGTAACCGGTTCCGGAGTGACCAGGTTGGGTCAGAGGACATCGGCATGACCTCAGATGGTCATAACTTTCAATTTCATGAAGTTTGATACGTCGGATGATAGGGTTCATTGCATATTCCGATAGTGTCCCTCAGTGGCCACCGGTAACCGGTTCCGGAGTGACCAGGTTGGGTCAGAGGACATCAGCATGACCTCAGATGGTCATAACTTTCAATTTCATGAAGTTTGATATGTCGGATGATAGGGTTCATTGCATATTCCGATAGTGTCCCTCAGTGGCCACCGGTAACCGGTTCCGGAGTGACCAGGTTGGGTCAGAGGACATCGGCATGACCTCAGATGGTCATAACTTTCAATTTCATGAAGTTTGATACGTCGGATGATAGGGTTCATTGCATATTCCGATAGTGTCCCTCAGTGGCCACCGGTAACCGGTTCCGGAGTGACCAGGTTGGGTCAGAGGACATCAGCATGACCTCAGATGGTCATAACTTTCAATTTCATGAAGTTTGATATGTCGGATGATAGGGTTCATTGCATATTCCGATAGTGTCCCTCAGTGGCCACCGGTAACCGGTTCCGGAGTGACCAGGTTGGGTCAGAGGACATCGGCATGACCTCAGATCGTCATAACTTTCAATTTCATGAAGTTTGATATGCAACATGACGGATTTCTAGCGTGACAATTATTGGAACCGTTTAGGGTACCCCTGGAACCGGTTCCGGATTGGCCACAGTTGGCCAGAACCGATACCAAACAGTCAGGGGTAGTATGTAGTATCCTTCTGCAATGATTTGCAAAATAATCCGTTTCAAAAGACTGGTCCGTGTGACGGTTTTATGTCAAAAACTTCAAAAATCAAGTTTTCCGGAAGTTCCGGGTTACCGAAACCGGTGGCCACTATGGACCAATTATTTTTTCTGGGGCTTAAAATTCAGGTTATTATCTGTCGAATGCAACCGGAAGCAACCTGCTATGTGCAATCGTTTCGGAGATACAGTTCCTCAAAGTAGGGGCCTCAAAAAGGACTTTTTTCGGTTATAGCAGGTTCCCGGTGGCCACGGTGTCCAAAACCGGTTCTGCCGGTCGGATTCAAAAAGTAGACATCCTAGCCTTTCATTCGAGGTCAAGACATCCAAAATCGGTTACAATCTCGAATTTTGGCAGCCGAAAACATTTCTGGGTCCTATAGACCCGGAATACCATTGGTGTCAGTTTTTTTTGGGCGGGCACTTCCGGTAGCCACCGGAAGTTCATTTTTGGCCAGAATGTGTGTCTTAATAAGATACACAAAGTCACAAAATTTCAGATCTCTAGGTGTTTTTGGTCAAAAGTTACAATCACTTTTATAGTGCTACTGGGTCCTATAGACCCGAAGACCATGCCCGGGTTAACATTGAAAATCGGACCATTAGTTGCTGAGATATCAATATTAGAAAATGGTGGGTTGTTTTGGTGAGACTTATAGAATACATAAATTTTCCTGTTTTCAATTCTTTGCATGGTAATTTATTAGTAACTAAGGGTCGTATCAACAAAGTTTAAAAAAAGCAAAATATAGAAAATTTTCTCAGCCTTTCAAAAAAGATTTTTTTCAAAAGTGGGCAAATATGAGCACTTATTTGAAAAATTAATAACTGCTGCTATTTTCAAAAAAGTTACCAAAACCTGCTATATCTTGAAAACGGTGCACTTTATTAAAATTTCACTAAATGACTTTTTGATTGCAAATTCGATTTTACATCGAAAAATGAAATTGGAAAAAAATTGTGAACAATATTTTGATTTTTTGAGAAAAATCAGTATAGTTCAAAATTTCCTAACTCGGTCAAAGTTTTTTTGCACATTCTGGAAATTTCTGAAAAGTTGGCATTTGATGTTGCAAATGCATGAGCATGAGCATGGTTGACTGCCAATGAGCTGCTACTCCGTTATTGACGGATCAGCTGAAGTTACACAATGAACCAACAGATGAGTAGTGGGAGCTAATCATCCTCACTGTATAACCCCTGAAGATCTCTGCTTTTAGTCAATACCGGCGCCCCCCCAAGGAGATGCAGTTCAACAAAGGTAGGAATGTTAGTCCGATAGTTGAAGTTGCAGACTCATCAGACACAGAGTTTGTCGCTCTATACCTGTTGACACCGCGTGAGACCGTTGAATCCACAGCATCTCCTTCAAGCATCACGGGAAGTGGGGGATTTTGTTAGTAGGGGAAGGAAAGGGAAGGTCAGGATTCATCTTGGTAGATGATATGACCAGAAAGTGAGAAGGACTTATCAATCGCGTATTTTTTACTTCTTACCGTCGGCGTGCCATCCGAGCAACGATGCTATGGGAAGGGCTTTCAAAACGAAATGAAATTTTTAGTCACGTATTATTCGTTATCATGTAAACTTCTTTGCAACAAACTTCACCACGAATTTGCCCAGTTTGGACCGCGAACAACCGGCTCAACTATAGAAATTCAACATACACACGACGACACGAATCCTTCTTTCAATAAATTCAAGAATCTTCCACTACTTTCTCGCGAGTACTAATTTATTCCTCAAACGCGTATTTCCCGCCGGCGTGCTTTCTGAGCAACGATGCTTTGAGAAAGTCTTTCAAATGAAAATGCATGTTTTACTAACTATTCGACGACGAACCTTCCGAGCGGCGGTGCTATGGAAAGGGATTGAACTTGAAACAATGTAGAATATAATATCACCACACATTTAATTAAATGTCTCGAAAATTTTCGCAAAGAATACATTATTTCGTGTTTAAGAAACAAACGGCGACTACGATTATTAAAGTTAGTACGAACACGACTCGAATTGTATCTAACAACTTAATCGATTCAAGAAACTTCTATCGAACGACGAACGAGAACAAATTTCACCGCGAGACTGTTCGTATTTTTTTTCAGTTAAGTCCAGTTTTTTAACAAACGCGCGCGCGGCTGGGAGAACTCGACGATCGACTGGCCAACTCGAAGGCCCAAATCAACTGAAATCTTCTTTTATCGTTTCACTTCTCCTTCCCCCACAATGAATCTTCCAGAATTTTCCGGAATTTTTTTTTTCACACACGCGCGCGACGGAGAGAACTCGACGATCGACTGGCCAACTCGAAGGCCCAAATCAACTGAAATCTTCTTTTATCGTTTCACTTCTCAGTTGGCATTTGATGTTGCAAATCAAGTTTTAGTGAAGCAGTGAAATTAAAAATCAACCAATTTTTTACCTTGTATCATTTTTTTCAGTGTAGTCCTTTTCCATACCTACAACTTTGCCGAAGACACCAAATCGATCAAAAAATTCCTTCAAAAGATACAGAATTTTCATATATCATTTTCGTAAGGACAGCTGCCAAATTTGTATGGAAAACTATATGGGGGTAATTCTCTACCAACTCACACGAAATCGGGAAAAGTTGCCCCGACCCCTCTTCGATTTGCGTGAAACTTTGTCTTAAGGGGTAACTTTTGTCCCTGATCACGAATCCGAGGTCCGTTTTTTGATATCTCGTGACGGAGGGGCGGTACGACCCCTTCCATTTTTGAACATGCGAAAAAAGAGGTGTTTTTCAATAATTTGCAGCCTGAAACGGTGATGAGATAGAAATTTGGTGTCAAAGGGACTTTTATGTTATATTAGACGCCCGATTTGATGGCGTACTCAGAATTCCGAAAAAAACGTATTTTTCATCGAAAAAAACACTAAGTTTTAAAAATTCTCCCATTTTCCGATACTCGACTGTAAAAATTTTTGGAACATGTCATTTTATGGGAAATTTAATGTACTTTTCGAATCTACATTGACCCAGAAGGGTCATTTTTTCATTTAGAACAAAATTTTTCATTTAAAATTTCGTGTTTTTTCTAACTTTGCAGGGTTATTTTTTAGAGTGTAACAATGTTCTACAAAGTTGTAGAACAGACAATTACAAAAATTTTGATATATAGACATAAGGGGTTTGCTTATAAACATCACGAGTTATCGCGATTTTACGAAAAAAAGTTTTGAAAAAGTTACTTTTTGCGTTTCTCTTTGTTTCGTCGTCCGTATCTGTCGCGGGTGACCATGAACGGCCATGATCGATGACGACCAACTTTTTCAAAACTTTTTTTCGTAAAATCGCGATAACTCGTGATGTGTATAAGCAAACCCCTTATGTCTATATATCAAATTTTTTTTAATTGTCTGCTCTACAACTTTGTAGAACATTGTTACACTCTAAAAAATAACCCTGCAAAGTTAGAAAAAACACGAAATTTTAAAATGAAAATTTTTAATCTAAATGAAAAAATGACCCTTCTGGGTCAATGTAGATTCGAAAAGTACATTAAATTTCCCATAAAATGACATGTTCCAAAAATTTTTACAGTCGAGTAACGGAAAATGGGAGAATTTTTAAAACTTTTTTAGTGTTTTTTTCGATGAAAAATACGTTTTTTTCGGAATTCTGAGTACGCCATCAAATCGGGCGTCTAATTTTACATAAAGTCCCTTTGACACCAAATTTCTATCTCATCACCGTTTCAGGCTGCAAATTATTGAAAAACACCTCTTTTTTCGCATGTTCAAAAATGGAAGGGGTCGTACCGCCCCTCCGTCACGAGATATCAAAAAACGGACCTCGGATTCGTGATCAGGGACAAAAGTTACCCCTTAGGACAAAGTTTTACGCAAATCGAAGAGGGGTCGGGGCAACTGCTGTGTGAGTTGGCGGAGAATTACCCATGGACAAACTTATGATGCAAAATGGCTTCTTCGGGCATACTGAAGGCACCAAAAAAGTTTCAGCCTGGTTAAAAAAATACAAAAAATAAAATAGAAAAAAGACCGTTTTCGTAGAGAATTGCTCTGTATAATTTTTCAAGATTGAAAATTGACCATTGGTTACTGAGATTTCTTTTTCTTTGCCAATGATACAAAATAGCTTCTTTGATCATAAGAAATATGTCAAAGCTTGAGCCAAATATAAAAAAATACAAAAAATAAAAATCGTCGACATCAGCCGATTTTGTAGAAAATTGCTTACGTGCATATCTTAAAAAAAAACGTTTTTTAAAGTAATTTTTAGTAAATTATTCTTTTAAAAAATGTAACTCTGCAAAAAAACGTCTCACAAAAACTTATCTCAAAATGGGCCATTTTTGGTCCAAAATTCTAAAGAGTTGGTATTTCAAAATCCCTTTTTGAGAGAAAAGTTAATTTAAAGCTTTAAATCAACCTACAATATACCAAGTTATCACAAACCACCATTTAACTCCAGTGAAAATCCCACCCAATTGAGTTCCCAACACCTCCCCCTCTGCTGAAACCATATGACATGGACATTGAGTGACCCTATGCTCCCTCGTCCTTGCGCTCTGATTTTCTCGGAACTCGTGAGTTCCAAACACTCCGCCGGAAGGATACATCAATGTCAATGTGTTTTTCCTCCCCCACTCACACGCGCTCGCTTCGCTCAGTTTCTTTCTTTCAGTCTTTCATTGACCGTGGCCTGCGTCGGGTGTTCTGGAAAAATTGTGCAACTCCAAGTGCAAGTGTAACTTCCGGGAAATTCCGGTGCAAAGCTGCTGCAATTGGTACATGTGTGTGTGTGTTTGTGCGAGGGTTGTTCGAGTGGAGGAAAAATAAGGGAAAATTGTGAAAAACAACCCCTTCTGGAAAAATAGTGTTAACGTGGGAAAAGAAGAGAAAGAGAGGAAGAGGGGAAAAGTGTGGAAAATGCTGCTGTTGGTTTCGGCGGTGGAAAGCCTCTAGGGATCGATTCGGCCACTACATTTAATAGGATTACACCAGCGAACGGTTAGTGCAGCAGCTGCAGCCAAACCAAGGGTGGAAGAATCGATTCCGGTTCGGGAAACAGCAGGAAGTGCAGATTAGCAGAAACAGTAACAGCAGCACCAGCACCAGCTGGTTGGTTCTGAGTTGGAATTGAAAGAACGTTTTCAGCAGGGGAAAATACAAAAGTGATCTGCAGTTGAGGTATGTTTGAACAAATGCATTGTTATACTGTCTGAAGGGTTACATACGTATGGAATGAAACTACAGTCTAATAGTAAAATCAAGTTTATTTTAAATAACGAAAACGAAGCACTTGCAAAAGACCGTCCCAAAAAATGAAAAAACGAAAAAACGAAACTATTGGCACTACGCCCCCCGGGGCATGGCCTTCCTCTAACGTGGGATTTCTGCTCCAGCGCCTCTGACGAGACAGGAGAAACCGGGACCGACGTTTTACTTCACCATCCGATAGAAGCTCAGTGGATAAGGCGGGAATCGAACCCGCGTCTCATAGCATCATCGGGATCGGCAGCCGAAGCCGCTACCCCTGCGCCACGAGACCCAAAAAAATGAATAGTTGTCAAAACTTTGGTGCTCACCCCAAGAATGATAGATTAGGATGTCAGGAACAATGTTTTCATACAACAAAAAAATCCCAAAAATGGTTTACAACTCGCGCGCGGAGCTTGAATGAAAAAATGGCATTTTTCGAGTATTTTTCAGAAATGCGCGTAACAATCATACTAAAAGCCATTAAAATTTGGTCGCCTTGGGCATCAAGTTATAGTTTAATGTCCCCTGAACAAATTTCTGTACAGACATAGTCCATAAAAGCTTGTGTTTAGGCATGGCAGAGCGTTTTAGGGAGAAAAATTTATATTTTTTAGCTTAAAAATTTCAAAAATCACTCCTCAAAACGAGCCAAACTATTTTGCAGCCAAAACTGATGCATTCAGCTTATAGGAGAAAATCTCACCTTTTTCCATGAAATGTTTTTAACAAATATCTTTTTTGAGCGAGCAATATAAAAATATCCAAAATATATGCCTTCTCGTTTGTGATCATAGTAGCTCATGTTTTATGCTAAAATCGCTTATATACTAAGAATATTGAAAATTCGTCACTTTTTGTTCACTAAAATGCAAATATCTCGGCTTTGCGTGGACATAAATTGAATGTTAAAAAAAGCAAAATGATCTCCGTAAAATTTCCTACAAGCTGAATGCATTAGTTTTGGCTCGTATTGGGGAGTATTTTCGAAATTATTTAGCTAAAAAATACAAATTTTTCTCCCTAAAACGCCCTGCTATGCCTATACACGAAGTTGTTGTAGTTGTAGGTAAACAATTTTTGGGATTATTTTTTGTATGAAAACATTGTTCCTGACAACCTAATCTATCATTCTCAGGGTGAGCACCAAAGATTTGACAACTTTGCATTTAGGACGGCCTAACTTGCAAGTAATTGTCCACGGTTAATGGATGGTCCCTATTGCAAAAAAGGCTATATTTATATTATCATTTTTGATTGCCAATTTGCCATCCTTAAAATGCGTTTTTCTTCGCTTTTTTTAAACTCCGGTGCATTTTTTTTTTAACTTTTTTCATAGCAAAAACTAGGAAAATAATAAAATAAAATAGAGAATTCTACTTATAGTAATAAATAGTGAAATTTATTCCGTGTGTTTTATTTTATTTGAGCGGTCCTAATCATAACCCACATTAACCTTTTCAAAGACACCAAATCGTACAGAAATGTAAACAAATAAAAAAACACAAAATTAGGACTTATTAGAAAAAATTGTTCCAGAAAAATTCCTGTTCTTTTATTTGATTTTTAATAACACAAAGCTGAATTCGTGAAATACATATATTTCTTATTTTTTGTTAATTTAGGGAACTTAAAAAGTCATATTTTGCGCTAAAGTTTAGGATGCTGCATAATCGGGTACCACAGATATATATATATATATATATATATATATATATATATATATATATATATATATATATATATATATATATATATGTATATGTATATATATATATATATATATATATATATATATATATATATACAGCAATTCCCCACGAAAACAGCATGATTCGAAAAAAAAGTTCTCCGATCGGGCTCAAAATTTTTCTGGGGGATCCTTGGCCGAAATAATTAGACCCGTATTTTTTTGTTTGGCCATTAGGGTGACCTACGCCGTGTTAGGGTGGTCCGAAAAATGGCAATTTTCGTCGATTTTCGCAAAAACCACTTTTTTCAAAAAATCATATCTCCGCGCCATTTCATCCGATTTTAGCTGTCCTAGACGCAAAAGAAAGGTGATTAGTTTGGCTATTTGGGAAAAATAGTAAGAAGTTTCGAAAATCTAGCTTAACATTTGAAAAGGTCATATGAAAACATAAAATGCTGTTTTGAAGGTCTCGGGACCAAAGAGCCTATGTCTGAAAATATTTTTATCGGATTCCTCGGAAAATTTCACATAACATATCAAAAAATGGTGAAGTTATGTTTTCGATACTCTGAGATACGATTTTTTGAAAATAAAAACTATGTTTTTCGACGCGCCACGCGCAAAAATTGGAAAATGACGAAAACGGGGAAAAATCGACTTTTTTTCACTAAAACTGCGATAACTTTAAAATTTCAGCGATGACCTATAGATGTTATGGTACCAAAAGTTGCGTCTTTTAATTACGAAAATTTTAGTACCCTAACATGTATAGGTCATCGCTGAAATTTTAAAGTTATCGCAGTTTTAGTGAAAAAAGTCGATTTTTTCCCGTTTTCGTCATTTTCCAATTTTTGCGCGTGGCGCGTCGAAAAACACAGTTTTTATTTTTAAAAAATCGTATCTCAGAGTATCGAAAACATAACTTCACCATTTTTTGATATGTTATGTGAAATTTTCCGAGGAATCCGATAAAAATATTTTCAGACATAGGCTCTTTGGTCCCGAGACCTTCAAAACAGCATTTTAAGTTTTCATATGACCTTTTCAAATGTTAAGCTAGATTTTCGAAACTTCTTACTATTTTTCCCAAATAGCCAAACTAATCACCTTTCTTTTGCGTCTAGGACAGCTAAAATCGGATGAAATGGCGCGGAGATATGATTTTTTGAAAAAAGTAGTTTTTGCGAAAATCGATGAAAATTGCCATTTTTCGGACCACCCTAACACGGCGTAGGTCACCCTAATGGCCAAACAAAAAAATACGGGTCTAATTATTTCGGCTAAGGATCCCCCAGAAAAATTTTGAGCCCGATCGGAGAACTTTTTTTTCGAATCATGCTGTTTTCGTGGGGAATTGCTGTATATATATATATATATATATATATATATATATATATATATATATATATATATATATATATATATTTATATATATATATATATATATATATATATATATATATATATATATATATATATATATATATATATATATATATATATATATATATATATATATAAAAAACGAAAAGACTGTCAAACAAAATTTTAAAAATAACTTTCAAATGCCTATCCAAATTTGCAATCAAAAATTACTTTACTCATTCTTTTGATAAACAAAAATCGTTTTCATATTGTTATTTCAAGGCAATTTGATGTATTTTTTCGAACATTTTCCATTTTTCCACTTGATAATACTTTATCAAGAAAAAGCACCCCTGCTAAAAATATTTGAGAAAACCTGAGATCATTTCCTACAATATTCCTTTTTTGGCTGCTGGTTGCTGAGAAGCAGCCTCTTGAAACTTTAATTTTGTGAAAAATGAGTTATTCTCAGTGTTATCTAACTATTCCTCATTTTTCAACTTGCGCTTTCTTTTTACTAGAAATAATTTTTAAATAAAAAAATGAAGATTAGAATATTCAAAGGGATCCTGGATATTTTTAAATGTTGACAGACATTACATTCAGAAATTATTTTATCATAGATAAGCACAAAAATAAAAGATAAATGCAGTTTTTAACATTGAAATTCGAACTAATAGTTTCAAAGATATCGCAAGTTGAAAAATAAAGGCTTATTAGATGGCACTGAGAGAAACTCACTCAATTTGCACAAAATTTAAGCTAAAAGTGATCTGAACAACCAGCAGGCCGATCAACAAAGTAAAAAAAAGGAGAATTGTACACTGAAATAAAAACAAAGTACAAAATTCCTTTATTGTAGGATTTTTGCATCCTTTCCTTGTTTAGTAATATGGGTTTTTCGAATTATTGAATAAGGAAAAGAGGAAAAATTCTTAAAATATTGTACTTTTTTTTTATTTCAGTGTAAGAAATTTTCATAGCTTTTTGAAAAAAATAAGCTAGACAACGATCCTGCTTAAACTTTCTTTTCGTTGGGTTCAGTAAAATTGAATTAACACAATTCAAGTAAATAGGTACTAGGTTCATGAAGTATTTTTAAATAGCAAAATCTGAACATTTTTCGAAAATTTTTACCTAAGGATATCTTAAACTTGAAAACGGTGGACACCTAAATATGATCTTCAATTATTTAGTTTTTTGCAAAAATTTAGTTTTTTTTTTCGAAAATCCCATTTTTTCAAAATTGCATATATCCAGTTTCATATTTAGCATCATCCTTAATTCTTGCTCGAAAGATGACCTTTTCCCATTCCTGAAGGCCAATACGCACCTCCCAAGAAAAGGGATCACGAAATGGCTTTACGAACAGCAGAGCAAAGGAGAGGGAACGATCTCTTGGGGCTTTTCTTCACCCTCTCTGGCTTGCTTTCGCTGGCCGCTGCTGCCCATATGACATTTTTCTTGACCGGTTCCTTCCGAAGTGCGTATACCGCTTAAAAAACATAAAGTTTAATCCAAATAAAAAAAAATAAAAAAAAAAGTCATGAAAAAGAATCATTCTTTTATTAAATTGTTTGCAATTCTCTATTGTTAAATTGTAGAGCAATTCTCTACGAAATTGGCCGATTTCAACCATTTTCATTTTTTGTTTTTTTTTTTTAATTTGGCTAAAACTTTGTGGGGGCCTTTCCTATGACCAAAGAAGCCATTTTGTGTCATTGAAAGTTGTTCATACAAAAATGGTACGCAAATATTTAAAATCTATTACTTTTGAAGGAATTTTCTGATCGATTTGGTGTCTTTACTAAAATTGTAGGTTTGAAAATTTAAAGTTTAATTTCAACTGAAAAATTCCCTTTGAGTAATTAAACATTAAGTGGCTGTATCTTGAAAACGGTGTGACTTATCAAAAATCAAAAAAGTACTTTTCGACTGCAAATTTGATTTAACATTGAAAACTGAAGTAAAAAATTTGATTCGACTAAAATTTGTATTTTTCCAAAAAAAAACACTTTTTTGAACCATAACTCGGCGGCTTCTGTGGCTCAAAAGTTGCGTTTTTTTGTCCCCTAAATCATATCAAAAATTTTAATTTTTCCTGATTTCCACAATTCCATACGTATGTAACCCACTTTCAGCGGGGAAAATAATCCTACCTTTTTGAAGCCATTCTCCAACTGCAATTGCAATTTCGCGCGGGTGGAAAATCCCCCATCATTATTTCATCCGAAAAGCAACATTTTATTCTTCAATTCATCGTCCCACGTGGGATTTACCTTTTTATTTTCCTTTTCACGGCATTCCCAACGAACTGAACCTTGAATGAAAAATAAAATAAAATGGAAAATGCCTACATTCAATCGTTTTGAATTGCAAATCGCCGTAATTTTCGTCGTGGTACTTTATTATCTCTTCGCAGTAATGGTGGTGGTGGCGGTGCTGGTATAATTAATCTGTAAACAAAACAAAAACACATTTCTTAATTAATGTAAATTCAGACATTAAATTGTAGAAACCACACCGACGTTCAACGTGTGTCGCACGTGCGTTCAATTTTTTGTGACGGGTAGGAAACGCACGCGTTTCGAAGGAGGTGAACTCAATATCCGGCTGCTTTCGCAATTCGCCGCAGGAGGTGAAGTGTGTCCTCGTGGAGCAGCAGGAAGCGGGCTGATCCGACGGGAAATGGGCGAAATTCGGAGAATTTGGCAGATTATCGTGATTTAAGGATAACGTTTTGCCAAGGATGTTGAACAAACGTTTTTGCCTTTATTGAGGATTTTGTTGGCTTAAAGTTTAAATTACAAAAAAAACTGGCTAAGTCTAGCTGTGTCAGGAAGTTGGTTAAACTTTCTCGTAATTTCGCTGCCGGCCATCAATCTTCATCAATAGATTTTTTCAAAACTCAGAAAAGAAAACCTGAGAAATATATTTTGAAGGAACTTTAAGAAGTGCAACATAGACCAATTTACAGTCAAGACGTTTTCAGAAATTCTGGGATGAAATAGTTTCTAAATTTCAAAATATTACAATTTCTTCCATACAATCGAGTCTTGAGGTGTGCACCAACAAAAAAATTCAAAGAAAAAGGAAAACTTTTTCCTTTCTCCCCACACACACAAACAAACACCAGGAAACACGAACGAAAAAAAATCGTGCGTGCGTGCGTGAGAAAAAGCTTTCCCACACGTGTCGGTGTAGGTGGGCGTGGGCACACATACCAGCTTTCACACCTTTCGCCACACACACAGTAGGCTGTCACGATGATGATGGAAATCCCATCAACCTGTAAGACCATCCTTTCAAGCCGCATCGCGTGTTTATTTTTTCCTGTCTGTTGCTCAGTCCAATCTTGGTGTGATTCCTATAAGGGAGATTGGTTGATTGATTATGGATTTTTTGTAAAATTTAAAATTTTGTTTGAAAACATCCTAGAAACTACCCTATTTGGCGATTTAGTTCATTTATTCGTTTTCGCAGACTGGACTTCGTCATGTTAATGTGATGATTGTCAAGCTTGATTGCTTAGAAGGTTATCTTTTAGACATCCAATAAAATACTTTCTTATTCAAAAAGCATTATTAAAGCTAACGAAGGGGCTCTGGTGTTTGCCTACCGCCAGGCAAAACACCCCCGAAGGTAGGCAATTTCGAAAGAGACCATCTACAAACCACACCACGCGCTCTGCTGTAACAACGCACTCAGCAAAAAAAAATGGCATCCATAATACGGAGAACCAGCCAGTCTCTGCTTATGTATTCATAACACAATCATCGATTTTACCCGGCGCAGCCAAAAGGACGAACGGCGAAAACAGTATTAGAGGGAAAATGGAAAAGGCTTTTCCCGCATTAGGCCGACCTACCAGAAATTACATGTCTGTCGGCGAACGCAACGATTGACCTTAGGCTCGGGTAAGTGGTTCCCCTCGAGTAATGTCAATATTTTGATTTATGTAAAAAATCCTTATCGTGATTTTTCATCTAAAAAAACTACTTGCAGTCCTTAGGAAAAAAAAAGTTCAATGACCTACGAAATGTCCAAAACACACATAAAAAAAACTTCAACATTGTGCAGGCAAAGTTGCGCCGCCAGCAAACTTTCCAGTTAGCCGGAGAAACTTGTTGTCATAAATTTTCAAAACCCGCAGCAAGCCCATTAGTGTGCGCTGGGTTTTCTCGACAATAAATTTTAATTACTGCTTCATGACCCGGAAGACAGGGTGGCCACTAATAAGTCAAGGAAAAAAATATCCAAGTTCACTATTTACTTTTTTTTACGATTTCTTAAGCGAAACATGTGGCAAAACAAAGAATTTTGGGCTAGATCAGGTTGAGTCTAGAGGTCGCTGTAGAACATTGAAGTTTGCATGGGAAAATTGGCAGATATGTACCATAAAATATTTTTTTCAGAGTTTCGGCGACCAGTGGCGTTGTTCTTGTCTAAATAGCCTAAAAAGTTAGTTTCTTTTAGGAATTTCAATGCTCTATCACTTTCTTCAAGAGTGTTAAGCAATCTGAATTGCTCCAAATTTTGGATACTATAAAATTGTTTACTCAGCAAAAAAACCAATGGTAAAATCACATGCAAAAGCTTGCAAATCATCTTTGAGAAAAAGACCCTTAATTTGGCATAGTCGATTTACTTCCTTCGACAAAGTTGCAGAGCACTCATTTTGCTATACAGTCATGCCCCGGTTTTGCACATCTCGGTTTCGCTCAGCCCCGGTTATGATTCGTTCAGTTGCCAGTTGCGCGGCCCTGTGCTTCGCTGAAGCAATAAAAAAAAATCAAAAATCATACAAACTTCAAAAAATTATAGTGTTTTAGAATCAGAATGATGTCAATTATCCATTGCAATTATAATACATGAAAATATTCACAAAAATACGTATTTTTCTTGTATTTTGAAAAGGCATTTATTTCTCGAAAAAATACTCAAAATTAATAATTTTGTTACATGGGTTTGAAAGTTATAACACACATTTTTGAAAATACAAAAAAAAAAACACAAATCTATGTATTTCCTGAAAAATACTAAAAATTTCACAAAACTACGCATTTTCGAAAAAATACAAAAAATAAGAATTTTACACTATGGGTTTGAAATGATCGTGGTTTTTTCCAATATTTCGAAAGCAATAACACATTTATTTGAAAAAAAAAACTACTTTTTTCCGAAAAAAAATACAAACAAATAAGTTTTAACAATATTTGTATCAAATGATCGGATTTTTTAATACATTTCAAATGTAATAACACACATTTTTTTAAACACTCAAAATTTTCACAAATCCAGATTTTTTCAAAATATTCAAAAAATTTCAGCTTTTTTACAAAAAAAAAATCTGGTCATTTGTTACCCATATAGTAAAAACTGAAATTTTGATTATTTTTTTTAAACTACGTGCAGTTTTGTAAAAATTTTGATCATTTAAAAAAACCATCGAAATCTATAAAAAATCTTAATCATTTATACCCATTTTGTAAAAAAAGCAAAAAGTTAGTTTGGTGATAATTTTGGGTTTATCACAAAAAAATATTATTACTACCGTCAGTGGGGGTGACATTGGGTCTGTGGGGTGAGATTGGGTCAAAGTGATTTTTTACGGATTTTACCATTTTTCAGGTTCTTCTCAATGAAACTGAATTCTGTTAAAAGGGTTTTGTAGGAGACATCTTAAGATGACTTCACTGGAAAAATCTCGTTCCTAGAACAAATCCTGTTATTTTGGCAGCTGTCTAAAGTTGGGGTACGTTTTTGGCCAAAAATGACCTCTCGAAAAATCATTTTTCTAATATTTTTGTTAGAATTGCTCGCAAACTACCCAAATGTTTGAAAATCTCCACTTCAAACATTTTAGCGTGTCAATACGATTCCCTCGAACAAGAAACACTGTTGGTGACTTGTTTTTACCATATCGTTGTATTTGAGCATCATTTTAGTTTCATTTGACCCAATGTCACCCCTTCTAAGGGGTGAGATTGGGTCAATTTTCAAACTATTGGCATTTAAGGTAGTGTTCATCAAAATCCACCATAATTTGGGAAAATATTAGTAAACTATCTAAGAACAAATCTACGTTGACAGATTTTCGATGTTATTTAAATTGTTTTTGTTATAAAGAAATTACGAGAGGTGTATCGTTTTTTGACCCATAGTCACCCCCACTGACGGTATCGAAATGTTTAAAAAATTCCGAAGCAGTTGATAGCCATATTGTAAAAAACTGTTTTTTTTTGTATTTTTTCAAAAAACAAAAAAAAAATATTTGAGTATTTTCAAAAAAATGTGTTATTGTTTTCGAAATATATGAAAAAATCCCGATATGGTGATACCCATATTGTAAAAAACTATTTTTTAAATAATTTTCTTAACATACATAGTTTTGTGAAAATTTTGAGTATTTTCAAAAATGTGTGTTGTAGCTTTCGAAATGTATGAGAAAATCTCGATCATTTCATAATTTGCAATAACAATCATTTTGATTTTTTTGTCGAGGAAAAATTTTACATAAAAAAAAGGAAAAACACATATTTTTTGTAAAAATTGTAAAAATCTGTCGGCGAAATTTGATTTTCTATACATTTCTGCGAAATCGCCCGTATAAACTTAAAGACAAGAACTTGATGAAATAATTCCTTTTATTCGAATAAAACCTTTTTTGAAAATCCAAGAAAAAAATTAACAGAAATTTTGAATAAATTTTCACTTTTTTATGTAAATACTAAAATTTTCACTAACACCCGTGTTTCATGGAAATACTAAAATTTCAATATGATAATTAAGCAATGTGGAATTTTGTATGCATTTTTATTTTTAAAGAGTTTTTTTAATATTTAAATTAATTCAATTTTCTCAAGCTACCGTATTCTATAAAAAAAAACTCCAATTTTTAATATTTTCAATATGGGTATCAAACATTTTGAAATTTAGTTTGCATTTTCGCTTTATTACAGTTTTTGTTTTAAATAAAGGAAATTGGTTTGGTACCAATACTGAAAATTATGCAAATTTCAGTAATTTAGTTATTTTTTCATTAAATACAGCAAAAGGCAAAGCAATCCACTTTAACGACCCCCGGGTCTTTTGTGGTCTCTGTTGCAAGTTTCTGCTCATTTCTAGGCGTCCGAAGGTTATGTGTGGTGAGTCACTCATAACCTCTTTTACGCTAATGGACCGACGTTTTACTTTCCCATCCGATAGAAGGCGTGGTCAGGCAAATCTCGTCTCGAAAAATGCCACCGGGTCCGTCTGGGATTGAACCCAGGCCATACTGGGGTTTGGAGGCTACCACGCTAACCACTAAACCACCGGACCCGGATTCATTAAATACAGTGTGAAAATGAAATTGTGAAAATTAAATAATTACCAATAAAAACTAAATTTCGTACCTTTAGATACCCAAACATGATTTTTTTTCAAATATTTTCATGATAAACGTTATTTTGTGAAATAATCAATATTTCACAAAATACCGTAAATCACAAAAATATTAAAAAAAATAATGCTATGCTATGCTAAAACACCGTATTTCAGAAAATAACTAAAATTTTCATAAATTTTTGTATTTATTTTTTAAGCCTTTTTCTTGAAATACGGTATTTTGTGAAAGTTGGAATGTGCAGTGCATTTGGAAGAAAATTGCCCATGTGGTTTACGAATGATCCCTATTTTACAAAAAAGATTGAAGTGTCTTTTGTGAAAATTTATTTATTTAATTTATCAAACCTCTATAATTTTATCATTCAGGATCTATAAAATAAAATTAATTAATTAAGATGTGACGAAAAAACCTACAAAATTTCCTCGAAACTTTCCACCCTGTTCAAAATTAGCTCCAGGGCAAAAAAAAAACTTGCTCTTTCTCAGCAACCCCCATTTCGCCGAATGGCTTACAACCAAACTTAGAACATTTCCCTTATTATTACTCGAAACTTTCGGGCGCTCTCGGGTAGGGCAAAACTTGTTATTTTCTTCCAACAAGTTGTAAAAGAACGCTTTCAGCATCAACTCCCACGAAAGCACTGCTGGAAGCGCGAGTAATGTTCCACCATTCTTAGACTGGTGGATTTACTTCTTTTTTTTGCTATCTGTAATCGAATCTGACTTCTTTTTATCCAAGAGGATCTGGAAGCTATGCCAATTTGAAGTTGATTGATTTGTTTTGCTCGCGGATTTCCAGTCAGTCGTGGAAGTTGTTGCTGCACGAGAATTCTTGGGAAAAGCGAGCAATTTAAATGCTTTGAAATGGAAATTTTTCTCTTTTGAAGACGTGTTGAATCGATCGAAGATTTATGTGTTGGATTAATGATTTCACGGAAACAGTAATTTGATGTATTATGACTTAGTCTATTGAATACGTAAAGAATTTTGATTTAAAAAATGGTAACAATAATCGACCTCATTTCGCGAAACAAGAATGTTGATCAAATTATTGTCCCTTTTCTTTCGTGTTCCCAACATTTACAACAGCAAAATAAAATCAACATGATGAAGGTATTTTTCAAGAGAGTCGGGTAAGCCCCTCGAGGATACCCAGCACCCTAAAAGGGAAGCCGCAAATTGGATTTTCCGTTTTTCTTGTTCCAAATTCCTCGGAATTGAAAAACCCCGTTCGGCGTGTTATCCTTATTTTTCTCCTCCAACTGCTTCAAACATATATACAGGGAGCGAAAAAAAGACACGTTTTATTGCGGCGGAATAGCTGGGATGATTCTAAATGGGTAAAAGGCAAGAAAAACGACCTTTTTAATTGTTGGGAAATTGATGTTTCCACTGGGATCTTTTGAACGAAATTGAACGATGGTAACATTTTAACAGGAAAATGAAGCAATAAACCGTAACTGCGTCATTTCTTGTATCAATATGGCGGAACGTAACACCTGATGGGTAAAATCAATTTATTGCAACGTGTTGGATCACACTCACCTTTGCTCTGGGTATAGCTAAACCGATGTGTGGAGAAAATGCCAATGGTGTGTGCGGAAAAATTCAATCAATCGTGGAAAATTGACCTGCCTTTCCGCTGCCTGCGTTAATTTACTTGCTTTCATGGTGATCTTCATGTTTTTTTTTTATGATTAATAATATTGTTTAAATTTAAATTTAAAAACATCTCTTAAAATTCAAAAACCGCAGAAACTTTTTTTTTTCTCATCTTTTGCCTTGTTTCTGTGCTGTGTTTTTCAATCCAATAAACGCTGGCCGGCAGCGAAATTATGGGAAAGTATTATTTGTATCAGACTAAGATTGCCACCTTGCTCTGCTTCCAAAGACACATTTTAGAATAGCAGACAACGATGTAACCGAATTCCGAGATCATTGGACATTATTGGCTCCCATTTTAACAAACAAATTTAATGCAAAATAAAACCAAAAAATAGTTATTTTATTTCAGTGTGGTTGAGGTACCCGAACCTCACCGATTTCAATGAAATAATTTGTGTATATGGAGCCAGTTACACTCGAAAAAGGCATTTGAGAAGGGCGTAAGTGTATTGAATATGTGTATTTCGTAATTTAAATATTGCTGTATCTCGAAGCCGTTGCATCCAATCAAAAAGCGGTCGAGGACAAACTTGTAGAAAATTTCACGGGCCTTCCGAAAAAAATACACTGATGGAATAAAACACGCCACTTTTGTGAGTTTTTTTAAATTTAAAAATAAAATTTGAAGGTGTGTCCACGCTTCTTTTTCGTTCAAAATTTTTGTGGTTATAAACTGTTTTTAGTGCTCTAAACGTAAGAAAAATAATCAAAAACCGTTTTTACTTTTGAAACCGCTGTAACTTTACAAGGATTGGACTTAGGACAATGGTAAATACGGAGACGTTTATGTAAAATTGTCTGGAGAATCGATTCCCGCCTTCGGCTTTTGAAAATTTTGACGTTTAGAGCACTTTAAAAAGAACGTTTTGAAAATGATTTGTGTATTTTTTCAAAGGGACCATCCATAAACCACGTGGACACTTTTTGGGAATCTCAAACCCCCACCCCCCCCTTCGTGGACAATTGGGTCCTAAAATGAAACTTAGATTGCTGATATTATTGTTTACAGCGGTAAAGCTTATTTTTCTGAGTACAATGACCCTTTGTACGACCACAAAGAGTTTAAAATGGATTTTTAAATCAATTTTGAAAAATTAACCTCACGGTCCTTCTTGACAGAAAAGCTCCTACTTGACAGCTCGTTACAAGGGGACCATAGTTGATGCATCAAAAAAATGTTGTCTTGTCAAAAAAAAAAAAAAAAAAATATGCGGTAAAATAAAAAAAAGTGATCAGAAATGGGTTTTAATCGTGTTTTCACCGTTGTACATAAAAATTGACATAGGGCTTTAGTACCCAATTGTCTATACAAAAAAATCTTTTTTGTATGGAGCGTGGACAATCGCAATAACCCCCCCCCCCCCTAAAGTGTCCACGTGGTTTATGAATGGTCCCAAAGGAGAGTTGCTCCATCCTAAATTTTTCGTGAGTCTTCTCATAAAAGTGGCGTGATTTTTTCTTTCAGTGTTTTTTTTTTCAGAGAGCAACGGCTTCGAGATACAGCAATATTTTAATCACTTACGCCCTTATCAAATGTCATTATTGAGTGCAACTTGCTCCAAAAACACAAAAAACGGCTTGTTTAACACCTAAACTCCCAAGCTCGAGAAAAAGGGGGAATTTCCATACAAATTCCCCCTTTTTCTCGAGCTTGGGAGTTTAGGTGTTAAGCGTAGGATATTATGTTTACAAATTTTAATAAAAATTGGAGAATGCCGAGAAAAAAAGTACCTAAAAAATTCCTGTTTTGGGCTGGAATTGCTCATTTGTTAACTGAAGATATCTCAATATCTTTTGATTCTATTTTCAATGTCAAAATGTGAAATTTTCTGTGCTTTTCAAAAACAAATTTCGAAATTTTAATATCAAGCCTATTAGGCTGGTACAAATATTTTTAAAAGTTTTTGTCACCCCCCCCCTTCAAAATTGGCCCGAAAAATCAGGGGGCAAAAAAAATATTTTTGCAATAAACTTCAAAATTTCAATGAAAATTCAAGTGCAACCAGCTGAAATCAAATTAAAATACATTCTCCTGCGTTTAAAATCATTTTTAGCATGTTTGGGTTTATTAAAAAATCTTAAGATTTTTTGAACATTTTCGATGCAAAATCTTTTTTTTCGATACAATTTTTGTTTTTGTCAGATCTTAGATTTTTTGAAAACTAATGATTGCAAAACAACTGAACTAGTGTAAAATGCATTTTAAAACACTTTTTTCATTTAAATGTGAAGACTGTGGCTTGTTATTTAAATTTTTATATTTTTTTATTTTTTTGCCCCCCCCTTGACCTCGGCCAGGGCCGAGGGACAAAAACTTTTTTAAATATTTGCATCGGCCTTAACGTCTTAAAAAAGTAGGTACTTCTACCCTTTTATAAAGTTAGGCTGATTTTTAGAATTTCGTTATTATTTCTTTAGAAAAAGTGCAGAAAAGTCTTAAAAGTTTCATATTTAAGGGAGCGTTATTTTATTACGGAACGCAGTTTTTGGGATGGCGAAGGCCATGTATAAAAATTTAAACAAGAAGCCTTGGTTTCAACATTTTAATGATTATACATTATACACCCGTCCAGTTGTTTTGCAATCATTAGTTTCTAAAATATCGAAATATTGACGAAAATTTATTTTTTTCGAAAAAAAAAGTTTTTGCGGTGCTGTTTATTTCATAAAAATTCAAAACATTTTTAACACTTGTAGCCCCAACGGGGTTAAAAAAGCTGGAAATTCAACTTCAACGGTTCTTTGAATACTTGGGAAAAAAAAATTGGAAATGCTTTTTTCACTGTAACTTAGGATAGACGCATCTGTTTTGGATCTACCTTGTTGTAGGTGATTCTTAACATCCTTCCGGATCGTTGGTGCTACAAGTATTAAACGAGCCCAAGCATGCTAAAAATAATTACCAATGCAGAAAAATGCATTTAAGATTGTTTCAGTTAATTAAACTGCTATTTTCATGGAAATTTGGATTTTTTTGAAAAAAAATATTTTTTTTGCCCCTTGATTTTTTGGATTAATTTTGGAGGGGAGGACGACATAAAATTTTAAAAATATTTGCAACGGCCGAGATATCTCCAGTCTCCAGACTACTAATAAGGGCTATTTGAAATGATACTTTAATATTTTTTTTTAAATTTAGCATATTAAAATATCCAAAGTTTCTTTCTATATTTTATGGTTTAAGAATAAGGAATTTTGAATTAAATTTGAATTTCGTTGATCATTTTCGAAGATTATTGATCATCACTCTAAAATGCTCTGTATTGAATTCAAATTAAAGAATTTCTATACCAAAAAGAATCAGCATGTGCCGGTTGTTGCCTACTTGAAGCCGCTGAAAGAATTTTTGATCTAAATCAATTGTGCTTCTAAATTTATATAATTTTGTAGTACAGTCATTGACGTCCTAGTTGGCAATCATTGATTAATGACGATTTCCATAACTTCGCAAGGAATGGAATAATCGTTACCAAACAGTATCAGCATTTGTAGGGCACTATTCTAAACAACTTGTAGAAGGAATTTTGTCAAAAAATTTATAGCGACGCAAAATTTATATCTTTACTATGAATACAAAGAGACGAGTTGTTCCTTTTAGTTCCGCTATATATTTTTAATATCTTGACAGATACGTATTTCGTCTACTACTTGCAGACTTCATCAGTGTTCTGTTCTCGACTAGTCGACTAGTCGAGAACAGAACACTGATGAAGTCTGCAAGTAGTAGACGAAACACGTATCTGTCAAGATATTAAAAATATATAGCGGAATTAAAAGGAACAACTCGTCTCTTTGTATTCATAGTAATGCATTCTGCTACAACGCTCAACCAAACCACAATTATATCTTTAAACGAAAAATCATGGCAATGATGGAAGTCGTCACGTTAAACCATTTTCAGGGGCAAAAATATTCATTGAAATAATACTTTATAACTTGAAAAAAATATATATCTCTTATTTCTGCAAGTTTTATAATTTTTTTAATGTTTTTTTTGTCCCTGAAAATGTTTAAACTTCAAAATCCAAATTTAATTCAGAATATTGTTAGTCAAAAACCAAGAGAACATTTAATACAGCAAGTAACAAGAGTTTTATTGACAATGCTTCAAAACTCTCTTTTGTGTCGTTCCTCCAACACAGAAGCCAATCCCAATTGTTGGAAAAGAATCTGCCTGATTGGCATTCATGATTGGATTACTCAACTCAATCAATATTGTGGGAGACAATTTCTGCTCACCGCAGCTGTTTGGGTGGGAACTTTCTTTTTGTTGTGTCTCACCACACAGACAGACGAGATCGATTCTTTTGTATTATAGAAAATAAAAAGAAGGTTCAATTTCTACTTATCTGTGTTACTTTTTCTTATGACTAAGACAAATTGCACCCAAACGATCAACCTATAAATATCGGCACGAGCTCTCTGCAGATGGTGCACGCTGCAACGCTTTCGAAATCGAATTCGACCTAACTTGTTTTACTTGCGAGCGGCATTTTGGCATCGGGCAGCCGCGAAAAACATTTCCCAATCATGTGAGCTCGACCCGTCGTCAAGTCCCAGACAGTCGTCGTCGGGGGTCACCAGATGGCGTTCGAAAGCCACGCCAAACGCTTTCTTTCTGTTCGGTCAACGGTGGTAATTGAATTTCATTTCGTCATTTTCATATGAATACCCTCAACCCAGTGAGATGAGATCGACCGTATAATCTTCATCATTCAGCGTTGCAGTGACCCAGAGCAGCAGCTTACCGACGACCGACGTCCTGGTCGATTCCCTGAGCCTGACCGAGCAATTTATCCTCCCCACTTGTGATGGGTCCTGGACGGTTACACACTATCCTACCACGTGTATAGATGTACTCCAGCCAGGACGACAAGGACATGGTCATGAAACATCGCATGAATGGGCTCGGTAATATGGATTGCTCAATTTGGTGGCCTGTTTGAAGGGTGCCCTCGACAATGGATGCAACATGTATACGGACGATGATTACGACGATGATGAAAGTGATGGTCCTTGTGGAATCACTATTGGATGGACTTGGAAACCCCTCCTTGTGAACCTCACAAAATTGAAATATTGTTAGAAACATTTGCTAATACCAATGTTGTCAATAGATATCCTTATCGTCGATAACTCATTTAACATATATGTTACTAAAATTAACTTGTTGAAACCAAATCCTGTGTCACTTTTAAACAGGGTGACCACCCAAATCCTATTTACTAATTCCCGACTTTCCCAGAACCTTAAAAAAAGACATCTTTGGTATTTAAGAATGATAAAAAATAAAAAAACGTTTAATAAAAAATCCAATAATAACCATCGAACCAATTTTCGAAATTGAAAAAAAAAACAAGCTATTGACAGTTTGATTAGAAACAGAAACTTGACAACAACAAAAAAAAAAAAACTTCAAAAATAGAACCACTCATAACTTTGATTCGGAAAATTTATATCTGTAAAAATTCATAAAATTTCAAGGTTCATCAAAATTGCCGAACAAAATCTTTTTTTGCTCGGCAATTTTGAAGATTTTTTAAAGAAAGAGGATGGCACACCCACAGTTGGGCAACGCCATCCGAGAGAATAAAGAACACGATCTGGTAGTATAAAGGTACTGTGAAGGGACACAGAGGATTAATCCCGAGATTGACGAAAGCGTTATTCTCATGGGTTCATTTTCAAAACACTTCATCAACCAAAAAAAAAAAATGCCGATATCGAGACTCGAACCCAAGACCTTTGACATATCGAACCGCGCCTTTGCCGTATCGTACACCGAAGTTCGATAACTATGAGATGGTCATTTGACAATATAAGCCACTCAAAGGGTGTTTCAATGAACAAATGAACACAATTTCGTGGTGGTTCACCCGCGAGAGGTTATTCTTCCATTTAATTTTGGTAGAGCTATTCTCTCGGCTTTCTACTGTGGGTGCAAAAAAAGAAAATAACTTTATATTAAATTTCATATTGATTTATTTTTTTCTTTTCAAGCTTAATATAACATATTATTCTTCCAAAAAATCAAAATATCTTGGATTTCTCGTAATTTTTTTTTATCTGATTGCAAGGATTTTGATATTTAATTTTAAACATCAATGTTGATTTATAAAGTTGTCAGTGTTAGAGTATTTTGTATCTTTTTCAAGGAAAAATAAAGTTTAATAATATTTCATGCATTACCACTAGTTTTAACCCTCTATAACCTAACCCCGCCTTTAGACGGGCTTCGATCTAAAAAATCGCCAAAAATCAATTTTCCAACCGATTTTTGATCTTTAAAAAGCATTGGCAAGAAGAACTATTAAAATTTTAGAAAATTTCAGGGTTGGAAGTTTAACTTGTTTTTTGCCATATCGCTGTGAAACTGTCAACTTTTCCTGTCCTTCTGAAGAAATGAAACGGCCTACTTTTTTCTACCAAAAATAACAGAATCGAATAGCAACACTTTTCAAAATAAATGCTGAAAAGTTCTACTTTTCAGCACTGAAATGAGTGCTGAAAAGTTGAACATTTCAGCACTTGTTTCGAAAAGTAAAACTTTTCAACATTTTTTTTTATTTAAACGATTTATTGGAAAAATACATTAAAATTTTACTTAAAATTTTACTCAATGGGTGTTTTTCGGAGTTGCAAAAAATATTGTATGGAACTCGTTGCAAAACTTGATTTTTTCAACACTCGTCGTATTTATCCAACTCGGTGAACCTCGTTGGATAAATGTACGACTCGTGCTGAAAAAATCCTCTTTTTGCATAAACTACTATTATGTGCCTTTGCCAATGTTTTAAAAAATGTAATTTTCTTAGGGGTCAACTTTGGCTGTGTTTTATACTAACATTTCCTATATTTTCAGTAAAAAGTAGTATGCAGTAATTTTTGTAGTGTCCCAGACTATGCCTCTACGCACTTTTTTGCAATTTAAATGATGATGATGCCATTCTATAGCAAAAAATGTGAAAAACATGCAAAAAAATGAAAAAGTGACTGCAAAAACGTGAAAAAATTAAATAGGCAAAATGTGATGATTGGAGGTCGTAGAATAGGCCAAAAACTACCAAAAACAAACATAAACTAAGCAAGATAAATGCAAATTAAAATACTAAAAATGAAACAAGAAAAACATAAAACAAGAGAAGTTAAGTTTTTCGTAGAACAAAAGTTGCTCAAAATGACCTCCTGAACAAGGGAAAAATAAAAATTTTCGAAAAAAAAAATTGGGCAGTAGAGGGTTAAACCATCATCATATGAAGTTAAGTGCTCAAAACGAATTTAGTGCAATTGATTTGAAAATTGTACAAAAGATTATAAAATTTTTCAAGAGGTAGAACATATTTTCTATACAAGTATGTTTGGTATTCCCGACCTTTCCTAAATTTTTGTCAAAAAATCACAAATTCCCGATTTTTTGCAGATTTGAATTTCCCAACCCTGAATTTGTAAAGCTTAACGTTCAAAGTATATGTACTCCAGAATTTTCACAAAATACCGTATTTTTTCAAAATTTCATGCTTTTCAATAGGGCATCAAACGTTTGTTTTGTAAAAGCATTCAAAAATTTTCACAAAATACCCTGTAATTTCATGAAAATACTTAAATTGTCTTAAATTTTCATATGGGTATCAAACGATGCGAAGTTGTGTTTGTCTTATTACATTATTAGAGTTTTTTTTTTGTAAGAAAAGAAAACATACATTTTCACAAAATACCGCATTTTATGAAAACACAGCCTTAAACAGGGAGAATGTTAAATGAAGTATTGAAAATTAGGTTTTTTTTTGTATTTTCCTGAAATACGGTTTTTGGTGATAGTTTTAGTATTTTACAAAAAAAAAACTCTAATAATGTGAAAATGCATTCCAAATTTCGCATCGTTCGATACCCAAAATGAAAATTACTAAAATTTGAGTATGTTGTGAAAAATTGAGTAAAAAACGTCTGAAAAAAAGTGAAAATGCATGGGGTGACTTTGATAGGTTGGAGATTTTTCCGCAAAATACAGAAAAAAAACAAATGAAATACGCACAGAATAGTATGGAATCATACTGACCGTGGTAGACATGTGTTCAAAGTACTTCAAGAAGAAGTTTTCATAAAATTTTGTAAAGTTAATTTACTATAATTAAGAAAATGTTGATGAAAAGTATTATTTTAATATTCTCAAAGTGTCATGATTTTCTCAATAAAAAAATAGTTCGAATCGAACAACGGAACGCATTTTCTGATTTTCTGGAACATTTTCCACTAGGAGAAGATAAAATTAGTTTGTAAATAATGAATTTTATGTGTTTTTGAAACACAATTCAAAAAAATCTCCAAATTTAAAGGCATTTTCGGTAGAACAAATGTCATAGAATGTGTGAAAAGCAATATAGTTTTAAAGAATTTTAAGTAAAATTCTGACTTAAAATTTTACCCAAAAAATTATAAGAATTTTGCTTAAAAGTATTTAAACTTAGTTAACTAAATAAAAACCTTGTTTATGTTTTCTTTAAAATTATAGCAGCAATCTAAGTGATGGGAGAGAAAAACAAATCTGATTTTAACAAGAAAACTATTGCTATCAAAATCGTCCCGGAATTCCAAATAAGAATTTTCAATGCAACAATTTTTTTAAACACTATTGGAAAAAAAATCTCTCCAAAAATAGGGCATGGACTTTTTGTTTCCTACCCAAGTACATGTTTTTCACAATCATTATCTGGATCAAACATTACCAGCTGAAAAATAATCCATAAATAAATTGTAACCCTATCAATCTTACCCCGATTTACAGAACTTTTTTTTGAAATTACTGAAATTTGAGTATTTTCATGAAGTATAGTATTTTGTTTTAAAAAATGAGTATTTTACAAAAACAACTCTAATAAAGCGAAAATGCCTACCAGCCTTAGGCATAGTTTGATAGTGTGATACCCATATTGCAAATATTGAAAATTAGAGTATTTTCATAAAATTCGGTATTTTGTGAAAATTTGGTAGTTTTACAAAAGAAATTTTTCTGATCAAAATGAAAAAATGCTCTAAATTTAAAAAATAAACCTTACCTTGAAAAAATAATTCTTTGAAGTAGTTTCAGCTGAATATTTTTCCCTGGGCCTTGTAAAGTCAAGGGGCATGATTTGATCCTAGTGCATTAGTTAAAATTTGGGTATACATTATTTTTTATAAGCACTATGGACACCACTTCATGCTACGAGAACTCGCTTTGCCGCAGCCCCAGGGCTTAAGCGTCGACCGATAAGCTGTCTTCGTGAACTAGGTAGTTCTCCGATAGTGAAAATATCACAATTGCACAAGACACCGCTGCTCCTGTGACTTTTTCACTATCACAATGTGGGATTTATGTTGGGTCTTCAGGATAGTACAATTGATTTGTTGCTTAGCATTAGCATTTAAAATAAACCTGTACCCTTTTCAAATCTATTTGATGTTAAATTTAGTTGCAATTGTTAAGTTAGAGTAATGCTGTCAATAAACTTTGATTGATGTAGAATACTAGGCATTCTTTTATGTCAAATTGTTCATAGAGTCTCGATCAATCAATAATGTAATGATATCGGACAAAATTCGTTGATCTGTTGAACTAACGGTTTTCGGATTATGGTTGTATTGACCATTGTTGCGAATCGAGGAACTACGGATCTTTTGGCGTAAATGGTCATTTCTTTTTCAAATCGCGATTTCTATCCTATTTGTATATCAGTTCATATTTTTTTATTGTTTTTGATAGAAGTAGTACTACAACAGTTAAAGGAACGTTTACTTTTGAACATTAAGTTTAGAGGATTTTAGATTAAAATTTAGATTTTCAATCTAAAGTAGTTAGCAAATGAATATTTAGACTTAAATGAATAATTGAATAAGTTGGACTTATGAATAACACACAACTGTGCATTTATTCTAGAGTCAGATCCATACAGCGTCAGTGTTTATTTGGTCGAAGTGTACTAATTCATTGGCAGATCTGATTCTAGTTGTAATGTACGACAAGACTACTGACGGACGTGACAGGACGAGGGCCCAGTTTAGAGGTTTCAACATCAACGATGTGCGGCTGGACCACCCTCCAAAAAAAAAAAAAAAAAAAGTAGTTTCAGCTGAATATTTTTGATATTTTTGAATTAAGCATTTCGAAAAATCAAACATGAATTTTACTATGCCTGCCCAAATTCTAGAAAATAAATTTGAACATCCCCTCATTTCGAATCCCGTTTTCACTCTTCAATCTTGTTGCGTGGTGGCCGCAAGAACAGCCAAAACGAACAACTCAAACTGAAACAGGTGGTCCTCCCCAGCCAGTGGCTCACTCATTCTCAGCGCCAACCAACATCGTCGTTGAGCTCAAGCTCAACGTCTCAGTCTCGATTCGATTTTCGTCCCGGTCAGTTCGACTTTGCGAGTTAAAAAAACGGGAAAATTCGCGCGTGTCTCGTGCTTCGACGACTTCTTTTCTTTTTTTCTGCTTATCACAAGAGGGTAATAAATCTTCGAGAGTGTTTTTTTTTGTTGTTTTCAGCTGATTTTCCCTAAAGCTTTTCACTCTTCATATTCGAGTGTTGCAAAAGAAGGAAAAAAATCGAAAATAAGCTCCGCTGCTATCGTATCAGACCAAGTGACGTTCGAAGAAAAAACCAACGACCCTGATCTTCTAGCTGAGTTTTCCCTCACTCTCTCGTACTGTTCTCTCTGGGGCAAATAGTCGCGACTAGTGAAATTTTAGCAAATGTAAAAATAAAATCGAGTAAAAAAAAACGACCGACGACACGACATTGGCATCGAACGCAGCGAGAGTGGTTTGTGAGGAAAATAAATTTTCGAGAGGCGCTTATGTAAAGAGAAAAAGAAGAGCAGAAGGAAAATATGAAGAAGGAATTTCCACGGTCGTCGTTGTCGTCGATGGGAAAATCAATGGTGAAAACACCGTAGTCGAAGAAGCCGGCTGCTGGTGCTGTGATGGAGGCAGATTAGTGCAAATTTATGCGGTTGTTCTTGGCGGTGGTGTTGGAATTTTTTGGAGGCGTGAGCAGTGGGAGATTTAAGAGAAAATACCAGCGAAAATGGAAACACAAATATGAGCTTTTGGGATTAATGGGATATTTAAAGTTTTTTCTATTGAACAAATTGAACTGTTAGGAATGAAATGCATTAATTTCAGCTGTTATTTTTTGAGATATCTAAGCCCAATTTTTATTCTGAAGTATTTTTTTCAAATTATTAATCAAAATTAAATTGAGCAATAAAATATGCTGGAATAAGTTTCCTTTTCAAGATTAGTCATACGAAAGCATGCGGCTTAAGGTCCTTAAATATAGATACATACATATATTTTTAACTCTTCAAACATATTTGACCGCCAAGTTACCTTGTACACAAGTAGCAAGGTTTTTAACGATACAATTATCGAGGCTCGATAACGATAGTCATTTCTATCGGCCATAATCGTATTTTTTCGAAAGTACCGTAAACCGGGGTGACTTTGATAGGATTTCAATTTGTTTTTGAAATATTTTCCAAAAGGGGAAAGGTTTTTCTCAAGATTATTATTTTTAAAACAAGTACTGGGGTAGGTTACACAAAGTCAATGCACTATTTTGAAAAAAAAGTTTTTTTCAATAGTGTTAAGAAAAATATTTACGTTAAAAATTCTTAGTTTAAATTCCGGGGTGACTTTGATAGTCATAGTTTTTCTTGTTAAAGTCATATTTAAGATGTTCAAACTTTATTTGTACGTTAAATGTACCATCGCTAAAGTAGCTGACATAGTTTTAAGAAAAAAAAATCAATGCTTATATTTAGTTAACTAAGTTTATAAGCTTTTTAACAAAATACACATAAATTTTAGGTAAAATTGTTAAATAGTTGGAATTTTGCCTGAAATTTGTTAAAACTAGTTATGTTTAAAATTATCGATTAATATTGCATTTTATACTGAATTCGAAGCACGAATCACAAGTTTTCACATTTTACATGAAATGTGTTCAACTGAAATTGCCCATAAATTTGGAGATTTATTTTAATTGTGTTTCAAAAACATATATTATTTATTATATACAAACTTATTTAATCTTCTCCTAGTGGAAAGTTGTCCAAAGAATCCGAAAATGCATTCCGTTTTCCGATTCAAAATCATGTTCAATGAGAAAATCATGACACTTTGAGGAGTTTAAAATAATGACATTCATCAACATTTTCTTAACTATAGTTGACTAACTATTTAAACTTTTTTAAATTTTATGAAAAGTTTTTCTTGAGGTACCACCATTCCGTATGTATTTTAATTGTACTTTTCTTTATGCGGAAATATCGCAAACCTACCAAAGTCACCCCGTTTTACGGTACTCAAAGTTCATAATTTACAATAGTGGTATCAAACGATACGAAATTTTGTATGCTTTTTTCACTTTAATAGAGTTTTTTTTCGAAATTACTAAAATTTTCACAAAAAAAAGATTTTTTTAAATACTAAAGATATTGTAATTTTTGAAAAAAACTAAAAAAAATCAAAATTTGCAATAGAAGCGAAATTTTTTAAGCATTTTCACTTAATAATTTTTTTGTATCACTAAAATTTTTACAAAATATCGTTTGTTTTGAAAATACTTAATCTATATATATATATAAAATTTCGACGGTTTTGTTCGAACGCGAATCAGTTCAATACGGAGCGTCGGATCGAGGTGCTCTTTGTTGCGTTGGGTTCGTATAAGCCCAAGGAAGGTTCTTACGCCAAAAAGTGGCAACTTTGGCTACTCTGGAACCGATTCCGGAAAATCTGCAGATTGTATGGAAAAAGTTGCGTAAAATCATAGGAGGCTGAACAAGGAAATAGCTAAAAACGTCAACAAGCGAAAAAAGGAAAAGACGAAGTTTTTCGGGTAAGGCTTGTTTTCCATAATTTGCAATATGCAATAATATTTGAGTATCAAAAGAAGCAAAATTTTATATGAAGCAAACAAAATTTGATGCTTGTTTGAAGCATGCAAAATTTCACTTTCGTTTCGTCTGAAACCCATATTGCGAATTTGGAAAATTTGAGTGTTTTCAAAAAATACGGTTTTTTTGTGAAAATTTTAGTATTTTTAAAACAAAACTTTAATAAAGTGAAAATGCATACAAATTTTGCTTCGTTTGATACCACTATTGTAAATAATGAAAATTTTAGTACTTCGAAAAAATACGGTATTTTGTGAACAATTTTGAGTATTTAAACTTCGAAACTTACTACATTTTCAAAATATATTCTTGATGAATACATTGAAAATTTAACATGAAATGGTTGAATCAAGTCGATTTTAGAAAGATTTTTAAAATGAGTTATCGTCCATTATCGACGATAAGATTATCGCAAATAGAATTATCGAAATAAGGATAACGATAGATTATCGTTAGACGAGAACGTTGACAAGTAGGTGTGGAAATTGTTGATAAATTGATTTAATGGAGATATCACGGACGAACGGACATGACACCAGGAAGAAATTTTCCTCAAATTTCTGAAGCAAACTATCACTTGCGCCATCTACATTCAAGTTGTCGAAGTAGCATCGCGCGATTACGTATGATTTCTCAAAATGTCTTATGCAATAATTAATTAAAACATTTAGCTTAATATGGTGCTAGAAACAGTTTTTTTGGCTATAAGTATGTCTTTATGATTCTTTTTAAACCACGTGGCGCGAAGATTTTGACATAAGCGATCTCGCTTGCGCAGGTTTTTGCTAAGAAGAAGTAAAAGAAAACCTGCTTCACTTTTTGAAATCCCGTGTCATGTCCGTTCGTCCGTGGAGACAATTCCATTTAATAAAAAAAAACAATAAGAAAGATTATTGAAAATGACAAATCTCATGTTTCAACAAATACAGACAACAAATTTGCATTCAAAATAGTTCAAAAAAAAAAAAAACATTGGAAAATGCATTATACACTCGTATCATTGATATGCAATCATTACTTTCCAAAAAGTGTATGATTCGACGAAAAAACAAAATTGTCGAAAAAACACTTTTGCCAGTACATTGAAAATTCAACAATATTCAAAAGATTTTTTAAATAACTCACACAATCTAAAATTGATTTTAAACGAAAGGGAATGCATTTTAAATTGATTTCAGTTGAAATAGAATTTGTACCAAATAAATAGAAAACTTGTCAATATTTTTCAAAATCAATATTTTTCAAAAATCCCAGCAATTTAGGGGGCAGATTACCATTATTCCAAAATGTCATTGGAAATATACGAATTTACTGAAAACAACAGAAAATTGCATTGCACAGAGTTGTTTTTAATTTTACAATACCTTGTTTAAATATTTTTAAGTGTAAATTTCAAGTAAATGTGTTAAGTGTAAATAACTGTGTAAATTCAGGTTTTCTGCAAAAGCTAAGAAAAAAACAATTAACACGTATAAAACAAATGACCGAAAATTTTGAAACAGTCAAATAGGGTAAATGTGCTTATTTTGATCACTTTTCTATTTTTAACAATTTTGTACTGATTTTTGACTATTTTTGACGATTTTGTACTGAATGCGCAGACAGCAAGTTTTATAAAATGAAAGAAGGAAAACAAGAAGTAAAGTCAAAATAAAAGTTTGAACAGTTGAGGGTTAACATAAAGTAAATTATTTCGAATTACATAAAGATTACTTTCTTAATCCTATCTCATTCTTTTAAGCTGTGAATTAATAATTTTGAAAAACTAGCGTTTCAAATCAAATAAATGAAAAACAAGTAAAGAAAAAGCAACAAAATTTTCTTCAAAATACGCCCCAAAACTAAAGTGCCAGTGTCGATTCAGCAAGAAAAAATACCTCGTTAAGTTTTCCCCGAGTGCAACTGCAACAGTGAAAATAAGTCAATATTGGCAGCACCGAGGCAAAAGTGTTTTCTCAGAGTGTTTGATTTAACAAGCTGCAGCATAGTTTCCATAGCATTTCCGTGGTTCCATTGCTCAGACAAACGCGAAGAAAAAGTGGAGGAAAACCCAGCAGATTCCATAGCTTCCGGAAATAGAAAACTCCAATAAAAAAGAGTGGCCCCTCAACAGTCACCAGCTCTTCAAGGTGAGGACAACGCGCTGGAGGAGCGTGATTTGCGCCAGCTTAGGCGAAAATAACCTTCAAAAAGTGAAGTGACTTGGGAAGCAATCACTAACGAGTGCCAAGAGTGAGTTTTTTATTTTTGCTTCAAAGCCAAACCTGGAAATGGTTGATTGAGTTGTCGAACCGAGAGTGTAATTAAATTAACTAGACACGGCGAACATGAACCGGAAGCCGAGAGTGGAATGAACTCGAGCTGCTGGGGCTTGAAACGAGACCATTTCACACTCTAATGATGTAATTAAGGGGCGAGGATGAAGGGGATAATAATTGGCAATTTAGCACCTTCGAAAATTTTAAGATTGTTAGTATGATGTCTCTTTAAAAATTGAAATTTCAAGTTTTTCAACTCATCGAAAACTTGACATCCACTAAGTTCCAATATTTGTCACATCGTCACCATTTCCCAAGGATTCGTGCCAACGAAAATGAAAGAGAAAAAACTGCAACCTGTCAAAACAATCTATTTCCACGCTTCTGTGCAGTCATTTTTCAGCATTTGGCCAAGAGCACAGAGCGAACACGACCAAAAGAACCGCGCGCCACTTTGGCCCCGGGTTCATGGTCTCTCCTGCTCTCTTCCGGGGCGGGTTTTGACCGACCCCCCCCGGTGGAGGATGGGTGATTTGCTGCTAATTAAACTAATGTATTTGCGGGCGCGCGGACTTTCGATTAGCAGTTCATCAATAACGACGATCGACGGGGATGGGAGATTTGGTCTTTGAAGTTGGTGGGAGCAAAAATGATAAAATGAATAATTTGCTCCAATTTCATTTAATTTGCATGCATAAAAATTACATTTGACAGTAAAAGTTTATTTTTGCACAGCAATTGATAAATTAATGAATGTTTTTAATTGCAATTAAAAAAAACTTTTTGAATATGAAATTTAGCAAAATATTGCATGTATGGGTGAATTAAATCTTTCTCAGTTCCCCTAAGACGATCACCCTTGAAAAGTATCGGGGCCGGCAATTTCAAAGTGGATTCATTGGCATTTTTAACTTTAAAAAAAAAACATAAAAAACATCTTAAAATTAATTAAATTACAAGTCATGGTTTCAACATTTGAAAGAAAAAAATTTTGATGTACATTTTCCACCAGCCGAGTTGTTTTGAAATTATTAGTTTGGAAAATATCTAAGTATTAACGAAATTTTGGTTTACTTTATTAAATATTTTATGACTAATTAAATAAAAAAAAGCATTCCTGAAATATTTCAGTCAAAACTCTGCGTGCTGCCAAGAGAGAATGCGTAAAGTTATTTTCGAATGATTCCTAGTATGACAGCTGCATTTCAGATGTAAACATAAACACAGGAGGAGGCTTTGTTCAAGTTCAAGCGTGACTTCAAGCGTTTTTACGGTACGATCCGTTTTTGATGTTATCCTTCTCGGAGTAAAATTAAGTATTTCGCTATTTTTTGTGCGTTAATCAAACATTAAACGGTCAAATATCAGTTTCCGCGGGACGAAGTTTGCATCGGAAGTGAGTAAAATTTTGTGATTCAAACCTCGATTTGACAGACTCCCGACGTAAAGGAGTTATTAGACTATGACAAACAAACAAATATACTCGCACATTATCGTGTTTGACAGTTTGCCAAACTCGCAAACAAAGCAATATCAAGAAAACAAATTAAATGGGCCAATGTCGAAGTATAAACAAAGAGGCTATCCTGCTCACGTCAGTTGATACATGCATTAAGAGCGAGCAGGATAGACTCTTTGTTCATACTTTGACATTGGCCCAATGACATTGTTGTGCTAGAAATGTATGCTGGCTGACGTTTCTGCAAACAAATCCAGGCAAACAAACAAACCAGGCAAACTGTCAAAAAGTGCAAGTTTGTTTGTTTTGTTTGTCACAGTCTAATACAGGGGTGCCCAACCTTTTGGCCCTGCGGGCCAGATCTGATTTTTCTGAAGCAGTGGCGGGCCGGAACTAATATTTGATAAATGTTGAAAAAGTAGCACATTTAAAAAATTATAATTCATGATTGGGTTCTTTTAAAGTCAATAAATGAATGAACTAGGGTTGCAAATAAGATTCATATATCTGCAAAAATGTGTTTATTTGACTTATTTTAACTTTCCTTTGTTTAAAATTGTATAGTAATTTTTTTATAAAAATAAAACATTCAAATTATAATGGTCGTTCCAATTTTTTAAAGTTTCATTTCCTCAACACTACAATATAAAAAAAATAAAATTAATCTAGCGAAATTTGGAATCGAATATCCTTTTACAAAAAAAAAACTCTTTGCGTTGTTGTGTACCGTAAAACGGGGTGACTTTGATAGGTTTGCGTTTTTTCCCCAAAATGAAGAGTACAATTAAAATACGTAAGGAATGGTTTAGAAACATACTGACCGTGGTAGAGAAGTGTTCAAAGTACCTCAAGAAGAACTTTTCATAAAATGTTGACAAGTTTAAAAAGTTAGTTAACTATAGTTTAGAAAATGTTGATGAAAGTCATTATTTTAAACTTCTCAAAGTGTCATGATTTTCTCAATGAACATGATTTTTAATCGGAAAACGGATTGAATTTTCGGATTCTTTGGACAATTTTCCACTTGGAGAAGGTTAAAAAAGTTTGTAAAAAATAAATAATATGTGTTTTTGATACACAATTATAAAAACTCTCTAAATTTATAGGCAATTTCAGTTGAACAAATTTCATGTAAAATGTGAAAACTTGTGATTCGTGCTTCGAATTCAGTATAAAATGCAATATAAATCGATAATTTTATAAACAAAACTAGTTTTAACAAATTTCAGGCAAAATTCCGACTTTTGAACAGTTTTACCTAAAATTTATATGTATTTTGTTAAAAAGCTTATAAACTTAGTTAACTAAATATAAACAATGATTTCTTTTCTTAAAAACTATATCAGCTACTTTAGTGATGGTACAGTTAGCGGCAAATAAAGTTTGAACATCTTAAATATGATTTTAACATGAAAAACTATGACTATCAAAGTCACCCCGGAATTAAAACTAAGAATTTTTAACGTAACTATTTTTCTAAATATGATTGAAAAAACTTTTTTGCCAAAATAGTGCATGGACTTTGTGTGGCCTACCCCAGTACATGTTTTAAAAATAATAATCTTGAGAAAAACCTTGCCTGTTGGAAAATATTCTAAAAACAAATTGAAATCCTATCAAAGTCACACCGGTTTACGGTACCTTAATTTAAATATTAAAAAAATATTTCAAAATGATTTTAATCGCACACAAAATTTAAAAAGGTTAAAAACTATATTTAAATTTTTTTTCAATTCGTTATTCTTCGAAATTCAATGTTTATGAAAAAATATATTTTTTGCTCTCTTATTTCTTAACTCATTTTGAGACATTTTTTATGAATATATTTGATGAATAATTTGATTTTTTAAGCTTTTCTTTAAAGTTTTATCGCTTAAAAGTTGTTCTGGAAAAATACATTAGTTTTTGCTTACTTATCTTTTTGTACAATTTTACGAAATGGATAATTTTGTTTTCTTGCACCATTTTTCAGTTTAAAAATATCAATATTGAAATTATAAGAATTAAATTCAAACATGAAGAATGTTGTTATAATATTGTTATAATGTTTTTATAATATGTTAAAACGACGTTGGGCAGGCCTGCTTTAACTCGTCATCCCAAAAAAATCTATATGTTGATGGATAGCATTAAAAATGCAGTTTTTTTTTCAAGACTGTTCCTCAATTCAAGAGTAGAAACTGGGCAAACCATTTTTTGAATTTGTTTTGAATTTTTTTCTAAATCCAAGATGGCGGCCAAAATGGGGGAGATGAAATATTGAGAAATTGAATTCTGCAATTATTAAGGCAATAGACCATTCAAATTCGACTAAAATTGGCCGCAGAAATCGAATTGGATGTTCAAAATAAGGCAAAAAATACGATAATTTTTTTTTCGTTATTCCATTATCCGAAGTCCCATACAAACCTGCGGATAATCGAAACATCGGATAATCGATTCTGGACTGTATTTAACTCATGTATGGATTATTAGAAGAAAAAAAATGAGTAGAGTTCTTTAAAAGTAAGTCCTCAATTTTTATTAAGTTAGAAAAGCAAAAAATATCTAACAATGAAATTCATTGAATTACTTTACATCTTTGTAAATTGTTTAAATTTGCTTTAAACATCATCTCAACATTTGACATCAATTATCGAATTATACAAAATTAGGGCAAGATTTTTGTATCAAATTAGATTTTTTTTGTTCATCATGGAAGTTTAATTCTTGCAAAAAAAAAAAATTAAATTTCAACAAACATGATTTTTTGAGACATCTTTTTAAATGGTGATCTTTGCCTATGAAGGCTAGAAGTTCTGTGAAAGAAGCAAACAAAGTGTTATAGATTATGGATTTTTGTTATAAATTCTTACATTCAGTTCATTTTAATTTTCAACAAATAAACTCAAATACATGATATAAGAAATTAGTTTTTCCTGAGCCCACTCAAGCTCATGATAATTAGTATTCGGCTGCACGTTGCTAGAGAAGCTCATCAATCTGTCACCAGGACAAATTAATTAATTTCATTCCAATCACCGTCGACCGCACCGGAGAGCGGCTTTTCCCCTAAAAGGTTAAACGTGTGTCGGGCTCAATTGGTTGAACCCCGCTCCAACTCCACCCAAAAGGCTCGTCCAAAAGTGGGGACAGGTGTAAAAGTGTCTGACCGAGATTAAACGCCGGCTATTATTTGATTAGGAGCACACAAAAGCACACCGACACACCTGGGAGCACAACCACACAGTCTGGATCGGACCGGACCACACCGGATGACGGTATCCGTGTCTGCCTGTGGTGTCAAATTAAGGGAAGGGGAGAATCCTGTTGCTTTCAAGAGCGTGTTCCACTTTGTACGTAATGCCTTTTTTTCTGGAAAGAGAATGGGGTTGGAGATTGGTTTTATTTTATTTATTTTTTTGTTTCAATTTAAGCCCCGGTTGGAAGTGCTTTCAGCTCCCGTTTGTGTAATCCTCGGCCAGGGATTATCTGCTTTTCATCCTGGAAGGTTTATTGTGACATCTGTTTTTCTCTCCGTTGCCTGATTTTGTTGCGCTCTTGGTGATCATTTCCGATTAAAAGTGACAATGTTTGCAGAATGTAAACCCAATGTCGATGGAGACGCATGGTAACCAACTGAAATTGCGCTCAAAGGATTCCTAGAAAAGCATTTCAGATCTGACGTAGTCGAGTTCGTATTTAACAAAACGTAAATAAAATAAAATCAATATCACGATTCAACAAGTGTTCGAATTCTACGCGTTTAAATTTCAACTGCGCAGGAATCTGATTTGTTTTGTTTTTTTGTCAACCATTTTGTTGCTGGCAATATACGGAGAAAGCAATCAGGGCAGATTTTTTTCAACGATAGGAGAAAATCAAACTCCAAATTTAATTGGAAAGTGAGATCAAACAATTTGTTTAATGCATATTGCGGTGTATGCATGTTCATTGGAGCTGTTGCATTTGACGAGTGAAAAAGTCTGATTTTTTAAAGGAGATTTTGGTTTGTCAAACAATTTTACATTTAAGATTAAATTGAAAATTTATAAATAACATATTTTGAACTATTGGTTGCCTGGAATGACTTTTGTAGAACGATATTTTCTATATTTTTAAACTTAATTTATAAAATGAAACTCAACAAGAAATATGTAAATAATTCATTTTTGAATGACCAAAATCTCTTGAACTTTAGAAAGCACATCAACCATTAAAAATAACTGTTTTTTTTTAATAAAACTGCCATAAACCGGGGAACATTGATAACCTTTTAGATTATCCGCAAAATGAAAAGATCAGTTGAACTTCAGTTGAACTCTTCACTTTGCGGAAAAATCTAAACCTATCAAAGTCAATCAATATCACCCCGGTCAAATCACAAAATAACTTTGTTGAATAAAGGATGGTCGACGTTTAGAATGTTTCTAAATATCTAACTTTTTAGGAATATTTCTAGGAATTTTTTCGACTTCTGAATAATGTTGAGCATGCCCTTTGTTGAAGAAATTAAAATTTCATCTCACCATCTTTTACGATTTTTTTTTCCAACGGAGAACAGCAGAGAAACCCTTAAAAATGTAAAAATATTTGTTTGTCTGTGCTTTTGCCCAGCCCAGCTTTTCTCTTACCCCTGAATTGCTACACTCAAAACTGATTTTTGAGAGTTTGCTCTGAAATTGTACGATGAATGTTGGTGTCTAAGACAAGGTTTCTTGGATTGGCATTCTCACCAACTTTCTTATATATAAAATCTAAACAATATTCCTGATAAGTTAAAATTTGTCAAACACCCCAAGCGTGAACCACCCTAATTTTAATTTTAAACAGCTCAACTAATGGAGCATTCTTTTGTTACGTAACGCAGTTGAGGGGGAGGGGGGGTCGAAGGCCGTGCAACACTCCATACAAAAATTTTGTAATTTGTATGGAAATTTTGTTACGAGGGGGTTGGGAGAGGGTCAAAAAAAGAACGCTCTCTAACCTAATTTTGCAAGTATACAAGGATTGTTCATTTTTTTAAACTTCAGAAAATTTAAATTTGAGGGATTTTTTTTGTATTTTATTCGATCACTAAAAACTAAAAACAACTGTTTCAGCTTTTTACATGTGGAGGGTCGTCCAATCTTTATCAATTCTCAGATGTAGGACCTTCATTAAATTTAGAACAACTTTCCCGAAGACACCATATTTTTAAGATTTTTTGCAGAAAACCCGGATAAAAAATTACCATTTAATTACCATATTGGATCATACAATGACACTTTGAGAAATGGTAACTATTTGTGAAATCGTTTTTCAATTTCCCAAAATTAAAATTTAACTATATTAAACTATTTGTGAACTGTTTGATTTAAGGTTACTTTTTGCCAAATAGTACTTAAACCATTTATTTACCATACAACAAACAGTTTTTTGACGAAAATAGTACTGAGTTTTTTAAGGTTACCATTGCTAACCACCTTTATGCCAGATGGTTAAACCATTTGTGAGATAGTAAAAATTCATGCCAACCATATAAATACCATTTTTAAAATAGTAGTCAAACATTTTTGGAAATGGTAGTAACAATTTAGTTTAAAGTTCAATTACCATATGAAAAAAAGTTTTTATATGGTACTTTTTTATGCGGGAAGTTATTAGCTTCCGAAAAGGACCATTCTTGCGCGGCCTGAAACAGTTGCTTTTTTCCATACATTTTGACGATTTTTTCCATACAAACTTCAAGCGATTAGAGGGATGGGTTCCCGTGGTCAGAATGAGCTCAAATTTGGAATTTAGCCTAGTTATGGACCAATCGTTGATTTCTGGGGGTAGCCCCGAGAAAGCCCGGATTTGGGCCACCCTAATATACACACTCATTTTAAATTTTCGTGTTGGGCACAACTGATTTTTGCGGCAGAAAAATGGCGATCTTCGGCAAACTAACTGTCTTTTTTCAGACGCTGAGTTTTCGGCAGAATGACTCATAATTTATTTCTGCTGAGCGATAAGTTGTTCTGATTCCGGCAAAAAATCTGAGTGTGTACACATTAGAGCGGCTCGATGTAGAACAAGCCTAACAACAACCTCTTAAAATTTTGATGAATCTAAGCAGATCCACAAATTAGCATTTTTTTGCAATTTTAATTTCAGTGCAAATTGAAAAAATTATACAGTGGCGTTGAAATTGAGAAAATTAGCTTAATGCCTAGTCCGCCTAGTAAAAAAATTTAATGTGCCCAAAATTGGTCCAAAATTGTTTAAAAAAATCCATGTGCAGCCAAGTTCATATTTTGATTGGCTTTTTTTTTAGTTCTAAAAGTGCTCCATTTCTCTTTTACATAACCATGAATTGCTACGAATGAAAAAAAGTTGTGTCTTTGACAGAATCGCTTCAATGCCAAAAACTTACATAAATTCACAAAAATATTCCTTAAATCAACAAATTTTCTGAAACACCCTAATCATGAACCACCCTATGACTCAACCAAGCCAATAGTTGCCCACTTGCAACATTTTTTTTTTTCAGTAGCAAAGCATCAAAACTCTTTAGGACCAAATCAGGACCAAAAATGTATAAAAAAACACAAGTTTACCATAAATTAATAAAAATGCTATAGATTCTTACATTCAGGTTTGTAATAAAGCCTCATATCAATCTCAACTTCTCGTCTTTCCACAATCAACAAACACTATTAAGTCCTGGTTTATTATGGAAAGATGATCGCAAACGTTTATTACCCTAATTAGTACGTAGAACCGTACACCGAAACGTTCATCCGGCTTGCGTATAGAAATATTAGCTTAACGAAACTGATGGTTTTGGCACGGTATGAGGAAGTTTTCCTAACGATTTTCCTCCTCATCTGATAGAGCGCCAAACCAAAGGTCTAAGCATAGAATGAGATTCAAGACCAGTGACAGGGTTTCCTAGAAAATGATATTTTTAAAACTATTTTCTACCCTACTTATGAGATTTCAAATTTTGATATTTATTTTATGTTGTTCTATGATTCGCACGCTACATTTATAAGTTCATTTTCCGACGTGGCTGACAAGCTAATAAGTCATTTATGGTATATCCATATCAAAATGGCAAGCATAACTGCTGGAAGATTACAGGATCTTTCACTTCATCTGCAGACGTTTTCCGCATTTAGGGGAGCTGCACCAATTTTTGGTATAGATTTCAACTAAAATGGAAAAAAAATGTAGCAAATCATCACAGAAAATCTTTAGGCTGTACTTTTGTCTTTTCCCAAAACAAAATGAGATTGCAATCTTGCCCATAATGACAACCTCTTCCGTAGCGTGACACGGCACTAACTTCTCTAGCCTGTTCACAGCTAATTATTTGCCATCGTCCCCATCGGAGGTGGAAACTTTCAGGGTCACATTGCGTGCCAACGTGTCATTAGCCTGCTCCTCCTCTGCTCTGCAGAAGGCGGGGTGGCACACCGTTGACAACCATCCGTCGCACGCCAAAGACGATCGCAGTAGTCGTCTGCGTCAAATTTGCCAAATTGGAATTGATGCTCCACGGAGGAGAAGCACTGTGGAGGGCGACGATACGCCTCGGTGATTAAATTTAAGTGTCATTTATGCTTTACTTTTTTTGCTGCTAAGGTAGAGCTTTTAAATCAGCTTAAATATTGCAAGCAGCGGAAGCTGGAGAAACATGAGGCCGTGTGGGGTTCCGCGAAGCGATGTTCATTTAAAATTGAACCAAAAACGGTAGCAGTTTCATCCTGTTCTCGGAAGAGAAATATCTCTGAATGGAAACAGGACTGGGAAAAAAGACAAAAGCAAGACTGCGACTGACATGTTATGAAAAGTGTGTTTTGTTCTCATATCAAAAGGGTAATGGAGACTATACTCTACACTAGGGTGGCTCGATAAGCAATACAAATATTTTCTGGTCACAATCAGGCCTCGCAACAACCCCTTAACATTTGGGAGCGATCTAAGCAGACGGCTACCCGCAAATCAGTGCAATTTTATGGGAATTAGCATGGAAAACCCCAATTTTTTGTTATTTGTTTTTTGTAATTTTCATTTTTCCAATTGAAAAGTGAGCAAATTCTCTAAAACTTTTCCGAAGAAGTGATGTTTTTCTCGAATTCTTCGAATAATCAAGTCTGGACTGCGTATCGTCGGTGCCGATCTAACTTGTCGCACGTGCATTTTGGGACAAATTGAGTTAGAAACGCCATTTTGTGCAGCTCACAATGCCTCACCTTTTTACCTTCACAGATCCCCAGAATTCGATTTTAATTCTGAGATATTTAATAAAAATCGAAAAAACTCCGTGCACTTTTGTCACTTCTTATATGAAAGAAGTTTCAATCTTATCGTGCTATCTTGACACACTCTGAAAATGTATGAAAGTGCGGCAAAAGGCAAAGAAAATTCAACCAAACTTCAGCACAGAATGATCAACCAAACAAAACGTGGTTGTTTTTATTTACATTGCGTGCTCTAGTTTTTGTTTATTCAAGGTCAAACATTAAAACGAGTTTTTCTTGGAACGTCAAAAAGCGACGTGCGAAAAGTTAGCTTTTTACAAAACATAACCCCAATCCCTTATACGCAAGGTCATCCCAACTCGACCTTCCCTCACATTTTCCACACAAAGGAGAATGGGCGGATTTGGTCCAAGGATGTACACGAACGAGAGAAACTTTATTCGAAAGATCTTGCCGAGACATGAAGAAAAGTCTTGTGGATGAACCCTCTAAACCCCGGAGTTCAAAAGTTACAAGTTGTTGAAGTTTGAGTATTTTGGGTAAAAATGTACAAAAAAAATCGTATTTTTGCTATTTCTAAAATCACTCATAAAATCCTTATTTTATTATGGAGATCGATCATCGTGACTTCATTCGACGCGTATCAGCGAAAACTATGAGTTCTGGTATGTCTTAGCATGATTGGAACATGACTTCTCTTGTCTTTATACGTTTGAACCGTTTGTGCAAGAGGCTTACCATAGAAACAAGTCGAAACTTGAAGATTTTGAAAACGGATCCTACCCAGATTGCTTCAGTTAGGATGGAAGGCTACAGTGCATTGTTGTAACAACTTATTGAGATGTTCTGAGTCATCCAAGAACTCCTTGGAGTTAAGACCGGTGGGTCTACCGCCGTAACAGGAAAGAGCTCAGTGATTTTCTACCACTGATTATAACCGCATAGCTTCAGTGAGTATGGTAGACTACTTTATAAATGTTTTGAAATGTCCAGGGTCATCCTAGGACTCCCTGGAGTTTAGATCTGTGGGTCTGCCACCGTAACAAACACAAGGTCAGTGATTTTTTACCACTGATAATAACCGCATAGCTTTGTAAATGTTTTGAAATGTCCATGAGCATCCTAGGACTCCCTGTAGTTAAGATCTGTGGTTCTACTACCGTAACTAGCAAGATGTCGACTGGTATTGCCCACACGGATCATACACGCATAGCTTCAGAGTAGGTTAGATTACTTTACAAATGACTTGGGCTGTCTTGGATCGCCTAAGGACTCCCTGGAGTTATGATCTGTGGCTGTTAACTCCAGTGAGTCCTGGGATGACCCAAGACATCCCAACACATTAAAAAAGCAGTCTACCATACTGACTGAAGCTATGCGGGTATGATCAGTGGTCAAAACAGGTAGAAATCTTGATTGTCACGGTGGTAGACCCACAGCTCTTAACTTCAGTGAGTCCTAGGATGACCCAGGACATTTCAAAACATTAACAAAGTAGTCTACCATACTCACTGAAGCTATGCGGTTATAAACCGTGGTCAAAAATCTCTGACCTCTTGCTTGTTACGGCGGTAGACCCACCGGTCTTAACTCCAAGGAGTTCTTGGATGACCCAGAACATCTCAATAAGTTGTTACAACAATGCACTGTAGCTTTCCATACTGACTGAAGCAGTCTGGGTAAGATCCGTTTTCAAAATCTTGAAGTTTCGACTTGTTTCTATGGTAAGCCTCTTGCACAAACGGTTCAAACGTATAAAGACAACAGAAGTCATGTTTCAATCATGCTAAAACATATCAGAACTTATAGTTTTTGCTGATACGCGTCGAATGAAGTCAAGATGATCGAAATCCATAATAAAATAAGGATTTTATGAGTGATTTTAGAAATAGCAAAAATACGATTTTTTGTACATTTTAACCCAAAATACTCAAACTTCAACAACTTGTAACTTTTGAACCCCGGGGTTTAGAGGGTTCGCCCAGAAGACTTTTCTTCATGTCTCGGCGAAATCTTTCGAATAAAGTTTCTCCCGTTCGTGTACATCCTTGGACCAGCTCCCATACAAATTTGCCCATTCTCCTTTCTGAATTAATAATCAAAGTAAACCCAATTACCGACAAAATATTCAGGCAAGTTCATCTTTCTGCACGTGGTTCGCCGTTTGCTCAAACAAAAGACAATTAAATAAGCCGAAGTTGAGCAATTCTGGAGCTTTTTTTAAAAAGGTCCAATAAACCAAATTTTTAGTTTTTGCTTTTTGGGTTTTTAATACCCCTGACTCAAGGCAGTTTCAAAAACACCCAAAATACAAAAACTTAAAATTTGATTTATTGGACCTTCTCAAAAAAAACAAACTCCAGAATTTGACTTGCTCGTGTTGCACATAGAACACAAGTTTTTTTGTCCCGCAAAAGTTTTGATTTTGACATTCCTGGACGGGGAAAAGTTTTAAATTGATAGCTCAAATATACTCTGCCTTACGCCGCTCTGCATGATAAATAGGGTCGTCATTTGGGGTGGCAAGTCGGAGTGTTGTACCACGGAAACTCCTCAAGGTAGGCAATCGACGTCAAATGGTTTCATTTTATACCGGGAAAACTTTTCACATCTCGTCAACGATTGCAATGAGTAACTTTTCCCGGGGTTTGTGGTTTGGGAGTTTTGATTTTGGGGTGTGTGGCATTAAGTTTGCCGTTTTGAGTTCTGAAGGGACAGAGTCGAGTGTAATCGCAACGAATTGGGTCCTAAAATGAAGCTTAGATTGCTGATATTATTGTTTACAGCGATAAAGTTATTTTTCTGAGTACAATGACCCTTTGTACGACCACAAAGAGTTTAAAATGGATTTTTAAATCAATTTTGAAAAATTAACCTCGCGGTCCTTCTTGACAGAAAAGCTACTACTTGACAGCTCATTCCAAGGGGACCATAGTTAATCCATCGGAAAAATGTTGTCCTGTCAAAAAAAAATTTGCATTAAAATGAAAAAAAGTGATCAGAAATGGTTTTTAATCGTGTTTTTTATCGTTGTACATAAAAATTGACATAGGGCTTTAGTACCCAATTGCAAACGAAGGTGAGCAAGCAAAAATATTTCTATATACATATAATTATTTAACTATAAAAGAATGTTCTCCAGCATAAATTTATCAATTTTCGAAATTTATGTAGCCTACAATAACACTCGGTGTAATTAAACCTTACAAGCCCTAAGCACCGTTCCCAGAATTCAGTAAATTTAACCAACTGTTTCTCGGAATTCCAACGATTTCTCCTAGAATTCCCGCCAGCATTTCTTTGAAGTGCCCCATTGTCCCGTGTTATTCGACAAGCCATCATCAACAGACGCAGCTTCTTTCGACACAATTGGGGAGATCGCCCCCAACACTTCTCCACCCCCTGACCATTTTTCCTCCCCGTGCCAAAATATTAGTGTCTGCTGTCAGCTCAGTCAAGTGATTTTATGTTTGATCACATGATAGCGATAAGCTTCGGAAGCTGACGACAGCTTCTTGGCTTTGGCTTCACCAGGCAGGCCCACTCTCACTGATTAAAGGCGGCAGAATTTATGGGATATTTTTGGCATCGCGGGGCAGATCGTTGCCTGTGTAGGACCACCCCCGCTTTTGGGGTGGGGGAATTTGGTAGTTGCTGAATATTTGCTGAACAAAACTTAACGGTTTTCAAAAAATGAATAAGATTGTATTAAGAAAATAGATCTTAAAACATATTGTTTTAATTTAAAAAAAAAACCTAAGGTATCATTTAGAAATTAACCGTCTACTGATTTTGATTATTATTATTCTTGGTCAAGAGGTCATTTTTAGAAAAAAAAATCCCTTATTTATTTTTGTTATCTTCAGGCATGGTATTTTTTTTATTAAGGAGTTAAAACTGAAAAATGTATTGAAAACACATTAAAATTCAATTTAAAAAATTAAATTCAATTAGCGATCCTTTTTTTTCCTTCATACAAAATTACAGAGTGTTATGCCCATTCTAATTTTGAATAATGGTAAAAAAAGAAGATTTTTATTTTATTGAAAAAGCGTACTCAGCCAAGACAATTTAAAAATACTTTTTTTTCTTTTCGAAGACTACAAGCATATGAGCAATTCTCTACGAAATCGGTCTTTTTTCTTCAATTTTAATTTTTGTATTTTTTAATCCGACTGAAACTTTTTTGGTGCCTTCGGTATGCCCAAAGAAGCCATTTTGCATCATTAGTTTGTCCATATAATTTTCCATACAAATTTGGCAGCTGTCCATACAAAAATGATGTATGAAAATTCAAAAATCTGTATCTTTTGAAGGAATTTTTTGATCGATTTGGTGTCTTCGGCAAAGTTGTAGGTATGGATACGGACTACACTGGAAAAAAATAATACACGGTAAAAAATATTTGGTGATTTTTTTATTTAACTTTTTATCACTAAAACTTGATTTGCATAAAAACACTATTTTTATTTTTTTTTATTTTTTGATATGTTTTAGAGAACATAAAATGCCAACTTTTCAGAAATTTCCAGGTTGTGCAAAAAATCTTTGACCGAGTTATGAATTTTTTAATCAATAGTGATTTTTTTCAAAAAATCGAAATTTTGGTCGCACAAATTTTTCATCTTCATCTTTCGATGTAAAATTGAATTTGCAATCAAAAAGTACTCTAGTGAAATTTTGATAAAGTGCACCGTTTTCAAGTTATAGCCATTTTTATGTAACTTTTTTCAAAATAGTCGCAGTTTTTCATTTTTTTTAAATTAGTGCACATGTTTGCCTACTTTTGAAAAAAATATTTTTGAAAAGCTGAGAAAATTCTCTGCTTCTTCGGACTTTGTTGATACGACCTTTAGTTGCTGAGATATTGCAATGCAAAGGTTTAAAAACAGGAAAATTGATGTTTTCTAAGTCTCACCCAAACAGCCCACCATTTTCCAGTGTCGATATCTCAGCAACTAATGGTCCGATTTTCAATGTTAAAATATGAAACATTTGTGAAATTTTCCGATCTTTTCGAAAACAATATTTTCAAAATTTTCAAATCAAGACTAACATTTTAAAAGGGCGTAATATTGAATGTTTGGCCTTTTTGAAGTGTTAGTTTTGATTTGAAAATTTTGAAAATATTGTTTTCGAAAAGATCGGAAAATTTCACAAATATTTCATATTTTAACATTGAAAATCGGACCATTAGTTGCTGAGATATCGACATTGAAAAATGGTGGGCTGTTTGGGTGAAACTTAGAAAACATCAATTTTCCTGTTTTTAAACCTTTGCATTGCAATATCTCAGCAACTAAAGGTCGTATCAACAAAGTCCGATGAAGCAAAATATAGAGAACTTTCTCAGCTTTTCATAAAAAATTTTCTTCAAAAGTGGGCAAACATGTGCACTGCCCATGATCGCATAAATGTCCCATATGCATTTTCGTCACTTTTGAGTTATTGATGCAGTTTGGTTCAAAATCGTGTGCTCTTTCAAAAGAGCCTATAACATCCAGTACTTTGTTCTAGAAATCAGGAGGAAATCCAGTTTTTTTCGTGAAAACTTAACACGTAGCCTTATGTGTGGGACAAACTTGTTTAGCGTTTTTCTCAGCTTGCTGTTTTTGCATATGGGACATTTATGCGAACATGGGCAGTGCACTAATTTAAAAAAATGAAAAACTGCGACTATTTTGAAAAAAGTTACATAAAAATGGCTATAACTTGAAAACGGTGCACTTTATCAAAATTTCACTGAAGTACTTTTTGATTGAAAATTCAATTTTACATCGAAAAATGATGTTGAAAAATTTGTGCGACCAAAATTTCGATTTTTTGAAAAAATCAGTATTGATTAAAAAATTCATAACTCGGTCATGATTTTTTGCACAACCTGGAAATTTCTGAAAAGTTGACATTTTATGTCCTCTTAAACATAAAAAATATAAAAAAAATTAAAAATAGTGTTTTTTTGTAAATCAAGTTTTCGTGATAAAAAGTTAAATAAAAAAATCACCAAAAATTTTTTAACTTGTATTATTTTTTTCCAGTGTAGTCCGTATCCATACCTACAACTTTGCCGAAGACACCAAATCGATCAAAAAATTCCACCAAAAAAGTTTCAGTCGGATTAAAAAATACAAAAAAAAATCGAATGACCGAAATCCTAGAGAACTGCTCATATTCCAAATTTTCTTTTGAAGACTTTAAAAATTGAACATCTTGCTTTTGTTACATTTGATCTACACGCTTTCAAAGATGCAAATTGATGAAAATTCTTCTAAAATTTGAATAGTAAAAAAAACAAAGGCATCAGGTTGAGTGCAATGAATGTTAAAAATTGCCAATGAACTATGAAAAAATACATTTAATATTTTGAGTTCTGGCTTTAAGAAAACAAACAGCATCTAAAGGAATTTTTTTTCTAGAAAAATATTTTGAAAATTTCGATAATCAACTCCTACATTCCAAAGGGGATTTTTGATTCAAAAATGTTAAACATATATTTTTTCAGAAGATCAGAAAATTCCAAATGTTGAATTTTTCACGTTGAAAATAGAATTATAAGTTTCTGAGATATCGGTGCTAAAAAATAAATGGCTGTTTGGATGAGACTAAAAAAACATAAATTTTCTTGTTACTTTTTCTTTTTTATCTGTTTATCAGCAACCAGAGGTTCATTCTAGAGTTTTTTTTAATAGGTCATACAAACATATGAAAGACAATAGCGTTTAGGACCTTAAAAAAAAAACTTTGGAAACTTTGGAAATTTTCTCAACCTTTCGCAAAAAATATTTTCAGGATTGGATAATCATGGACACTATTTAAAACAAATCGAAAAACTGGAATTTTTCAGTTAAAATGAAACTATATCTTGAAAACGAACATTTTTTTCAAAAAATCGATAGCAATTTTTTCCGTGCTTTTTATGGCTCAAAAGTTGCGGTTTATGTCTCCTAAAACATAAAAAAAAATTAAAATATTTGGATTTTGGGAAATTTATTTTTTGTAAACAAGTTAATTAAAAAATTATACTTGTCAAATTACCCCAAATAAGCTAAATTGGACCTGGTGTAACTTTTGCCGCGTGTGTGTCACACATGTTATGATGTCGCCATGATTCAAGCGCACTGACTCGACAAATTTTCGAAAAAGGAAGCACCCACCAAAGACGACCAACACCGTCTTTCCATTTTCAACTTTATGAGATTTTCTCGGAACTTTTGATTTCAAAGGACTCGTTCACTTTGCCGCTGACGGTTCACATTTGTATTTGGTTGCATACCTCCGGGCGGGGAGCCTTACTTTGTGCCTACTTTTCGGCTCAACACCATAATCAAATCAAGGTCACACCGCAAAACATCTGCGGGGGACAAACTTTTCGCGTTTTCATTCACAAATAACCTCAAAAGAAAAAGCTCGCCTGTCCCAGCTCTCGCCTATTTGTGGAAAGCGGCCCACACCAGACAGGACGGCGACGTCGGCGTTTTTGGTTCGGTGTGCTTTTATGTGGCCTACAAACAGGGGTTGGAGCTAGCGCCAAAAGTTATGCGTCTGACCTGGATTCGGAAGGGCAGATTAGAGCCGATTCCGGTGTTGATTTGCTAACGAGGGCGCGCGGTCCCGTGAGGTCCGGAAAGTTTTCGGAACACAAATGTTTATGTTGTTTGTGTCGGAAAGCCATAATTACTTGCTACAATGAGAATAACTCTTTATAGATGGACTCAAGCCATGCCATCAGTTGTTGGTTGATTTAACGGAAAACTTTTATTTAGGTATTTGACTAATTTTGTAATAGAAAAAATAGAACCTCTTCTACTTGATTTTCTAAATAATTTAAATAATCTGAACTCGAGATCCAATTTTTAATAATCATATTTCTATATATACTCTCAAAAAAACACAGGCCAACTCAATCGAATTCATATTCCTTAAAGTTCAACTTTTATCAAAGAAAACTGTTTAATTAAAAATGCACGATCATATTTTAAATAACTTTTCCAGAAAAAATCCTTGATTTTTTTTAAGCAAAATAATTTTTGTGATAGCTTTTTTCAGAAATGATTTAGCAATGGAAAATTTTACGAGATATCGTCAGTTGAAATGAAGGCTATAAAAATTTAAGTGACAAGTCATGGTACTAACATTTGAATGAAAAAAGTGTTTTAAAATACATTTTGCCCTAACTAATGCAATCATTAGTTTTCAAAATATCTAAGTACATAAGACAAACAAAATTTATCGCCGAAAAAAAATATTTTTGCAACGCTGTACAATGGAATTTTACAAAAAATTCTGATATTTTTAAACAATCTTGAACATGTTGAACACAGGGCAACCCGCAACTCCGAATTTTTTTTGAAGTTTTTCGAAAAAACAAATGTTTTGCCCCTTGATTTTTTAACCGATTAAGAAGGGGGGGAGGGACATAAACTTTGAAAACTATTTGCAACGGCTTAAATTATCGAGATTTTTCAACATTTCGAAAGTTATAACACACATTTTTGAAAATACTTAAAATTTTCACAAAACTACGTATTTTCGGAAAAATACAAAAAAAAATAGTTTTTTACAATATGGGTATCAAATGATCGGGATTTTTTAATACATTTAGATAGTTATTACACAATTTTTTGAAAACAGTACAAAATTCCCGAAAATAACGTATTTTCGAAAAAACCCAAAAATTCATTTTTTATAGAATAGGTATCAAATAATTGGGATTATTTCATAAATTTCAAAAGTAATAACACAATTTTTTGAAAATACTCAAAATTTTCATAAAACTACGTATTAAAAAAATACTAAAAATTTCTTGAATACAAAGAGACAAGTTGTTCCTTTAAAAAAACGCTCAACCAAACCATAAAAAAATCAGTTTTTAACTAACAAAAATTCCAATTATATGATACACATATTATAAAAACTGATATTTTGAGTATTTTTTTCAAAAGTACGTAGTTCTGTGAACATTTTTAGTGTTTAAAAAACCAACGGAATCGTATGAAAAGTTCCCAATCATTTTATACCCAATTTGAAAAAACAACAAAATTTTAGTATTTTTTCAAAAAGACGCAGTTTTGTGAAAATTTAGAGTATTTCACAAAAAAAATATTACTAACGAAATGTTTGCAAAAATCCCGATCATTTGATACTTATATTTTCAAAAAGCTAAATTTTATAGTATTTTTTCAAAAATACGTGGTTTTGTGAAAATTTTGAGTCGTTTACAAAAATATATTATTACTAACGAAATGCATCAAAAAATCCCGATCATTTGATACCCATATTTTAAAAAACTGTTTTTTTTGTATTTTTTTGAAAATACGTAGTTTTGTGAAAATTTGGAATATCTTTAAAAATTGGTTGAATAACTTTCGAATGTATGAAAAAATCCCGGTCATTTGATACTCATATTTCAAAAAAAAATAAATTTTTAGTATTTTTACGGAAATACGTAGATTTGTGAATTCTTTTAGTATTTTCAAAAATGTGTGTTATAACTTTCGAAATGTATGACTCGATAATCCGAAGCCTCGGTTATCCCATGTTTCGATTATCCGAAGTTCGATTCTTGTTTTTCTTGTTTTGAACATTAAATTCGAGTTCTGCAACCCCATTTTAATCAAATTTTAATAGTTGATTGTCTATTTAAAAAAAAAAAATCCGTGGCCTTCGGATAATCGAGTCTGTACTGTACCAATATCTCAGAAACTGGTCCTATTTTCAATGTTAAAAAAATGAAACATTTGTAAAATTTCTGATCTTTTCTAAACAACTATTCAAAAAAAAATTGAAATCAAGACTCACATTTCCAAAATGTCAAATATTGTATATTATCAAATAATGATGTCCATACGCATTTGAAAATATGTAAGATTTTAATTGATATCACCGTTTACAACTCACCGATCGAAACAATACCGTTTACTCTCTGAGTTCAAAAATCGCTCTTTCGAGAGCATTAAAGAGCGCATGGTCTTTTTGTGCGTCACCACGAGTGCGCTCCTCTCACAAGAGAACGAGAGCTCCATAACACTTTATTTGAAGGAACTCGAGCATAGTACAAGAAGGAGCGAACAGCACATGACGGTCAAAACAAAAATCGTCATCACTTTGACCTCCCTGTCTGCATACCGCTCCCCCTCGTCTAATCGTCTGACTCACCAAACCGGGGGGAATTTGCTCGCGAAGAGGCAAAGAGCACACAAATACAACAAAGTTGGCGAGCGAACGAGTTGTGAGGCTGAGCTTGCCGAAGCGAGTTTCGCGCGAACCTCGGTCAAGGCAGGACGTCGAGGAGACACGGTCTTTGAGCATATACTTTGTGCGACGCGCGCTAATTGTGACCAAATTACACTTCCCCTGCGGGAATGTGAATACCTTAACGAAGGAGCACGTGCTCTGGAACAATAGAGTGACAACAACAAAGTGCTCTTTTGAAAGAGATAGAGAAAATTTAAGCAAATTCCTTAATTGGATGCCTCGCCGCGGAGTCGGCCAGATGTGTGAATTTAAATTGAATACAATGTTGCACATTGTTTTGGCCTCGTTCGTTTAGAAGAAAGAAGATAAGAAACACGCACAGAACATCCGCAAACAAAGTAGACGACGACAGATTAGTGGGTAAAAGGTAAACAGCAGTGTTTAATCAATAATCTAAAATTGTCCAGCTCAAGTTTAAATTGTGACACAATTTGAGGAAAATAGTCATCTTTGTGCACAGTAGGCTTTAAATTTGATTCATTTAAAATTGACAACAAGATCAAAAGATTTTTGACAACAAGAAAAGTGCGACTTTCAATACAGGAGTATCATTTAAAGTGTTGGTGACCACGTGGTTTCGGTTGGAGTCAAGGTTTCGGGTGCAGGTGCAGCTGGCTGCAGTTCCTCGATTTACAGAGCGCCACTCGCGTGGAAGCAGACGTGCATTCCAAGCAGAAACTGCTTTGTTGCATAATTTAACGAAAATAAATTGAAAGAGTTATCGAAGGCAAGTGAGTTAATTTGGATGCGTATCGAAATTTTGAAATTTAAGAAATGTACAGAAATATAATGCTGAAAAATAAGAAATAAGACACAGTACTCCACTAAGCATTTAGTAGTTACAATTGTTTAGATTAAAAAATATTTTTTGGAGATGATTAATTGCAAATATTTTTTACAATCAAAATTTCTAAGATTCAAGGTTGTTAACGATAAAATTATCGATAGAACTATCGTTATCGTTATTACGATAATTCTATCAGCGATAACCTTATCGGCGTTAATGGATTTTTGAAATCTTGCTAAAATTTACTGAATTCAACCATGTCATGTTAAATTTTCAATGTTATCATTGAGAAAATATTTTTTTTTAAATATGTAAATAGTAAGGCCGTTGCAAACATTTTTCAATCAAGGGGGCAAAACAATATTTTTTGGAAAAAACTTCAAAAGTCTGACCAACAGAAGAAAATATGAAATGCATTTTCCTGCGTATTAAATCATAATTAGCATGTCTGGAATCGATCCAAAAAAAATTGAATGTTTGTGAAATCCCGCAAAAAGTTTCGTCAGTATAATTACATAATTTGAAAACTAATGATTGCAAAGCAACTGAGCATGTGTTAAATGCATTTTGAAACGCTTTTTTCATTCATATGTTGATAACATGGCTTGTAATTTCATTTTTTATATTTTTTTGCCCCCATAAACACAAAAAATATTTCCAACGACCTAAGTTTCTAAGTATTTATACCCAGAATTGTACCCAGAAAATCAAATTATTCGCTCTACAGCATTGCCTTGGCGTTCTCGATTGCGAGATTCCTACTCGAAACTAGGTGTTCGAAGGCTTGATTGTTGGGGCAATTGCAAACCTCTTTTTACACCTTAGCTTCCATCCACCCCGGGATTCGAACTGACGACCTTTGGATTGTTAGTCCAACTGCCTGCCAGCGACTCCACCGAGGCAGGACCCAGGGAGACGACTCCTACACCTGGACTGAGCTAACGACCTAACCTTTTTTAGGTTAGTCCGGGGCCAACATTTACTTCCCTTCCGACGGAAGGCGTGATCAGACAAATCTCGTCTCGAAAAATGCCACCGGGACCGTCTGGGATCAAACCCAGGCCGACTGGGTGAGAGTCAATCACGCTTACCCCTACACCACGGTCCCGATTTTTTTTAAAGTACTCAAATTTTCAAAATTTGTTATCAATATCAAACGAAGCGAATTTTTTTCGAAAGTATGTACTCGAATTTTATAAATTTGCAACATTGGTAGCAATCGAAGCAAAATTTGTTATGAATTTTTACTTAATTGAGTTTTTATTTGTTAAAAAACTATAATTTTCACAAAATACAATATTTTTTTTCGAAAATACTCAAATTTAATACATTTGCAATATGGGTATCAAACGAAGCAAAATTTGTTATGCAATTGCACATTTTTAGAGTTTGTTTTGGGAAATACTGAAATTTTCATAAAATACCGTATTTTTTTAAATACTAAAATTTTCAAAATTTGCAATATGGCCATCAAACGAAGCGAAATTTTGAATGCACTTTTACTTTATTAGAATGTTTTTTCGTAAAAACTAAAATTTTCGTAAAAAAACGTTTTTACTGAATAACAATAATCAAATTTTATAATTTTTTTATATGGGTATCAAACGAAGCGAAATTTGTTATGCATTTTCACATTATTAGAGTTTTTTGTAGAAAATACTATTTTTTCTACAAAATACAGTCCAGACTCGATTATCCGAAGGCCTTGGCAAAATTTCACTTCGGATATTCAAAACTTCGGATAACCGAATCACGAAAAAAAATGTTTTTGTTGTCTTATTTTTTTATTGTCGAGCTTAGGTATGACCCCTAAACTACGCTAAAATGATATAAAATTTTTAAATCCGAGATGGCGGCCAAAATGGCGATGATAAAATATCGAAAAAAAATCTTTTTTTTATTATTTTAAAGGCATTCAACCATTCAAATTTGACTAAAATGGGGTCGCAGAACTCGAATTTGATGTTTAAAGTAAGAAAATAAAAAAAAAATCGAAAATATTTTTTTCGTTATTCGATAATCCGAAGTTCCATATAAACCTTCGGATAGTCGAACTGCGGATAATCGAGTCTTAACTATACCGTATTATTTCGAAAGTAATATTTTTTGCATTTTTTTTCAATTTCCCAAAGTTTGAGAACGATTGGTTCAGTCCTCACTTTGAGCAAAGCGATTCAATTTTCCAATTTTTTTTTGTATGGGAAAAATATATTTTTTTGAATTTTGATATTTAAAAAATCCACGTTTCACGTAAATCTAAAACCGGATTCATATTAAGATGCTATGGAAGATGTTTTACAACTTTCCCGAAGAGATTATGGTGCTAACTTGTACCTATAAAAAAAATACAGCTTGTTCAAAACTCGTCTAAAACGTGTTTTTTGCTCGAAAATCACGTTTTAGACGAGTTTTGAGGACGCTGTATCTTCTTTCAGGAGCAAGTTAGCACCATACTCTCTTGAGGAAAGTTGTAGAGCACCTTCCATAGAATCCGAATATGAATCCGGTTTTAGTACAGCGTGAAACGTGGATTTTTTAAATATCAAAATTTAAAAAAAATTCCCAAACAAATTTATATGGAATATTAAAACGCTTTGCGCAAAGTGAGGACTAAACCAATCGTTCTCAAACTTTGGGGAGTTATTTAGGACCCCAAAAGGAACTGAAAAGTTGCTGTGCTCACTAAATTTGGACAACTGACAATGAAGCATGCAAAATTTCGCTTTGCGTTTCTTTTTAATTTTAAGAGTACATTTTTAATATTATTGAAAAATCATGAATTTAAAGAAAACATTTCTCCGTTAGAAAAAAAATACTGTCCAACTTGTATGGGGTTCAAATATTGCTATTTTTTGTCCTCTAAAACATAAAACATTTCAAATATTTTTTGAATTGCTCTCATCATAATCTACAACTTTGCTGAAGACACCAAATCGATCAGAAAATTCATTCCCGACAAACAGATTTTCGAATATTTACATAACAGTTTTGGACATGGACAACTGCCAAAATTGCATGGAGACTTGTATGGACAAACCAATAATGCAGAATGTTTCCTTTGGTGATACGGAAGCTCACCAAAAAGTTTCAACCAAATCAATAAATTATAAAAAAAATCGTCGAGAATTGATTTTTTAACAAACGAAATTGGCGAAAAAAGTCAAAGTTTTATTTATCAAACCGCAACTGACCCAAATTCTCCGAAAATGGGTTAAGGTCAGGGCACCGTCCCAAGTTGGCACACAGTCACAATGCTCTTTTATGCAACTCTTGGCCAAAACCATAAAGGCGAAAAATATGGGAGGTCAAAGAGAATAAACGCTCTTCGGAGATGCTGCACTGGATAAGTGTTTTCCTGAACCCTTTTCGTGCTGAGATACAACACGAAAAAACAGGAAGAATAGCCCAGTCTCTTTTGCTTCATGTGACCTAGAAAAAGTAGGTCGAAGCTCGGAAGTTACCCCCTTCCGGAAACTTTTACTTCTTCTTGTGAATTTATGTCTTAAATTGTCGACTCTTGGGCAGTTGGTCACCCATAAAAGTCCATCTTGTACCACCACGAGGCTATTAAAAAGTTGACGAATGACGAACGAGCTGCTGAATTGTGTTCGCTTGGCAAGGTCGCGAAACGGCTTGTGAAAGACGAAAACTGGTTTTCAGGCCAAGTTTTGTGAGGAAGTCCCCTCCTGCTTTTCTTGATAATGACTAATTTTGGTGCACACGTAAAGTCACAGACAAATGGATGGTGGATTTATATAAAATGTTATTGTAGGTACGTGATATTTAGCAAATTGCTACCCTGCCAGCTCGTAAATTCTTATCGATTTCACAACTCACGAGGGGGTTCCAATTAACACGCGACGGTTACACGGCTCAGCTGCTGTTGTGATGTGGTTTTGACTTGACTTACTATAAACAGAATAGAATTCACATGAAATTGAAAACGGCAAAACCGTCTTATCACCGGGCAGAGACCGGGATTATGAATGGGGAGATTCGCTTTCAGTGACAAGTGATGCGTGATTAGAGGTTAAGGGCAAAGCGCATGGTGTCGACTAGGTCAACATTTATGTAATTTTTGTAATTTTTGTAATTTTTGTAATTTTTGTAATTTTTGTAATTTTTGTAATTTTTGTAATTTTTGTAATTTTTGTAATTTTTGTAATTTTTGTAATTTTTGTAATTTTTGTAATTTTTGTAATTTTTGTAATTTTTGTAATTTTTGTAATTTTTGTAATTTTTGTAATTTTTGTATTTTTTGTAATTTTTGTAATTTTTGTAATTTTTGTAATTTTTGTAATTTTTGTAATTTTTTAATTTTTGTAATTTTTGTAATTTTTTTAATTTTTTTAACTTTTGTAATTTTTGTAATTTTTGTAATTTTTTGTAATTTTTGTAATTTTTGTAATTTTTGTAATTTTTGTAATTTTTGTAATTTTTGTAATTTTTGTAATTTTTGTAATTTTTGTAATTTTTGTAATTTTTGTAATTTTTGTAATTTTTGTAATTTTTGTAATTTTTGTAATTTTTGTAATTTTTGTAATTTTTGTAATTTCTGTAATTTTTGTAATTTTTGTAATTTTTGTAATTTTTGTAATTTTTGTAATTTTTGTAATTTTTGTAATTTTTGTAATTTTTGTAATTTTTGTAATTTTTGTAATTTTTGTAATTTTTGTAATTTTTGTAATTTTTGTAATTTTTGTAATTTTTGTAATTTTTGTAATTTTTGTAATTTTTGTAATTTTTGTAATTTTTGTAATTTTTGTAATTTTTGTAATTTTTGTAATTTTTGTAATTTTTGTAATTTTTGTAATTTTTGTAATTTTTGTAATTTTTGTAATTTTTGTAATTTTTGTAATTTTTGTAATTTTTGTAATTTTTGTAATTTTTGTAATTTTTGTAATTTTTGTAATTTTTGTAATTTTTGTAATTTTTGTAATTTTTGTAATTTTTGTAATTTTTGTAATTTTTGTAATTTTTGTAATTTTTGTAATTTTTGTAATTTTTGTAATTTTTGTAATTTTTGTAATTTTTGTAATTTTTGTAATTTTTGTAATTTTTGTAATTTTTGTAATTTTTGTAATTTTTGTAATTTTTGTAATTTTTGTAATTTTTGTATTTTTTGTAATTTTTGTAATTTTTGTAATTTTTGTAATTTTTTTATTTTTTTTTAATTTTTGTAATTTTTGTAATTTTTGTAATTTTTGTAATTTTTGTAATTTTTGTAATTTTTGTAATTTTTGTAATTTTTGTAATTTTTGTAATTTTTGTAATTTTTGTAATTTTTGTAATTTTTGTAATTTTTGTAATTTTTGTAATTTTTGTAATTTTTGTATTTTTTGTAATTTTTGTAATTTTTGTAATTTTTGTAATTTTTGTAATTTTTGTAATTTTTTTATTTTTTTTAATTTTTGTAATTTTTGTAATTTTTGTAATTTTTGTAATTTTTGTAATTTTTGTAATTTTTGTAATTTTTGTAATTTTTGTAATTTTTGTAATTTTTGTAATTTTTGTAATTTTTGTAATTTTTGTAATTTTTGTAATTTTTGTAATTTTTGTAATTTTTGTAATTTTTGTAATTTTTGTAATTTTTGTAATTTTTGTAATTTTTGTAATTTTTGTAATTTTTGTAATTTTTGTAATTTTTGTAATTTTTGTAATTTTTGTAATTTTTGTAATTTTCGTAATTTTTGTATTTTTGTAATTTTGTTCGTTTTGGTAATTTTGGTAATTTTGGTAATTTTGTCATTTTTGTCTTTTAGTTTTTGTTTAATAATTGAATTGCCACCCGTATTGCAGACAAATCGGACAAAGATCAGTGGTCCATCTAATTCAATACGGGTGGTGTTCAATTATCTTTAAAACAATTATCTTTCTTCAAACTTGCTCGACGCACACACCAGAATTTCATCCAATTCAACAAAGTTCACAGACGATGACGACCAAGTTCAACAAACTGCTCCCGCTGCTTGAGTTTCCTAAGCCCAATTGAGTTAACGTTATACGATTTCTCAGAAGCAAAAAAAAGGAAACTTTTCTTTCAACCTTATCCTACACGTGCTCCGACGGGCAGATAAAGCTCCTTTATATCGTAATCAACCTGCCAAAACCAGCGCCACCACCACCACCAATATCGTCACCGTCCTCGCTCTTCGAAGAAAAGAGAAAGCTTATTATGATTAATTTCAACTTTTCGCTTAAGTTTGATCGATGTATTGCGTTAAAGTTTGCTTCTTCTGCTGCCTCAAAGGAGAGGGGGGACACGTGGGGCAAAACCGACTACTCCCACACGCAGCTTCTCATTCGAAAACAAAAAATCTCTCTCATTTTCTCATTACTTTCATCCAGCTTCTCATCGGGCCGGAAAAAAAAATCATAAAGAAAAACAATACAGGTGCTGAAGTACGGAACGGATGGCCGGCTTTGCGTCCCAGGCGGCCCTGCGGTCCCGGTGGGGCGACCTCGTGGACAGTGGTTCCGCCAGCATCGAAACGTCCGAGGTGTCCCAGGGGCTTAAGAATGTCGTCGGATGGCTCAAACAGGTGTTTCACTACCACGCTCACTCAGTCACACCCACACCCACCACAACCCACAAACCTGTCGTAGTAGCGCTCACCCACCCACTTATGTTTTGCTAGATGTTTATATTTCAAAAATCCTTTAAATTCTTGAAATTTCTGTTGCAAGCAAATCAATGTACCAATATCACAATTTCAGGGTATGTTTCAGGAAGCAAGGATCTTACAAGCGACGACATTTTTTAATATTTTGTCATTTTAAATATTTTTCGAACCTTTATTATAAATTTATGGAAAAACTAAACTACAAGCCCTGTTATTTTAAAATATTTCAAAAATCAGTTGAAATTTAAAATTTTAAGCGAAATCTTAAAACATTCAAGCAAAAAGTAGATAAGTTTATGAAATTAATTTAAAAATATTAAAAACTTTTTATTAAAACTATAAAAAATGTAACGTCAATTTCTCGACCTGTAATCCCAAAATTTAATATTTGTAAAAGTACTCCATTTGATTTAAAAGGCATAAATAAACGTTATTCAATGTCAACAATACCATGTCAAAAAAGCAGGCTCAAAACCACAAGTGATTCAAATTTGGCCTAAATAATTAGACCCAGATTTTTTTGTTACACAAGAGCTTTAAATAGAGATGGCCTTTCTCATTTAAAACTTTAAAAAAAGTAATTTAAAAAAAAAAAAACTATAAAAATGTGTTCAATGACAAAAAAACGAACTCTCAAAAAGAGGCCCCGTTCCCTATTGAATTTCAGTGAAACTTTGTTCAAAGTGGCAGTTTTGATCCCTGATAACATTTAAAAAATCTTTAACAATTTCCATTTTGAAAAAAAAAAAAAATCTGATATGATTGAAAAAAAAATTAAAGATTTGGAAATCATGACTAACACTCAATAGAATGTAACATTGTTTTTTCTTGTTTTGAAATGTTAGTTAGTTAGTTATATTTTTTAGTTTAAAACAAATACCGTAAACCGGGGTGACATTGATAGGATTTCAATTTATTTTTGGAATATTTTCCAACTGTTATGTTTTTTTCAAAACTATTATGTACTGGGGTAGGCCACACAATGTCCATGCACAATTTTAGAAAAAAAATAATATTGCTTAGAAAATAGTTGCGATGAAAATTCTTATTTTAAATTCCGGGGTGACTATGATAGTCATTTCTCGTTAAAATTAGATTTAAGGTGTTCAAATTCTATTTTTACGTCAAATGTACCATTGCTAAGGTTGCTAATATAGCTTCTTAGAAAAAAATCAATGACAATAATTACTTTACTAAGTTTAAAAGCTTTTTTACAAAATACATATAAATTTTAGATAAAATAGTTAAAAGTCACTATTTTGCCTGAAATTCGTTAAAACTAGTTTTATTCATAAAATTATCGAATAAAATTGCATTTTAAACTGAATTCGAAGCACGAATCAAAAATTTTCACATGTTATATGAAATTCGTTCTACTGTAAATCCCTATAAATTTGAAGATTTTTTAAAATTATATTTCAAAAACCAGAATATATATTTATTATTTACAAACTTACTTTACCTTCTCCTAAAAAAAATATTTCAAAAACCAGAATATATATTTATTATTTACAAACTTACTTTACCTTCTCCTAGGGAAAATCGTCCGAAGAATTCGAAAATGCATTTTGTTTTTCGATTCTAAATCATGATCATTGAGAAAATCATGACATTTTGAGAATATGAAAATAACGTTATTAATCAACATTTTTTATTTATAGTTAACTAACTAGTTAAACTTTTCAAAATTTTATGAATACTTATAATATTA